>NW_027515254.1:0-356250 GCF_048772815.1 Callospermophilus lateralis | reverse complement strand
TTAGGTTTTGGTACAATCATAAGTGTGACCTTTGCATTTTGTTTTCAGAATATTACTGTGATACAATGTATATGTAGATCAGGTGACATGAGTATTTCTTGTACCATTTCTGGGAGCAATATTTTGAAGATGTATAAATTAGTATTGGGGGTACAAAGAGTTGTACCCTGTGTCTATGAATATAGAGGTTTCCTGGCCTAAAGACATTTTGAGAAACTTCCTCTGAGGCTGGGCACTTGAAATATATGTTGTTGTCAGGAGCTTTAGCTTCCTTTGTTTTGAGACCATCAAAGCTAGATATGCATCTATGTGACCTGAAGGACATGTGTTCTTATTTTCCAATGAAAATGGTGCAGCAGTGATGAATTCTCTTTTTGTAGGTAAACAATGGCCATTGGGGCTAAGCGTCTTCCCGTGTGGACTGTGAAGCCCTTTGGTCATACTCCACTTTTAATGGTCTTTCTTGCTGCTACAATGGGAGTTTGGTATTTGCTTCACAAAATACAAGGAGTCCAAATTGGTCGCAGTGCTGCACGGCATTCTGTCACATGTGGTTGGTCAGTGTCTGCTGGAGAACGCACCAACTAGGCTTCTACCCCATATAACTTGAACTCTTTTCCATAGCAACCTGATTCTGAACATTGCCCAGAAACGTCTCCATATACCAAGATGCCTTTTCATATAATTGTCTGCTGGCTGCACCATGTCAGTCACAGGACATTTGGAAGCCAATGGCAGATCTACATGGCCACAGCACAGATGTATTATCACACACTTGCTAACCACTACTCTAGGCTCACTACTCAGAAGGCTCCAACTTACTGGCATCTCTGTTCTACAGCATTTTCATGAAGCCCAGTCAATCAAGGCACTGTCTGGTATACTCTTGATCAGCAATAGGACATGGAAATGTTTTCCAGTGCCATCTGGTCAAGGGAATGTCCAAAATTTCATGGTATTTTTCTCGCCATTTTTCAAGGATGAATTTGGAGCCACTGTGTGTTTCCCATTCATCCAGGAACCATAAAATTTTGAGGAAGCTCATTTGAATGAAACCTCTGGAGAACTCTCACAGGCAAGGCTTCCCAAAGAGGGGGCAAAAGGTCACATGAAGCCAGGCCCATTGAGGTCTACAATGTGAGATCCATGTGTGTTTTGTCTCTTAATTATGGCTGTCAACTCTTTAAAAATAAAATCATGTAATATCCTGGATGAGATTTCCATGGCGATGTGGAAAGCCATCCTGGGCCTAGAACTCAGTTTCCAAGGGCGATTCTCATGCGTGGCCTCCTAAAATCCCAACACGACTTCATGGCAATACTTCTCTTAGTTCAGTTCCAGAACTCAGTCTTATGGGGAATCACACCAGTGTTCAAGCCCAGGTGGACCCAGTCATCTCTTCCAATCACAAACAAATGACCACAATTAAAACCAAAACACTCTCAAATGGCCTTCAGCTTCTTCCATATAGACACTCAACATAAATTATATAACTGGTACCAACTTTAAATAATGGATTGAATTGTTATCTGAAAATATACAGGAAATCTTATATTGATATACAATCATTCATTCCAAAAAGTTATACATCTAATGGTAATATTAGGGTTATGGTTTATCATGAAGAGTGTGGGAGTTTTGCTTCAAATTTTTATGGAAATCGAAAACAATGTGTTTGGAAAGAAGTTTCATGAGAAGAACAGTCAAGAAACCTGGAGGAATACATGTGTTCTGAAGCAGGAAATGATTGAAAGTGAAACAAATGCCTATTAATTTGTGATCCTGTGGATGAAATATATATCCTATGGTGCGCATAAACTGAAGAAATAGTAATGTACCAGTGTTAAATAAAATGAACTTCAAAATACACATCATGTCCCATAGGAATCTATTTGCATTGATGTTAAACTGGGTCAGTTACTGTAGAAATATTAGGATTGTATGCACCATTTACTGAAGTTACTTTTCAGTACTAGGAAACAAATATGTATTTCAGGTGGATGTATATTTCTGAGAATAATCTTGTGAAAAGTTGATTATGAATCCACATTCATGAACATGAATGAATTTAGGTAGTGTATATAGGACACATATATTTTATATTTTGAGAAATTTGGAGAGTATATATATATATATATATATATATATATATATATATATATACACACACACAAAAAAAAAAAACCACAAACACAGACAATGAAAAGTAGCAATATATATGCCAATCGAAATTCTTCATGAAATATATATCATCCACTGATGCAAAAATATTAATTTTACTTAGCATGAATTTATGTATAATGTTTTTTTTTTACTAGGAGGCTCCCCCATAGGTTGAATTTTCAGTTCCAACAGCGTTTAGGAGAAGTGATCTCTTCTCACAATTTGAATCTGCTAAGTCAGGCACCTCACAAGAATATACGTGTGATACCACGTAGGATTCTATATGTGCATATAAAATACATGTGGCAAGTAGGCTACAGAGAAAGGGAGACAGGTATTCACATATTTTTAACTTTAAAAACACATGGAGAACTATTTCATTTAAAAATTAGCTAGATTTATAACACCTACCCTAGATCATGCAAAAGGCAACTCCAACTATACACCATGCCTCCTCTGAACTGCTTGTATTTCTATTCTATTTGGGTTATTTTTCTCCATCATATTAGGATTAGTAGTCATAGTCTAGTAGGGTATGGGTTAGTGCCAGGTGTCCCGGCCGGCAGGACACATCAACGTGGGCATCGAACATAGTTGGGAAGGAATGAAGGGACAAGAGACAGGACAGATGACACCCAGACAGTAGTTCTGATCAAGCTGCAAACTTTTATTGTTCTCACAGGGTGTTTATATGCTGCTGATGCGAAAGCTCTCTTATCGGCAGTTGCTGGATGTCTTCACAGGGTTAGATAACCTCAGGATATTTCAGGAAGACAGATGGCGACAGGATGTCTCAGGGAGATAGATGGTTGTGGGATATCTCCCAGGCAGGATGTCTCCCAGGGGGCTGTTTCTTGTAAGTGTCAGGCTATTCTTTGAAGGAGAACTTGCTTTTAGCCCCTGACATCTCCCCCTTTCTTATATAAAATATTTGACCTACCTTACCGGCCATGTTTTTAGGGGGGGGGTTAGAGGCTCTCTTTCTCTAGGAGGCCTTAGAATATCTCCTGATCCGAGCGAGCATCTTTACTAGCAGATTTCGTGGTGGCCTTGGCATGTTTTTGGAGGAGATGGCCTTGAAGGGGAAGCATGCCAACCGCCATGCACCAGAGCATGTCACTCACAGGTCTTGTGTTTGGGGATCCGTGGATCCATCCTTTTGCAATCCTTCCTGCACCCTCCGATATTATGGCCGAACGTCCTCACTCCATGGGTGCGTCTTCCCCCAAGCTGAAGGGCCCATGTAGACGAACCCTTATGGCAAGGGCAGAAGATGGTTTGTCAGAGCTGTTACTTATAGTTTTATGTAAGAAAGAGAGATTTGTGGGGATGTAAACTTAAGAAATAAGCCTGTGAGAAGGGTAGAACATCCTTTTAAAAGTTGACAGCGTGGTCTTCCATCTCCAGATGATGATAGTGGATTTTTAGGGGCTTAGAGGCCATAATATTAATGTGTTCTTTAATAAATTGTACCACACTGTTTATAATGCAGGGTCCTATGGTCACCATTAAACGTAAACCCAACAAAGGGCCTAATAGGGGAAGAAGGTGGGGTAGAAATCCATTAAGCTTTGTCCAGAGGGGATTTTCAAATAGTTCCCTTCATCTCTTTTCTAGATCTTCTTGAAGCTGCTTAAATTTAGTGCATACTATGACTGATTTATTGGCATAAAAGCAGCATCGTTCCCCTAAGGCCAATCAAATATCTCCCTGGTTAGCAGTCAGCAAATCTAAGCCTCGTCTGTTTTGAAGGAACACTTTTACCAGGAAGTCTATTTGGTCCTACAAATCTTTAATGGTTTCTGATAGAGTTTGTACATCATTTTAAGTTGTTGAGACAGGCGATGGTAAGGGTGTATTGCCGTGCCTAAGCCAGTGTACCTGTGCCCACAGCAGCTGTTATTCCAAGGCTGGCAATAAGTGATAAGGCCTGTATCGCCCGCCTCTGTCTTTTGACTAAGGTGTCTATGCTAGAGGTTCGTCTCCTGGGACAATAGTTATATCAGGGAGTAATGAGGCAAGAACACAGCCACTGTTCCAATTCGCTGGAAGCCTGGGGAAGGCCACATTTCCTCCACACATAACAACTGTGCCATTGGGGGGACAAAGAGATGGGATGGGTGAGGAATAATTTTGTACTGTTGAGCAATTTCCAAAGGAAGCAATTCCAAAATCCATATCATAGGTATTATTCTGCATCACGCCTAAAAGACATAATGTAAAAGTGCCTATAGGCTGTACTTTAAAGGGAAATCCGGGTTGGCATGTATTATCATTGTCCATAGTAGAATTAATAGGAACTGCCATAGGCATGCTTGCCCCTGTTGTCATGCAGAGCCAGCAATTACCAGCAAGGGTGGGGTTGGAATTATTAAGGAAGGAGAAGGTAGTTTGCAAAATATCTAATGTATTGGTATCTAAACCTGGGAACTGGGATTTCGGCTACATTAAGGGATGATATGTGAGCTCAGGGATTTGGGGTTTCAAAAGTTTGATTATCTGAGGATGCTTGACTGCATCAGTGGGTCCTTAATGGGCCAGTAGGAAGTTTTTCCGACAGTGCCTTGGCACCCAGCTTACTGTAGCTTGGTTTATTTGCCTTCTCCTCCCTGGTCAAAGAGAACAGGGGTATAATGAATAGTGGTCCCCCCTGCTTCATGAGTTTTAGTTAGGGAGGCTTCAAAAAATCATTCTCCCTGCTTGTTAACACAAATTGAGGCCGACACAAAACAAGAGACATGCATCGCCTGGGTATGCGTACGGGTTGCAGAACAATTTTGGAGAGCTTCACTTGTACTAGGGGGAATAATCTTTGGCTTGTTAACACATACCCATTTAGGCTGATGAACTCCTCTGAATTTATGGTCAACCTTGGCACGGAGGTAAGCCACCTTAGTCATGCAGTCAGCAGTCTGGTTCCAACTAGTGGGAGCCTGAGTCCAAGATCCTCCCTTGCCTTCACGGGGGGAGGGGGGGGAAGGTACTCCATGATGTTGGAAGGTGGAGAGCCCAGGCCTCTGTGCACAAACCTGTTCAGCAGAAGTGCCTTAAGCAGGATCCTCACACAGATTGTTGGATGGATCCGAAAAAGGGGAAAATTTGTACTCAGGGAGAGGGCCTCCGTCCCCGGTTTGAGGTAAGTCATTAACCTGTTTAACCAGGCATTCTGGTAACGATCTTGGGGCTGCTAGCTCTTGGTCCAAAACACAAGCTGAACCTCATTCCAAGATGAGGACAGGATGTGGGCATTTCCATTTATTTGTAAGGGGATTTCGCCACATAACAGGTGGCTGATCAGAATTGGAAAAGGGATGCCAGTGTCTGTCTGCAGCCGAAAGGCCTTCACTGTCTAGGGTAAGAAAAAAAACGGCAAATAATGCATGGTTAAGGCAATGCCTGTGAGTGGTAAATACAAGGGCGGAAGCCTTAAGGCGAAATAGCCAAGTCTTTAAGGTAAGGTGGAACATTCCACAATGCCTTGGCCCTGAGGTTTGTATTGAATTCCAGTAGGATGACAAAATTGCAAGGTAGCACAAAACTGTTTAAACTTGGCACTGGTATATGGAGGACAATTATCTGTTTTAATATGTATTGGTTTACCCATTATGGAAAAGGCTGAAACAAGATGAGAAAGGACATCTTTGGTAGCCTCTCCAGAATGTGGTGATGCAAAAATAAAGCTCCTGAAGGTATCGATAGATACGTGTATATATTTGGTTTTTCCAAATTCCGGAAAATGAGTAACATCCATTTGCCAAACCTGATTTGGCAGTAATCCTCGGGGGTTAACTCCCAAGTGTTGAATGGGGAGGGAGAGAGTGCAAGCAGGGCATTCTTTTACTATTTCTCGTTTCTGTTGCCTGGTAATTTTACAAAGTAATCGAAGGCTCTGGGAATTTAGTTGGTGAAGATTGTTTAGCTCCGTGGCCTATTGAATGGAGCCACCAAAAATTGGAAAGATGGTAGGAGTTGCTGCATCAGCTTGAGCATTACCTGTGTTAGAGGGCCGGAAAGATCAGAGTGTGCCCTGATGTGTCCTAAGAAAAATGGGTGTTGTCTGGCCTGAATTAGCTGCTGAAGCTGGTGAAACAGAAAGGCCGCATTGGAAGAAGCTTTAAGGGAGGGTGAAATCTCCAGCAGGGGCACAGAACGAGCAATGTAGGCACTGTCTGTATGAATATTAACAGGATTATCACAAAATGTTATAAAAACTTGTGTTATGGCAAACAATTTCACAAACTGTGCTGAATGATAGACAGTATCAAAGGTGGTAGGCTGGTTATTGACAACAAAGACCGCACAGCCATTACTGGAACCGTCTGTAAAGACAGTAAGGGCTTGGAACTGGGAGACTTTTAAGTAATTTTGGGAAAAATAAATGGATGTATCTGGACAAAATGTAAAAGGGTGTCATTGGGGACGTGGTTATCAATTGTTCCCAAATAGCCTGATTGGGCAATACCCCATTCATCCCCTCTCTGTAATAAAAATTGGGTTTGGTCATTAGTATATGGAATTAAAATATTATCAGGGTCTTTGCCAAAATGTTGTCGAGAAAGCAAACGACCTTTAATAATAATAGAAGCTACCTGAGCAAGATAAACGGTAATAAACTTGGAGGATGTGGTGGATAAATGGACCCAAAGCAAGGGGAAGCCTTTATTTTTAAAATATGGATATCACTGCCAAAATTTTCCTGAGGGTATATGAGGAGTGTGTAAAAGAACCAGAACCAGAGGAAGGTTATAAGAAATTTGTGTAACAAACTGTTTGGCAATGGCCTCTGTGACTTGGTTTAATGCCTGTCATGCCTCGGGAGTAAGCTTTTGAGGGGAGGAAGGGTAGGAATCACCTCTCAGAATATCATTAAGGGGCAAAAGTACACAAGTGGATAATTTTAAATATGTTCTTAGCCATTGAATATCTCCCAGTAATTTTTGAGAATCATTAAGGGTGTGAAGATGGTTCACACGCAGTTGTATTTTATGAATTTGGATCTGATTATCTTGAAGTTTAAGGCCCAAATAGGTATAAGGGTCCTGTGTTTAAACCTTATCAGGAGCTATCCGTAGTCTCAAGGTAGTGAGGGTTTTCTAAAGGTCCAAGTAACAATTATTAAGGTCATGGTAATTAGGTGCAGCAAATAAAAATTCATCCATATTATGTAAAACATAAAATTGTGGTCATCACTGTCTCACAGGGTCTACTGCTTGAACAACTTATATTTAGCAAAGACTAGGGCTGTTGGCCATACCTTGGGGAAGAACCTTCCATTGAAATCTCTGCATAGGGCCGTGGAAATTAATGCAAGGGAGACTAAAGGCAAAATAGGGTCTATCCTCAGGATGTAAAGGAATGGTCAAAAAGGAAACTTTTAAGTCAATAACCATTTTACAATAGTTTTGGGAATAGCCATTGGTGTGGGAATTCGAGGCAGTAGTGCTCCCATCAGGCACATAACTTTATTACTGGCACACAAATATTGTAAAAGATGCCGCTTGTCTGATTTTTTCTTGATAACAAAAATAGGAGTAATCCATGGTGAGGTTGAGGGCTCTACATGGCCGGCTGCCAGCTGTTCCTGCACTAACATGGAGGCAGCCTCCAATTTTTTGGGGGGGTAAGGGGCCACTGATCCACCCACACAAGAGTCTGAGTCTCCCAAATAATTTTATCTGCATGGGGTACAGGAGGGTCAGGAACCGACACTAAAAATCAGAATACCCAAGTCCATATGTATTTGTTTTTTTATGGGTTTTATAGTCCCCACCAGTCCTTCTCTCAGTCTCACAAGGCCTGTACCAGGGACAAAATTTATACGAAGCATTTGATGAGTCACCATGGAATTGGGACTGGCAAGAATGACTTCCATTTGACTCAAAATATCTCGGCCCCATAGGTTAACAGGGAGGTCAGGAACAATGAAAGGAGTGACAGTCACCTTATTACCCTCTTTATCAGTAAAGCTAAGAGCCCTAGAACTGACATGGGGATTTTTTGACTCTTAACCCATTTAGGTCATTCAAGGATGGGGTGATGGGCCAACCTGATGGCCAGTATTTGTGAGAAATAATGGTGACATCAGCTCCAGTATCTAGAATTCCTTGGAATTCCTTTTTTTCAATAAGTAAGGTAAGGGTGGGTCTATTGTGAAAAATGGGCTGAACCCAATATACATCAGAGGAGCCGAGGGAGGCTGTCCCCCATTGTATGTTTGGGCGGTGGAAGTGCCTCCTGAATCCAAGGGAAGGAATATTAATTGTGCAAATCTTGTTCCTGCTGGGATGGCCGCAACTCCATTAATAGCTGTTGCTAGTATTTTTATTTCTCCAGTGAAATCATTATCATTAATGCCAGGGAAGACCTGAACACCATTTAAGGTAGCAGAGGCTCTTCCAAGAATAAGGGCACTCGTATGAGATGAAGGGGGACCCATAATTCTAGTGGGTATAATCTGGTGCCCTTGCATTGAGTCTAATATTGTATCGGTGGTGGCACAGAGGTCCAATCCTGCGCTGTCTGGGGTGGCTAGTTGGAGGGAGGCAATTGTGGGGAAGAATTTTGTGGTAGGTTTGGAGTTTGGAAGGGAATAAACCTTATTGCCCCTGGTTTTGTCCTGGGGGAGGTCGTGGCCAGGGGCTGGCCCCGCAGGGGGTTTCCTGAGAAGCAGGAAGAAATAGGCTGTCTGAGGCCATTTGTCTTAGATCTACACTTACTGGCCCAGTGATGACATTTACCACATCTAGAACAAAGGGCAGCTGGGGGCGGTTTAGCCCCAGTTTGAGGAGACGATATTCCTAGGCTTTGTTTGTCTTTCAGACACTTGCGTGCAAAATGGCCAGGTTGTTTACAAGTAAAGCAAGTACATGAGCCAGGATTGTGAAAGGCCTTGGTAAAGGGGGCATGTAGGGCGAGACCCATGGCATGGGCTGCACCCACCCCTGCACAGAGTCTAATAAAGTCAGAAAGTTTCCCTTTTTCCTTATCTGGTCGAAGAACATCCTGACATGCCGGGTTGGCGTTTTCAAAGGCAAGATGTTTTACAAAAGTTCTTTTGCTTTCGCTTGGTCCAAGCAAGCATTCTGCAGCTAGGTTAAGCCGGGGAACAAGGTTTCTATAAGGGTCGTTGGGTCCTTGTCAAATTTTTGCCAAAGAAGTGGTAGCCGAGCCAGTTTGAGGGAGGCATCTCCAAGCATGTAAGCAAGCCATCTGAATCTGCGCCAAAATTCCAGCAGGGAAACGTGCCTATTTAGTTTTAGTGTCAAATGACGCATTGCCCACTAGCTTAACATAAGTTCAGGATTTAGAGGAGGCCTTAGTTAAGTTTTTTTTGAGCAGTTTCCTGACAGTGCTCCTCGAAATCTGCATTCCATAACAGGAAATCTCCGGCACTGAGGGTAGCTCGGTCTAAAAATTTCCAATCATTGGGAGTAAGCCATTGTGCGCTGTGGCTTTCTAATAAAGTCAACTTGTAGGGCACCGTGGGGCCATTGTGAGCACAAGTCTTTTTATGTTTTTCAAGAAAACGCAGGCTTAATTTTTTTGTAAACACTCTGGGTTCCTTCCTGCCTAGGGGTGAACTCCTCATCCTCTGAGTCCTGATCTCCTTGATCCATTTCCCCCACTTCCTCCTCTTGATCCTCGTCTAAGTCTTTGGCCTCAGCCTGGGCAGGCTTATCTATCTGACTGCGGGTGACTGGGAAGGCGAGAACAGGCTGATGGAGTGGCTTAGGCTTTGTATTAGACCGCCGTGGGCCAGCTTGCATTGACTCCGTGCCTAAGGCTAATGAACAGAGCTCAGAGTCTAGGGATCTTAATTCTTTTAAAAGTTTGATCTGTTCCCGTCTATGTTGGAGAGACTCTCACAAGGGAGCCAGGCTAGGCAAGGGAAGTGGGGAAAAATATCTGGGTTGCATTTTGCTCCTGAAAGGCTGGAGCACAAAAGGCAGGAGGGATATAGGAGGTAGGTAGATGTGTAAGTCCTATAGGCTGTGGCAGGGTCCTGAGAGTTGGCGCATCTTCTGAATGGTAGCTTGCTGCTTCCTTCTCCAAGGTAGCCTCCGTCCCAGGGGTCAATGTGTCTCTGGGATTTAAAACTCGATAAAGGTGTTTGGTAACCATTGGAGCCTTATTCATTAGGGTGGTATTTTGAGGGGGACTAGGAAGGTTCCCAGGGTCCTGGGGAGACTGAGAAGGGTCAATGTCTATACTAACTGATGGGCATGCCGTGGGGAGACGAGAGGTGTTTTGCATAGTCTCTTCTCCAATCCTGACAAGTTGTAAGGTACCATTGTCAAACGGTGAACTTTTAAGAATTTCATTAATTAAGTTCCAGTAAGAAAAGGTGGGAACTGGCACTTTTTCTGGGCCAAAGGTTTCATAATAATCTTTTAAACAGTCTCTTACTCTAAGCCATCTTTTGCCATCAATGGTCACTTCAATGTGAAACCATGGACACAATTCTCCTATGTCTTAGAAGAAAAATTTTAAGTCCTTTTTCTTAACACGCACCCCCCATGTCTTGAAGGACTCCTTGAGGCCTGACAAAAACAAATCATGTGACGAAACTGCTTGTCCCATGGTGGGCCACTCACCGTGCGTCATCCCCACTCTCCTCCTGGATCTGTCTCTTTGTGGTGTCTGCTGTGGCAATCGCGAGCTCCACTTGATGAAGTCTTCCAGGAGGACGGGGTTCCCAATCAGTCAAAGGCTCGAGCCCCAGTCAGTGGGTGCCAGTAGTCACGGCTGGAAAGACACATCAACAGGGGCAGCGAACCTATATGCGGAGGAATGAAGGAACAAGAGACACGAGAGATGACAGCAAGACAGGAGTTCTGATCAAGCTGCAAACTTTTATTTTTCACACAGGGGCATTTATATGCTGGAGATGGGAAAGCTCTCTTATCCAAAGTTCCTGGATGTCTTCACAAGGTGAGATAAACGCAGGATGTTTCAGGAATACAGATGGCAACAGGATGCCTCAGAGACACAGTTGGCTACAGGATGTCTCCCAGACAGGATGTCTCCATGGGGGCTGTTTCCTGTAAGTGTCAGGCTATTCTTTGAAGGTGAATTCCTTCTACGCCTGACAGTCAGGGATTCAGTATTTCAAATGGAAAATTGGAAAAAGAATCCAATGTGTATTCAGAACAATGCCTTGACATTAACTTCATCCCATGTAAGACACAATTAGAGGAGAAGAGTTAGAAAATCTGTGAATACACATCTGGAATGGAAAATGCTCAGGAGTTCACAACCTTGGAGGTGGTATAGGAGTTTCCAAAAGTCAGGGACAGGGTAAAAACTCCACAAACATGGAGCTCTGCCGGCCTAAATATTTCTTGAGAAACTTCATCTGAGGTTGTTTTTAGGAGCTTTAGCTTCCTTTATAGTGAGACGATCAAAGCTGGGTCAGCATCTATGTGACCTAGAGGATATTGTTTCTTATTTTCCAATGAACATGAGGCAGCAGTGCTGAATTCTCTCTTTGTAGGGAAACTGTGGCCACTGGTGGCTAAGTGTCTCCCAGTGTGGAATGTGAAGCCATTGGTCATCCTCCAATTTTTGTGGTGTTTCTTGCAGCTGCACTGGGAGTTTGATATTTGCTTCACAAAATACAAGAAGTTCAACTGGGACACAGTGATGGAGGGAGTTCTTTCACGTGTGGTGGGTAAGGGTCTGCAGGAGAATGCACCAACAAGGCTTCTATCCCACATAGCTTGCCCTCTTGACCATAGCAATCTGATTGTAAACATTGCCCTGAATCCTCTCCATATAACAAGATGCCTTTACATACAAGGATCTGGGGCTTGTACCATGTCAGTCACAAACCATTTGGAAGCGAAGGGCAGATGCAGATGACCCGACCACAGATGTTTTAACACACACCAGCACACCACTGCTCTAGGCCGACTACTCAGCAGGCTCCAAATTACTGGCATCTCCGTTCTACACCATTTTCATGAAACCCAGTCAATCAAGGCACTGTCTGGTACACTGATGGTCATCAATAGGACATCCAAAGATTCTCCAGGTCCACCTGGTCATGGGAATGTCAAAAATTTAAAGGTATTTATCTAGCCATTTTTCAAGGGTGAAGTTGGAGGCACTGTGGGTTTCAATTCATTCAGGAATGATTAAATGGAGAGGAAGCTCATTTCAATGAAAGCTCTGGAGAACTATCACACGCAAGGCTTCCCAAAGACAGGCCAAAAGGTCCCATGAAGCCAGACCTATTGAGGTCTACAATTTGAGGTCCATATGTGTTTTGACTTGCAACTATGGCTGCCAAGTCTTTAAAAATAAAATCATGTGATATCCTTCCCAAGATTCCCAGTGCTCTGTGGAAAGCCAACATGGGCATAGATCCCAGTTTCCAAGGGCGACTCTCATGCAGGCCTCTGAGTCCTGATCTCCTTGATCCATTTCCCCCACTTCCTCCTCTTGATCCTCGTCTAAGTCTTTGGCCTCAGCCTGGGCAGGCTTATCTATCTGACTGCGGGTGACTGGGAAGGCGAGAACAGGCTGATGGAGTGGCTTAGCCTTTGTATGATTTGGCAATTCATTCCATCTTTCATCTCTGGGAAATTTTCCAGAAATATTTCATTTAATATGTTGTCCATTCCTTTGGTTTGAATCTCTATGCCTTCTTCTATCCAGATGACACTCAAATTTGTTTTTTTTATGACATCCCATATCTCTTGAATAGATTGCTCATGGAATTTAAGCATCTTTTCTGTGTTTACTCTATTCTTTTCAAGTTGATAAACATTGTCTTCATTATCTGATGTTCTAACTTCTAATTGATCTAGTCTATTTGTAATATTCATCGTTTGAGTTTTTAATTTGGTTTATAGTTTTCTTCATTTCTAGGATTACTGTTTGATATTTCTTTTTAAGATCTCTATCTCCTGGTAAAGCTCGTTCTTTGCCATTTGAATTTGTTTGTTTATTTGATTTTCAAAATATACTTTTATTGCTTGGACTTGCTGCCTCATGTCTTCTCTAATATTCCTTTCCATCTGAGTTAGGTATGCCTTGAGTTTTTTCCCTATCCCTATTTCTGATGCTTCACTGTCCTCCTTTAGAATTTAGTTGTCCTGCATTTTTTGCACACCTTTTTTTCCCTTGTTTTTTCATGATGTTCACGTTACTTTTCAGCTCAATTTGATTGCTGTGTTTCTGCTTTCTTCAATAGATTTGTTTTGGTTTTATATATCTCTGTTGTCTCTCTTTTGTGTTTGTAGACTATGCCTGCAAAAGTGGATTCCACTTGGAAGGAATTCCGACAGCTGAGCTCCAGTGATGTCACCTGTCTGCTATGGCGGGCCCCAGGCTCCTTGCCGGGGTGTTTGAATGGGGGGGTGGGACTGGACTGCCTCTGGTTGGTTTCACCTCCCGGTCGCTGGCGGGCGGGCGGTCTCCAGCCATCCAGTCGTGCAATCAGCGAATGGGCTGTCACCGGCGGGCGGGTGATCTCTAGCTGCCCAATTGCGCAGGCAGCCAGCGGGTGATTGGTTGCTGGTGGGCAGGCGTTCTCCAGCCTCCTAGTCACGCGAGTCTGTCCTCTGGTCCCCTGGTTTCCTCTGCGAGTCCTGATTTCCCCTGCTACACCAGATTTCCCCTGAGTGATGCCTCTTGGCAGCTCAAACTGTACTCTTTGCCTGCCGTTCCTTGGGTGTGGAGTGTGTCTATTGGGAACACTGGCACTCTATTGTTTTGATTTTTTCCCCTTGCCCCACCCATTGCGCTGGCTAGACAAGTTTTGTTTTCAGCGGTGATGGGAGGGGAAGTTGAAGGTCAGGTGCCACTAGTTTTCCCCCCGTCTTTATGAAGGCTTTCTCTGGTAATCCCTCCCCCGGAAAGCCTAAGAGAGAATTTTTGCGAATTACCTGCTGTATGGGAGATAAACTGAGTAACACACACCTGTTTTGTTGTTGCAATCTGTCGGAGAGTGGTGGTGGATACTTCAGCTCTCCAAGATGGTGGCCGTTGGTTTCCTCGGTGGAGTTTCGGTTGTGGGGGATAGAACTGTAACACTTTCTTCCCCATCTGAAATCCCGAACTCAGCCCCGGGCTCAGTGGCGGGTGAGCCAGCCGGATTCCACAGAATCCGCAGCAACGTTTCTCCCTGCATGCTGGTCGCTTCACGGTGGAGGCCCGCCGTCTGTAGCCACGGCATGGGCCGCACGGATCAGCCACCCCAGATCTTCGGTCGCATAGTTGGCTCTTGTTTGAGACTCAATTACAGGACCTCGGTGGTGGAAATCATTCTTCTAGGTTCCAGGCACACCCATTTTTCTGTAAGATCCTAACAAGATACTTTTTCGTCATTCTAACTCCTTTTTCACATGTGAAGTTGCGCAGTACAAAGGGTGTCATGCACTCTATTCATGGCCATCTTGCAATGTCAAAATATTAGGATTTCTATGCACCATTTACTGAAGATAGTTTTCAGTACTAGTAAACCAAAATGTTATTTCAGGTGGATGAATATTTCTGAGAATAATCTTTTGAAAAGTAGATTATAAATCCACATACATAAATATGAATGAAATTTGGGAGTGCATAATAAGACACATATATTTCATATTTTGAAAAATCTGGAGGGTATATATATATATATATATATATATATATATATATATATATACACAGACACACACAGAGAGACATTAAAAAGTAGCATTATATATGCCAATCGAAATTCATCATGAAATACATATCATGCCCAGATTCAAAAATATTTATTTTACTGAACATGGATTTATGTATAATGCTATTTAAATAGGAGATTCACCCATAGGTTGAATTCTCAGTTCCAACAGCTTTTAGAAGGAGTGATATCTTCTCACAATTTCTATATGGCAAGTCAGCCACCTCACCAAAAATATACGTGTGATACCAGGTATGAATCTATATGTGCACATAAAACTACATGTGCTAAATAGGCTACAGAGAAACGGAGACAGGAATTCACATATTTGTTAACTTTAAAAAAACATGGAGAATACTTTCAACCAAATAATTGACTAGATTCATAACTCCTACCCTATATAATGCAAAAGCCAGTTGTTTTAGTAATGGCATTGCTTTTTGTGTATTTCCAAAAACTCTGGTAGCTGTTTGAATAAGCCTATCTACAAATTCAGCATAAGGTTCATTAGCTCCTTGTATTACCTTAGATAACTGACCTTGTAAACCTCCATTTCCTTGAAAAGTCTTCCATGCCTTAATTGCATCTATAGCAATCTGTGCATATACACCAGGATCATATGCACATTGCTGCTGCTGATCCTCATAAGGTCCCTTTCCTAACAATATATCTAGATTTCTCTGAGGATAACTAGCTGCTGCATTTTGCCTAGCCGTCTCCTTGCAAAATTCCTCATTGGCAATCTTCCATAACAGGTATTTCCTCCATTTAGCACAGCTTTACACATATTAGCCCAATCTGCTGGCTTCATGTTCATGTTGTTAATGGATTTGATAATGCTTACAGTGAAGGGTGCTTGAGGACCATAGGTTGTTACAGCCTCTATTAGCTGCTTCACTCTTTTGAAATTTAAAGCATGGTAATCTCACTGCCCTCCTGCCTCAAATACTGGGCATGTTAATATTTGAGATCTTGTCTCAGGATTCCAACTATTAACTGTGGGGTTTGGGGGCCTCCCAGCATATGGAGGTGGCCTTGTTAGTTGGACACTTACTTCCTCTGGTGATAGAAAGGTGTTAGTAGCAGTCTCCTGTAGAGGTTGTGCTGTTGGTTGGACACTTACACCCTCTGGTGATAGAAAGGTGTTAGTAGTAGTCTCCTGTTGTAACTTTCCCCCTGATGGCTTTTTCTGTTTTACACTTTCTTCCTCTGTCTGACTGGCTTGAAAGGCCTTCTCTTTTACTTGATTTTTTTCCTCTGTCTGACTAGTTCGAGAGACCTTTTCTTTTACTTGAATTTTTTCCTCTATCTGACTAACTTGAGAGACCTTCTGTTTTACTTGAATCAATATGTCTTCTCCTTCCTCTACCATTGTCTGAACTGAAGGCTTTCCACTAAGCAAACAAGGTACAAACGTCCACAATAGCAATGTGCCAACTGGCAGAGTCCCTGGGCTTTTCTTTCCTATTCTTTTTAAATCTTCACCATGATGGTTCCATTGTGATATATTTAACAACTCCTCCTGAAAAAGCCATGGGCTACATTTTTGTATTGTATCAACGTATGCCGTGACTTTTCTTGATTTCACTGAGATGCCTCCTTCCTCTAACAATTTACTGAACACTCTTTCAGTTTTTTTTTTTTTTTTTACTAATTTCTGATCCCGTATTTCTACTATAATACAACCCAACAAGATGACATCAAACAAAACAGCTCCTCAGGAAAAGCCGTCAGAGCCCAACTGCCACCACAGGCTTCCCACAAGCCTCTCCCTCAAACACAAGTCTCCTCCTCTTGAGGCCGATTGGCTGGGTCACGTGGGCAAAGCCAAAAAGTCCCCCAATGAGCATTTCCATAGTCTGAAAGGGCAGGGAACCAGCCCAATGTGCATCACCACAGAGGAGCCAATCAGCTAGATGTTGCTGGGGCCACTGTGAGCCAATCATCCGCTGGCAGTCTGAAAGGTCGGGGAAACCGCTCATTGAGCATCTCAATGAGCATCACCACAGAGAAGCAAATCAGCTAGATGATGCTGGGGCCGCTGTGAGCCAATCATCAGCCAGCAGATGGAAGTTTGCTGGCAGCTGCAAGTTTCCTGGGGCTCCTTTGGCTGTGGCTCTCAACAGATTATTCTCAGAAATATTCAACCACCTGACATACATATTTGTTTCCTAGTACTGAAAACTAACTTCAGTGAATGGTCCTTATATATCCTAATATTTCTATAGTAACTGACCAAGTTTAACATCAATGCAGTTAGATTCCTATGGGACATGATATGTATTTTTAAGTTCATTTTTATTCCACACTGGTACATTACTATTTCTTCAGTTTATGGACATCATAGGATATATCCTTTCATCCACAAATTCACAAATTTATAGGCATGTGGTTCACTTTCAATCACTTCCTCTTTCAGAAAACATGTATTCCTCTATGATTCTTTAGTGGTCTTTTCACTAGACTTCTTTCTAAAAACATTATTTTTGATTCTATACTCATTTTTGAAGCAAAACTCACACACTCTTCATGATAAACCGTAACCCTAATATAACCATTAGATGTATAACTGGTTGGAATGAATGTATATATATCAATATAAGATTTACTATATATTTTCAAATATAATTTCAATGCATTATTTAAAGTTGGAACCAGTTATATAATTTATTCACAATATGGTCTATTCATGCATCATCTCTTATTCATCAACACAGGGTACGCCTATTTTATCTGCAATACTAATTTATAAGTTTTCAAAATATTGCTCCTCATATTGGTGGAAGAAATACTCATGTCATCTGATCTACATATATATTTTACCACAGTAATATTCTTGACACAAAATGCAAAGGTCACACTTATGATTGTACTAAAGCCTAAATTTAAAGTGAGGATGGATTACTAAAAACCTCCATGTCTAGGTTCCCTAATGCGCTCAAATGTCAATCCTATTGGTGACTAAATAATTGTTTCTTCCTAAGATTATATATTCAACCTCAACCCTGTTGAAAATATCTAATCCTATCACTCACTTTATACGTTGCCTGATTTCCTAATGTCTCTATTGATACATATTTACTCTCTTTCCTACATATTTTTCCCAGTTCATCATTGTGACTGACTCTTCACATGTGCTGACATTTACATTCACTCTCTAACTGAAACCCTATTGCTAAAGAACTTTTGGTCCAACTCCTAGACTCACTCTTCTTCCTAATCCTACAGACAATCTTCCTAATCCTATGGACTATCCCTTTTGGACTGGATGATCTCTTCTAAATTCAGTCATCTGAGGTACAGCAACCTATGCCATTGTAAATGAATTTATCTGAGACCTCGGTGCAGAACATAATTCAAGCTTAGTATGCCAATCAATCGCCAAATGCCCTTCTGGGCTTCAAATCTTACCTAGATTTCTTTTTTCGTACTTATGTTTCACGTCTATATTCTTATAAGTATCAGAGGTTCCCAAACCATTATTCATCCAGCAGAATGATTCCTAACCAAAATCGAACATGCTATTAACCCTAACCATACAATGTTCCGTCAATCTAACTTTACAGAAGAGGAGGGACCGAGTTGGTCTTACAATACAGGAAGGTAGGGGATCTTCCACCTGCTGAGAACCTCAAAAGTCCATGCAGAAATGATCGATGGAGAAGATTTAGGCAGCTATTTAGGACCTGAGAGAGGAAAAGTCATCTTCCATGGCAAACAACCTAGTCAGGATGAAGGGATGTTTCTGAATCAGCCTCTCTCTTCTTAATGTAGAGAAGTCGGATCAAACCAGGCCTTTGTGAAGAGCTGTTCCCAGGTGCCTATGGTTTCTATACCATTCTAATTTGTGAATGTGTCACAAGAAGTAGGGGCCGCCTCCATCTTATGAGAACATAGGAAGCAACTGTTAGGACATATTGGTGGCCAAGTCAGTGACCTCATTCACTTCCTGAAGGAAGTGACCTCACCTACTTCCTTGGTGATGGAATTCTCTGAATTTGGGATCCAGGAAGCCAGGCACCCAAGCCATTACCCGTCCAAGTCCCAGTGGTCTCACTTGTTTGGATTTACCAAGGATAGAATCAGTCTTTCTAGGTACCTCTTCATGTGAAGGTGGCCAAATTCCAAGAAAGCTCTGAAGAGGGGCCTTTCCTGACAAGACTGGAATTGGCTCACCACTGCCTCCTGACAACTTCACAGAGTTGGTGAATGACACCAGATCTGAGACAGGAAAGGCCATTTCGGAGGAACATCGTATGGCCTACCAGTCAGAGGACACTCAGAAGAGTCACAGACCTACTTGGGGGAAGGAGGTGCCTGGGTGTGTGGATGTCAGTTTGTGGTTTTGTCTCATGTTCTGAGAATAGGTAGAAAAAACGTGATTTATTTCTTTTGGAATGGACTGTTTCTAATAAGTCATTTGACATGGTGAGTGTTTCTATTTCTGTGTATGCCACTGTGTCCGTGGTTGTAGACATTAGAAAAGAGAATGCATCAATGAATATGTCCTGTGTAGTAGAATGCCTCCCAGCAATCAACCTGTCCAATTTATGAAAGGACTGCGGCTTGCCTTACCAATGGGAAACACCTACAACCTTCCTAATTCCTGTTTTCTTCCCGAATTCTGGACACTAGCCAGAATATGCTCATTGTTTTTTATCCATGATATGTACCACCTCCAATCACTGTGACATGACCATGTACTGAATAGCTGAAGGAATTGGCATGGCGAGCATCTCAAAAATCTCAGATATCAGTGTGGCTAGGAAACTCTCAGTGGAGATACCCTGCTTTGGGCCTTTTGCTTACATTTTGTTCTGTTGCCCTGAATGTCAGGAAGGTATTTGCCTCTGGCCACCCCTTTGTGAAGACTGAAAAAAACAGTTATCAAATGGAAATGAATGAGGATCACCTGTGGCTCTTGGCATAATTGCTTTGGAAAGGGAGGTGTCTGAATCAGCCACTTGGCCCTGTGTGAGGCTCCAGCTTAGATTCTCAGCACCTGATGGATCTAAAGAAAGATCCCATGTGTGCATCCAAAACCAAAATGCCAAAAATATCAGTCATTGTGGATGAAGTCTCTAGCCTTCTTCTGTGATGTTCCTGACTCCATCAAGTGAGAATAGGGATCCTTTGGGTCAAATGAATTCTTCAAAGCCCTGCAGAAGTGCTTGGGTTTTCTCATGACTCCAAACCACATAAAGAATCTATACCTGACATTCAGTAGGCCTCAAAATGGAGCAGCAGAGCAGTATTAACGGCAGGTCTATTTAATCACTCCTGGTTCACAGGAATGGTGTCCAGGCCACCCTGACTTTAGGCAAATGAGGGCCAAAGGTGCTCATTTTGGTCACTGTCTTGGGCTGCGCCCCTCATGGAAAAATTCAGCCAGAGGTTATGATGAGTGTCTATATGGAGAACATGAGGGCCTTGTGGGAGTGTTTAGGTTTTAATTTTGGTCATTTGTGTGGCGGTTGGAAGAAATGAATGGGTCCAACTGGTCTTGAACTCTGGTGTGAGTTCAAGGGGACTTAGAGACTGAGTTCTGGAACTGAACTCAGAGAAGTATTGCCATGAATTGTGTTGGGATTTTCGCAGGCCACACATGAGAGTCGCCCTTATAAACTGAGATCTAGGTCCAGGGTGGCTTTCCACAGAGCACTGAGAATCACAGCCTGGATATCACATGATTTTTTCTAAAACACATGGCAGGCATACTTGAGCGTCAAAACACACATGGACCTCACATTGTAGACCTCAATAGTCCTGGATTTCGGTGACCTTTTGGCCACTCCTTGGGAAGACTTGCCTGTGAGAGTTTTCCAGAGGTTTCATTGAAATGAGCTTTCTCACCATTTAATGTTTCCTGAAAAAATTGAAACCCACAGTGCCTCCAACCTCATGCTTGAATAATGGCTAGATAAATACCATGAAATTCTTAAAATTCCCTTGACCAGGTTGCACAGGAGAACCTTTGGATATACTGTTGCTGACGATGAGTGTATCAGACAGTTTCTTGATTGACTGGGTTTTATGAAAATTGTGTAGAACAGAGATGCCAGTAAGTTCAAGCCTGCTGATTAGTGGGCCTACAGCAGAGATGTGCAGTTTTGTGATAAAACTTCTGTCGTGGGGCCTTGTGGATCTGCCTTTGACTTCCAAATGGCTTGTGGCTGACATGGTGCATCCAGCAGACCGTTATATGTAAAGGCATCTTTTTATAAGTCGAGGTTTAAGGGAAATCTTAACAATCAGGTTATTATGGTCAAGGGGGCAAACTGTGTGGGATAGAAACCTGGTTGGTGCATTCTCCTGCTGACCCTGACCCACCACACATGACAGAACTCCCTCCAGCACTGTGTTCCAGTTGAGCTCCTTGTATTCCATGAAGCAAATATTAAATTCCCAGTGCAGCACCAAGAATCACGACGAAATGTGGAGGATGACCAAATGGATACACAGCCAACATGTGGATACACTTAGCCCCCCGTGGCCACAGTTTACCTACAAAGACAGAATTCAGCACTGCTGCCTCATGTTCATTGGAAAATAAGAAACCATATCCACAAGGTCACAGAGATGAAGACCCAGCTTTGATGGTCTCCCTAGAAAGGAAGCTAAAGCTCCTGACAACAACATATGTTTTAAGTGCCCAACCTCAGAGACAGTTTCTCAAGAAGTCTTTAGGCAGGCAGAGGTCCATGTTTGTGAAGTGTTTACCCTGTCCCTTACTTTTGGAAACTCCTCTACCACTTCCAAGGTTGTGAACTCCTGATCGTATTCCATTCCAGATATGTAGTCATGGATTTTCTAACTCTTCTCCTCTAATTGTGTGTTACTTGGGGCGTAGGTGATATCTAGGTGTTGTTCTTGATGAGAGTGGGAAGATTTTTGTGTACCACATATTTGCATACACATTGGATTCATTTTTCTATTTTCCATTCAATATACTGATTCCCTGACACTAACTCACACCCTACTAGACTCTGATTACTAATCCTAATATAATGGAGGAAAGTAACCGAAACATTATAGAAACACAAGCAGTTCAGAGGAGGCATGGTGTATAGTTGGACTTGTTATTTGCATGATAAATGGTAGGTGTTAAAAATATAGTCAATTGTTAATTGAAATAGTTCTCCATTCTTTTTAATGTTAACTTATTTCTGAATTTCTGTCTCCATTTCTCTGGAGCCTATTCAGCACATGTATTTTTATATGCACATATATAATCCTACCTGGTATCACACGTACATTTTTGTGAGGTGGCTAACTTTGCAGATACAAATTGTGAGAAGAGATCACTCCTCCTAAACGCTTTTGGATCTTAAAATTCCACCTATGGGTGAGGTTCCTAGTTGAACAACATTATACATAAATCCATGTTCACTAAAATGAATACTTTTTAATCTGTGGATGATATATATTTCAAGATAAATTTTGATACCCATATATATTTATATATTGCTACTTTTTAATGTATCTGTGATATATATATATATATATATTTTTTACACCCTCCTGATTTTTCAAAATATGAAATATATGTGTCTTATATACACTCCCTAAATTCATTCATGTCATGAATGTGGATTTATAATAAAATGTTCACAAGATTATTCTCAGATATATTCATCCACCTGAAATATATATTTGATTCCTAGTACTGAAAACTAACTTTAGTAAATGGTCCTTTCAAATCCTAATGTTTCTACAGTAACTGACCCAGTTTAACATCAATGCAAGTAGATTCCTATGGGACATGATATGTATTTTGACATTCATTTTCATTCAACACTGGTACATTACTATTTTTTTCAGTTTTTGCACATCATTGGATATATATTTCATCCACAAGTTAGGAAATGTATACGTTTTTTTATACTTACAATCACTTTCTGCTTCAGAACACATGTATTCCTCTATGTTTCTTGATTCGTCTTTTCATGAGACTTCTTTCCAAACACATAATTTTCCATTTCCATAATCACTTTTGAAGCTAAACTCACACATCTTTCATGATAAAACATAACCCTAATATTACCATTAGATGCATAACTCGTTGGAATGAATGATTGTATATCAATATTAGATTTCTTATATATTTTCAGATATCAATTCAATCCATGATTTAAAGTGGAAACAGTTATATTATTTATTCACAGTATTGTCAATTCATGCATTACTTCTATATTCATAGACACAGGGTACAACTCTGTGTACCCCCAACACTAATTTATACCTCTTCAAAATATTGCTCCCAGAAATGTTAGAAAAAATACTCATGTCACCAGATCTACATATACATTTTATCACTGTAATATTCTGATCACAAAATGCAAAGGTCAAACTTATGATTGTAGCAAATCCTAAATGGAAAGTGATCCTGGATTACTAAAAACATCCATGTCCAGGTTGCCTAATGCTCTCAAATGTCAATCATATTGCTGACTACATATTTGTTTCTTCCTAAGATTATACATTGAAACTCAACCTTGTTGTTAATGTCTAATCCTATCATTCACTTTATACTTTGCCTGATTTCATAATGTGTGTATTGATATCTGATTTCCTACATATTTTCTCCAGTTCATCATTGTGAATGACTCTTCACATGTGCTGACATTTACATTCACTCTCTAACCGAAACCCTATTGCTAAGGAACTTTTGTTCCAAATCCTATACACCTCTTCTTCCTAAACCTACCAACTATATTCCTAATCCTACCGACTATCCCTTTTTGAATGGATGTTCTCTTCTACATTTAATTATCCAAGTAAAGGTCGGATGAGGTCGAAAGAAGAGACCACCAAGAGACTATCTCATGCAACAGCGCAGTGTTTATTGGGGGTCCAGCATGCTGATGCTCAGAGCTCACTTGAATAGAGTAGAGAGCCCTTAGAACAGCTTAAGCAGAGCTTATACACTTTCCTTGGTGACGGCAGGGAGGGAAGTTTATTGATAGGTCAGGGCGAGTGGTCAGTTTGCATGCAACCCAGTGAGGGAGCACATTCTGCAGTTAGTCAGTTGGGGACAGCACATTCTGGGAACAAGATTAGCAAACATTTCTCAAGATTTCAACAGTGTTTTGTTAAGCATACAGGAAAAAAGGAAGTGAAAAGTGCCTATTTAATTAACCTTTCATTCCCCACTTCTTCTTCTGGCTACTTTTAATCATAAAAGTGATCATTGCGGGGTGTCACATTCTATGTTTGCTAGTGGGGTATTACCATAAGTTTAACTCATCCAATTTGAGCTTGGAAAAAAGAAATTACACGGTTGAGCAAACAGGGTTTTATAGTTAGCAATAATATGAGGATTATTATTGAACTGTCCAGGGTTGATAAATGCGTAGTTAACCAGGGGGACTGTGTGAACCAAGACTCAAACCACACTTTTTGGGCCTCTCTCTCTCATTGACACTCTTCAAGGCATCTTTTTAATTTACTCCTAGATTTTTTTACAACTCCAGTATGGTCGGCAAAAACACAACATTCTCCATCAATGCAGAACAAAGGCCCCCTTCTTTCATGAAGAGGAGGTTCAACCCTCGCCTTTTCTGTAAAATAACTTCAGAGAGAGAGGTTAAAGATTCCTGCAAAGCCAAGATGGAGGATTCTAATATCTTTAAGTTTTGGTCTATTGCTGCTTCTAATTGTGTCATTTGTTGTATCCCATGGACCAAGGCAGTGGTTCTTGTGCTCACGCCTGCAGCAACTCCTATTCCTAATAGGATGGCTAAAGTGATGGATATATGTTCTCAGTGGAACCGGGTTTTATGCCCCCTATTTGAACTTCAAATGAACCTGCATTATGATAAAGCACTCTGGGAAACATCTGCACCTTTACACATTTAATCACATCGTCTTGACAATTTCATGAAAACAAAAACAATGTTTAAGTCTATAGAATTATACTGTTGTAGAGACGGACAAGGCACGGCACCTAAGATACTACCAAAAACAGGGAAACTTTCCATTTTATTAGCAACCGGATTCAGAGGGCATTACTTCTGTTATAATCAATTAATTCCCTGAAACTCACGTTTAGGTAGTTTCAGAATTTTGTACCCAACATATAATGGAAGGGGCGCAGAAGTTCACAGCCTGCAGAAGTTCACAAAAAGAAGATTTTTTTCTGTTTTATTCCTCTGTTCTGGGCAAGTTAACTTTTCAAGGACACCTGGGTGAAGGAGAGCTTTTTTTTCCCTTTATTTTTCCCCCTTCCAGCTGTTACCATGGAGCCCAGTTGGTAACTTCTTTATCTTTGAAATGTAGCCATCTCTGTGAAGCCCCAGATCAATGCCAAAGGCCTTGTTCACATATTTTGTGAAAAACTAGTAAGGGGGTGTCTAACTTAGGAGTGCTGATATTTTTAGCCAGTGACCAAGTACAGCAGGGCAACATGAAAAGAGGAAGTTTATCTACTTTGAAGTCTTTCATGGGGACTCTTTTCCTGAAAGTCCTAAAGTCAGCCATGCTGAAGACTTCCGTAGAAGGTCAATTAATGTTTTTCTGTGGGCCTGGAACAGAGGGGGGAGATGGGGAAGGCGTGGCTGTGAGCAGCTCCGTGGATCTGAGAATGAGGTAGCAGAGATGTGAAAGAATACTGGCAAAGGTGTTTGTGATTTTCCTAGCAACAAAAAGGTGAGCAGTAGAACAGGTAGAACAGAGGAGAAGATAGGAGTTAGTATCCCTAAAAGCCTGTGAGGGACTTTAAATTCTTAGTAACCTGTTTTCACTAATGACAAAGAAACTTTAAAGGCCATTTTCACTACATCTTGGATAGGGGTCTGAGGGTTCTCCTCAGCTGGTTTGAGCTTTGGGTTAGCTGGTAAGAGGAACTGGTGGGACCCGGTGTGGGCACTGAATGGAGAAGAGAGGAGTGATTCGGTGGAGGGTTACATCAGTACCTGCTACCTCAGAAAGGGGGAAATGGTCTGAGATCCGGGGGAGGTTTGGGTTTTTGATCTAGTAATTGGAGGGGAGAAATCATGTTGCTGAGGTGAGAGTGACAGCAGAGAGTCTGGAGCAGAAGGCTGAGTGTGAGGACCTATTGGATAAGCATAGTTCAGGATGTGAGCGAAGGAGGGAAAAGGCCTCCACATAGGGAAATCTCCTTTCACCCTTTTGAGGACATTCAGAAGTTAAAAAGGTCATGAAGAATTTGAGGACCTAGACACCCCTCTAGGGGCCAACAGTTTGGGTGATCTAATTGGTAATAGGGCCAATGCTGTGTACAGAATTTGATGAGGAGTTTGGGTTTCATCATGCACTGCCTGTATGATCACATCCCTAGACTTACAGAAGAAGTCGGCATTCCCCCCACACAACCGTGACTGTTTGTGGCTTTCGTAGTCCACCGGGCAAACATAGTAATCTAGGCTAGCCAACCTGCACCTGGCTCGCGTGTCCCTACATCCATAATGATTGTTTCCATTATCAATGGTGCAGAATGGATTTAATGGAAATTTAGTGGGATCCTCTTCATCGGGTATATCCCAATAGGAAAGACCTATAGCCAGCTGACAAATGTCTGGGTGGATAGATGTCCACCAAGTCCCTAAGTGGGCTGCATGCGAGATAGATCATACTTCTTTACCAGTAGGATTTGTGATCAGCCATCGCTGCTGAACGGGTTTAATAGGTTTAGGACTACTGGTGGTCAAGGGAAGAGTCTATAGCCTTAGACACAGGGTAAATACACAATTTGAAAGTTTTACCAATCTTTTCCAGTTTCCAGCCAGAGTCTGGACAGGGCGCAGGCTTGAGATGAGAGGTATGGATCCAGGAAGTGATTCTGTCTTCCTTTACCGCTGTAGGTGTTATAAGTAGCACCTTGTATCGTCATTTCCAGTGGGGTTTCAGGGATGACACCGGATGTCGACTTATGTAGATGAAGTCTCTTACTTGATATTGATGTAGAGTCCATTCGTCCCCAGGTTGACAGGCATTGGCCATCTGTTTTCACAGGTATCCCTGAGTTCTTTCAAGAGCTTTAATTCAGTCAAGCAATGGGGTGTGGAAGGAATCGTTAGGTCTTAGAGTTGGGGTTAGGTCCCTTACTGAAGGAGGGGAACCATGGACAATTTCATACGGGGTGAGGTTACACAAAGAAACAGAGGGAGTGTTTCTTCCATGAAATAGTGCATAAGGAAGGAGCATAGTACAATCTATTATGCAGGTTTCTAAGCTTAATTTCGTTATAGTCTCTTTAATGGTTCTATTCATTCTTTCTACCTGTCCTGAACTCGGTGGTCTATAAGCACAATGTAACTTTTAATTAATCCCCAGGGTCTTGCCTAACCCCTGACTTACTTGGTCTACAAACACCAGTCCATTATCAGACCTTATTACTTTAGGCAGGCCGTATCTTGTAAAAATATCTTTCAGGATCTTCTTGACAACCATTTGCGCTGTTTCGTTTTTTTTCTTTTTTCCTGGAAAAGGCTTCAATCCATCCTCAAAATATATCTACAAAGACTAGGCGATATTTAATTTCAAACCTTGCTGGCTTAATTTTAGTAAAGTCCACTTCCCAGAATTGTCCTGGTCTGGTTCCTCGTAGGTGCTTTTTTGCAGGAAGCTTGGAAGGGTAAGCATTAACCATGACAGACCTGACAGGCTTTTGTTACCCATTCAGTTATTTCCTTTTGCTTTGAGTCGGTTAGTAAAAAACTCTGTTCTTCATCCTTCAGGAATGAATGCAATTTCTTTGAACCAAGGTGAGTGAGTTGATATACATTTTCTACTGACATATTTAGAGCCGTGACTATAGGAGTTTTTATTGAAGGATTTAGAAATTCCACTTGTGGGCCTTCAGGGTTAAAAGTTATTTTGGCCAGGAGCTTGGTGAGCAGATCTCTGCCCATCAATGGGGCCGGGCATTCTGGGATTACTAAGAACGAGTGATGGATTTTTCCTTTCCCCTGGTCCATGGTCCTCTTAGTTGTCCAAACCTGATATTTTCTGCCATTAGCCCCTTGAATTAGAGACCTTTTTATTTGATAGAGAGACCAATGGGGCCATAAGGGCAGAGTATATTGCCCCTGTATCCACTTCAAAGTTTGCTAGGGTCCCCTCCACTTCAAAATTTACCCTGAGCTCTCGGAGGGGATCTGAGACCCAGCATTCTTAGTCATCCTCCAGAGTCAGAATGGCTGGCTAGAGTGGCTGTCTCTTTCAATGGCACTCTTTGAAGCAGTGTCCTTTTTCTTTACAGTAGGCACATTAAATTGAGGCCAGGGGTGGCCTCTTGTCTGGGCCCCGGTATCCCTTCCTGTCTCCATGTTTCTTATTTCTGGCCTATTTGTTGTTGTGACCAGGACCTTAGTCAATGCCTTAGTCTGTCTTTTGTTTCTTTTATCCTTCCTTTGCTCCCTACTCTTCCTCACTTTCTCTCTTATAGTATACCTTCTCGGCTACTCTGACTAAATCTCTCAAAGTCATATCTTGTAATCCATCTAAGCATTGTAACTTTCTTTTAATATCCAGGGCAGCTTGCCCATAAAGGCCATCTTGACAGATGACTTTTGATCCTCTGGCTGAGGATCGAAAGAGTATATCTCCTATATGCCTCCATAATTCTCTTTAAAAACATAGAGGGAGATTCATCAGGCCCTTGAATAATCTCTCTTAACTTGGCAAAATTTGTAAGTTGCCTAGCGGCCACTAAGATACCCACAATTAGAGCCCAGTGATAAGTGGACAGATGCTCCCTACCTTCAAAGGTGTTGGGGTCCCAGTGTCGTCGATTCAAGGGAAAGACGGGTTAAATATGTTGGGAAGTTTTGTCGGTCACACATCTGGTCAGAGGATATTTTTCTCTAGCATCCAGGAGGATTCTCTTTTGTTTCTCTGTCATGAAGAGACAACCCTAGGTGTTGTTGGCAGTCATCCCAAGTAGGCTGGTGTGAAAACATCAATGACTCAACCACACCTAGGAGTCGGTTGGGGTCCTCGGTAAAACGGGGATTTTTATTTTTCCAGTTATATTGGTCTGAAGAGGAGAAAGGTAAATACTGGTAGGCTTGCATTTTTCCCCCAAGGCCGTTGTCAATCATTGGCCCCTAGGGATGGAGGGGGAGCATCATTCGAGTTCCAGGTTTTTCAATCATTCACCGCTGGTGAGTACCTTTAGCCGGGCTAGCTTCCTCCAGAAGAGGAGGGGCTGTGTGTGCCGCGGGGAAATTATCTGAAGGGCGCTGGGCTGGCTTAGCTTTCTCCAATGGTGGAGAGGTTGAGTCAGCAGCAGGGGAATCACTTAGAGGGTGTTGGTCTTTGGGGGACGTGGGCAGGAGATAAGGAGGGGCACGAGAGTCCAGTAGAGTCAAATCTTGTGTCTCAGGGAGAACAGAGGTTGGAGGAGGAGGAGGAGCAGAGGGTTTGAGAGATCATGGGGGAAGCAGTAGGAGTGGGGGTAGGGGCAAGGAAATGCTTCACCCATGAAGGAGATTTGCAGAGGTCCTGCCAAGTTAAGATATATGGCTGTTGATCCAGATGGCTATGTGGCCCTGGCTGAAAGACAATATCTTCTGACTTTTTAAATTAGTGGGAAGTAGAAAGATCCTTCTAGGGGCCATCCGAATCCAAAGGTAGGCCATTCTGAGGCACAGAGAGTCTGCCAGGTCCAGAATTTTACTGAAAAAGAAAGATTCTGAGCCCTTAAGGGTACTTTGGTCCAGTGATCGAGGGTCAGGGACAGAGGCATTGAAGTGCTCTGTCCCATAATGAAAGATACACAAACAGTAAAAGCAACGACACACGACACAGACAAGACAAGGAAATAAAGACAGACAATGGATCTTCCAACACTGAGACCAGGACTAAGTATCTGGCCCAACCCGATGGGCTGGCGATACTGAATCTGAAACAAAATATCACTGAATTGAGGAGACTATTGCTCCTCGATTTCCCGAATACTCTGGAGCATCCCCCAGGGATGTGGCCTGTGGCTCTGTGACACGTATGTCAGCCACCGTCGGAGAGAGCTCACACTCTTCATTGAGAGCCATTTTGCGAAGCCCTAACCTGAAACCTGAAACCAGAAAGAGGCACCATAAATACCCCAAGAGGAGCCTGTTGGGGTCTCTCGTTCGCCGCTGCCGGATCTCAGTGGAACCTCCATATGTAAAGGTCAGGCGAGCATCGGGTGAAGAGCCCACCAAGAGACTGTCTCATGCAAAAGCAAAGGGTTTATTGGGAATTCAGCATGCTGGGGCTCAGAGCTCACTTGAATAGAGCAGAGAGCCCTGAGAACAGCTTAAGCAGAGCTTATATACTTTCCTTGGAGAGGGCAGAGAGGGAACTTTATTGTTTGGTCTGGGCGAGTGAGCAGTTTGCATGCAACCGGGTGAATGAGTACATTCTGTAGGTTGGCAGTTGGGGACAGCACATTCTGGGAACAAGATTAGCAAACAGTTCTCATGATTTCAATAGTGTTTTGTTAAGCATACAGAAAAACAGCAAGCGACATTTACCTATTTTACTAAATTTTCATTACCGAATATACTTTGCCAGATTTCCTAATGTCTCTATTGAAATCTGCTTTCCTACATATTTTCCCCAGTACATCATTGTGACTGACTCTTCACAAGTGCTGACATTTACATTCACTCTATACCCGAAACCCCATAGCTAAAGACCTTTTGGTGCAAATCCTATACTTACTCTCCGTTCTAAATTTACCAACTATCGTCCTAATCCTACCGACTATCCTTTTTTTAATTTTTTTTCTTAAAGAAAGAGTTAGAGAGAGAGGGAGAGAGAGAGAGAATTTTTTAACATTTAGTTTTTTTAGTACTTGGCAGACACAACATCTTTGTTTGTACGTGGTGCTGAGGATCGAACTTGGGCCGCACGCATGCCAGGCGAGCGCGCTACCACTTGAGCCACATCCCCAGCCCCCCGACTATCCATTTTTGACTGGAAGTTCTTTTTGACAATCAATCATTCAAAGTACAAGGTCCTATGCCTTTGTATATTGATTTATCTGAGACATCTGTGCAGAAAATAAATCAAAGCTAAATATTGCAATCAAAGACCCAATGCCCTTCTGGGCTTCAAATATTACCTTTATTTCTGTTTTCGTACTTATATTTCACCTATATATTCTTGAAAATATCGAAGGTTCGCCATACCATTATTCATTCAGCAGAATGATTCCTAACTCCAATCGAAACTGTTATTAACCCTAACCATACACTCTTCCCTCAATCTAACTTTACAGAAGAGCAGGGACAGAGTTGATCTTACAATACAGGAATGTACGGTTTCTTCCAACTGCTGAGAAACTCAAAGGTCCACGCAAAATGATCTCTGGAGAAGTTGTAGGCACATATGTAGGAACTGAGAGAGCAAAAGTCAGCTTCCATTGAAAACAACCTGGTCAGGATGAAGGGATGTGTCTGAATCAGCCTCTCTCTTCTTAATATGGAGAAGAAGGACCAAACCAGGCCAGTGTGGAGAGCACTTCCCGGGTGTCAATGGTTGATATACCATTCGAACTTTTGAAAGTGTCACAGGATGTAGGGGCAGCCTCCATTTCATGGGACACTTTGAAGCAACTGTTAGAACAAAGTGGTTGCCAAGGCAGTGACCTCATTCAGATCTTGAAGGAAGTGACCTCACCTAACATCCTTTGTGATGGAACACTCTGAACTTGGGATCCAGGAAGCTAGGCACCCAAATCCTGTCTCAGTCCCAGTCCCAGTCCAAGTGGTCTCAATTGTTCGGATTTACCAAGGACAGAGTCAGTCTTTCTTGGTACCTACGGAGGTGAGGATGCCCAAATGCCAGGAAAGCTCTGAAGAGTGGCCTTTCCTGAGAAAGCAGTTAGTGGATCACCGCTGGCTCCTGAGAACTTTACAGTGTTGACCAAGGAGACCAGATCTGAGACAGGACAGGACATTTCGGGGTAACATAGTATGGCCCACCAATCAGAGGACACTATGGATACTCTCAGACTGACTTGGGGGAAGAAATTGTCTTTGTGGATGTGGCTGTTGGTTTGTGGTTTGGTCTCATGTTCTGAGAATAGGTAATGAAGGCGGTTTTTTGGTTTGAAGTGAATTGTTTCTAATAAGTCTTATGAAAAGGCGAGTGTTTCTAAGTCTGTGTATCCCACTGTGTCCGTGGTTCTAGACATCAGAAAAGAGAATGCATCAATGGATGACTCCTGTCTAGTAGAAATCTTCCCAACATTCATCCTGCCAATTTGAATGGACTGCGGCTTGCCTTATGAATGGGCAACACCTACTATCTTCCTAAGTTTCAATTTTGTTCCTGAATTCACTCCACTCTCCAAAATAGGCTCATGGTTATGTGTCCAATATATATACCACCTCCAAGCTCTGTGACATGGCCATGTACTGGATAGCTAAAGGGAATGGCGAGCATCTCAGAAAACTCAGATATCAGTGTGACCAGGAAAGTCTCATTGGAGAAATCCTGCTTTGGGCCATTTGCTTACCTATTGTTCTGTTGCCCTGAATTTCAGAAAGCTTTTTGCCTCAGACTACTCCTTTGTGAAGCCTGAAGAAAAGAGTCTTCAAATGCAAATGAATGGGCATCACCTGTGGCTCTTTGCTTGATTGCTTTGGAAAGGGATGTGTCTGAATCAGCCTCATGACCCTGTGTGATGCTGTGGCTTAGATTCTTAGCACCTGATGGATCTAAAGAAAGATACCATGTGTGCATCCAAAACCAAAATGGCCAAATGAGGAGTCATTGTGGATTAAGTCTTTTGCTTTCCTCTGTTAGGTTCCTGAAATCCATCAAGTGAGAATAGGGATCTTTTGGGTCAAATGAGTTCTTCAAACCCTGCAGAGACTAGCCCAGAGGTGCTTGGCTTTTCTCATGACTCCAAATCACATAAAGAATCTATACCTGAAAGTAAGTAGGCCCCAAATTGGAGATGCAGAGCAGTATTAAGTGCAGGCCTATTTAATCACTCTTGGTTCTCAGGAAGGGTGTCCAGGCCACCCTGACTTTAGGCAAATGAGGGGCAAGGGAACTTATTTGGATAGTGTCTTTGTCTGTGCCCCTCATGGAAATTTCCAGCCAGAGGTTATGATAAGTGTCTATATGGAGAATGTTGAGGGCCATGTGGGAGTGTTTTGGTTTTAATTCTGGTCATTTGTGTGGCGGTTGGAAGAGATGACTTAGTTCACCTGGGCTTGAACTCTGGTGTTATTAGAGACTGAATTCTGGAACTGTCCTCAGAGAAGTATTGCCATGAATTGTGTTGGAATTTTAGGAGGCAACACATGAGAGTCATCCTGAAAACTGAGATCCTGGCCAAGGTGGCTTCCACAGAGCACTGGGAATCTCAGCGAGGATTTCACGTGATTTTATTCTGAAATTCTTGGCAGCCATAATTGAGAGTCAAAACACACATAGACCTCACATTTTAGACCTCAATGGGCCTGGATTCATGTGAAATATTGGCCACTCTTTGGGAAGCCTTGCCTGTGAGAGTTCTCCAGAGATTTCTTTGAAATGAGCTTCCTCACCATTTAATGTTTCCTAAATAATTTGAAACCCACAGTGCCTCCAACTTCATCTTTGAAAAATAGCTAAATATATACCATGATTTTTTTGAAATTTCAATGACCAGGTGGCAATGGAGAAACTTTGGATGACTTGTTGCTGGTCATGAGTGTACCAGACTGTGCTTGGATTTACTTGGTTTAATGAAAACAGTGTAGAAAAGAGATCCCTGTAAGTTGGAGACTGCTGAGTAGTGGGCCTAGAGCAGTGGTGTGCAGGTATGTGATAAAACATCTGTGGTGGTACCATGTGGATCTGCCCTTGGATTACAAATGGCTTGAGACTGACATGGTGAAGTCAGCAGACCCTATTATATAAAAGCATCTTGTTATATGGAGAGGTTTCCGGGCAATGTTCAGAATCAGATTGCTATGGACAAGCGGGCAAGCTATGTGGGGTAGAAGCCTGGTTGGTGCATTTTCCTGCAGACCTTGACCCACCACATGTGACAGAACTCCCTCCATCACTGGTACCTGTTGAACTCATTGTATTTCCTGAAGCAAATACCAAATTCACAGTGCAGCAGCAAGAAACACCTCGAAAAGTGGAAGATGATCAAATGGCTTCACAGTCCACATGGGAAGACACTTAGACCCCAGTGGCCACAGTTTACCTACAAAGAGAGAATTCAGCACTGCTTCCTCATGTTCATTGGAAAATAAAAAAACATATCTTCCAGGTCACAGAGATCAGACCCAGGTTTGTTGGTCTCACTAGAAAGGATGCTAAAATTCCTGACAACATCATATATTTCAAGTGCCCAACCTCAGAGGCAGTTTCTCAAGAGTCTTTAGGCCCAATGAGCTCCATGTTTGTGGAGTGTTTACCCTGTCCCTCACTTTTGGAAACTCCTCTACCACATCCAAGATTGTGAACTCCTGAATATTTTCCATTTCCGATATGTATTCACAGATTTCCTAACTCTTCTTCTCTAATTGTGTTTATTTGGGGCAAAGGTAATGTAAAGGCAATGTTCTGGATGAGAGTGGGAATATTTTTGTGTAGCACATATTTGCATACACATTGGATTCATTTTCCTATTTTCCATTCGAATTACTGAATTCCTGACACTAACCCATACCCTAATAGACTCTGACTACTAATCCTAAAATGATGGACAAAAATAACCAAACAGAATGGAAATGAAAGAAGTTCAGAGAAGGCATGGTGTATAGTTGGACTTTCCTTTTGAATGATAAAGGGTAGGTGTTATAAATCTAGTCAATTTTTAATTGAAATTGATCTCCATGTGTTTTTAAAGTTAACAAATATGTGAATTCCTGTCTCCATTTCTCTGCAGCCTGTTCAGCACATGTATTTTTATATGCAAATATAGAAACATAACTGGTATCACACGTATATCCTTGTGAGTTTGGCTGTCTTGGGAGATACAAATTGTGGGAAGAGATCACTCCTCCTAAACGCTGTTGGAACTGAAACTTCAACCTATGGGTGAACTTCCTAGTTGAACAATATTATACATAAATCCATGTTCAGTAAAATGATTATTTTTGGATCTGTGGATGATATATGATTCATAGTGAATTTCGATTGGCATGCATATTGATACATTTTAGTGTCTGTGTGTGTGTGTGTGTGTATATATATATATATATATATATATATATATATATATATATAAATACATAAATGCACACACACATATCTATATCTATCTATCTATCTATCTATCTATCTATCTATATATATATATATATATATATATATATATATATAAACTCTCAAGATTTTTCAAAATATGAAATATATGTTTCTTATTATACACTCCCTAAATTCATTCGTGTTCATATATGTAAATTTATAGTCAACATTTCACAAGATTATTCTCATAAAAATTCATCCACTTGAAATACGTATTCGTTTCCTAGTACTGAAAACTAACTTCAGTGAATAGTGCATACAAATCATAATATTTCTACAGTAACTGACCCAGTTTAGCATCAATGCAAGTAGATTCCTATGGGATATGATGTGTATTTTGACGTTCATTTTTATTCAAAACTGGTGCATTACTATTTTTTCAGTTTTTGCACATCATTGGATATATATTTCATCCACAAGTTAGGAAATTTATAGGCTTTTTTTATACTTACAATCAAATCCTGCTTCAGAACATATGAATTCCTCTATATTTCTTGACTCATCTTTTCATGAGATTTCTTTCCAAACACATTATTTTCCATTTCCATAATCACTTTTGAAGCTAAACTCACACACCCTTCATGATAAAACATAACCCTAATATTACCATTAGATGCATAACTCGTTGGAATGAATGATTGTATATCAATATAAGATTTTTATATATTTTCAGATATCAATTCAATCCATGATTTAAAGTGGAAACAGTATATTATTTATTCACAGTATTGTCAATTCTTTCATTTCTTCTACATTCATAGACACAGGGTACAACTCTGTGTACCCCCAATACTAATTTATACCTCTTCAAAATATTGCTCCCAGAAATGTTAGAAGAAATACTCATGTCACCTGATCTACATATACATTTTATCACAGTAATATTCTGATCACAAAATGCAAAGGTCACACTTCTGAATGTAGCAAATCCTAGATGGAAAGTGATCCTGGATTACTAAAAACATCCATGTCCAGGTTTCCTAATGCTCTCAAATGTCAATCATATTGGTGACTACATATTTGTTTCTTCCTAAGATTATATATTGAAACTCAACCTTGTTGATAATGTCTAATCCTATCATTCACTTTATACTTTGCCTGATTTCATAATGTGTGTATTGATATCTGATTTCCTACATAATTTTCCCAGTTCATCATTGTGACTGACTCTCCACATGTGCTGAAATTTACATTCACTCTCTAACCGAAAACCTAGGGCTATTGAACTTTTGGTCCAAATCCTATACTCACTCTTCTTCCGAAACAGACCGACTATCTTCCTAATCCTAACAACTATCCCTTTTTGACTGGATGAACTCTTCTACATTCAATCATCCAGCGTACAAGATGATATGCCATTGTATATTGATTTATCAGAGACATCTGTGCGAACGAAATTCAATGCTAAGTATTCCAATCAAGGGCCCAATGCCCTTCTGGGCTTAAAATCTTACCTAGATTTCTGTTTTCATACTTATATTTCAAATCTATATTCTTATAAATATCCCAGGTTCCCAATACCATTATTCATCCAGCAGAATGATTCCTAACTCAAATAGAACATGTTATTAACCCTAACCATACATTGTTCCCTCAATCTAACTTTATAGAAGAACAGGGACAGAGTTGGTCTTAATATAGAGGAATATAAGGGATCTTCCACCCGCTGAGAACCTCAAAGGTCCATGCAGAAATTATCCCTGGGGAAGATGAAGGCAGCTATAAAGGACCTGAGAGGGCAAAAGTCATCATGTAAGGCAAAAAACCTGGTTAGGATGAAGGGATGTTTATGAATCAGCCTCTCTCTTCTTAATGTAGAGAAGATGGACCAAACCAGGTCTGTGTGAGAGCTGTTCCCGGGTGCCTATGGTTGATATATCGTTCTAAGTTGTGAAAGTGTCACAGAAAGTAGGGGCAGCCTCCATCTCATGGGACCCTTTGAAGGAACTGTTAGGACAAAGTGGTTGCCAAACCAGTGACCTCATTCAGTTCCGAACGGAAGTGACCTATCTCACTTCCTTGGTCTTGGAACACTCTGAACTTGGAATCCCAGAAGCCAGGCACACAGAACCAGTCCCAGACCCAGTCCCACTGGGCTCACTTGTTTGGTTTTACCAAGGACAGAATCAGTCTTTCTTGGTACCTACTGATTTGAGAATGGCCAAATGCCAGGAGAGCTTTGGAGAGTGGCCTTTCCTGAGAAAGAAGATAGTGGCTCAAAGCTGGCTCCTGACAACTTCAAAGAGTTTGCCAAGGAGTCCAGATCTGAGACAGTACAGGGCATTTTGGGGGAACATAGTATGGTACAACAATCAGAGGAAATTCCGGAGAGTCAAAGACCTACTTGGGGGAAGAAAGTCCTATGTTGTTGTGGGTGTGAGTTTGTTGTTTTTTCTCATGTTCTGAGAATTGGTAGGAAAGGCAGTTTGTTTGATTTGAAGTGGACTGTTTCTAGTAAGTCGTTTGACAAGGCAAGTGTTTCTATGTCTATGTATCCACTGTGTTTGTAGTTGTAGACATTAGAAAACATAATGCATCAATGAATGTGTCCTGTCTAGTATAATGCTTCCCAGAATTCATACTGCCCAATTTATGATTGGACTGCAGCTTTCCTTATGGATGGGTAGCAATTATTATCTTCCTAATTTCCTGTTTTATTCCTGAATTCTGGCCACTCTCCGGAATAGGCTCATGGTTTTCTCTTCAAGATACTGTGACATGGCCATGTACTGGAGAGCTGAAGGAAATGGGAGCATCTCAGGAAACTCAGATATCAGTGTGACCAGTAAAGTCTATGTGGAGAAACCCTGCTTTGGGAATTTTGCTTACCTATGGTTCTGGTGCTGTGAATATCTAGAAGGTCTTTGCCTTAGGCCACCCCTTTGTGAATCCTGAAGAAAAGAGTTTTCAAATGGAAATGAATAGGCATCACCTGTGGCTCTTTGTTTTATTGCTTTGTAAAGAGATGTGTCTGAATCAGCCCCTTGGTCCAGTGTGATTATTTGGAGAAGTAGATCAGTATTAATGGCAGGCCTATTTGATCATTGCTGGTTAACAGGAAGGGTTTCCAGGCCACCCTGACTTTAGGCAAATTAGAGGCAAGGGAGATTATTTTGGACACTGTCTTGGTATGCACCCCTCATGGAAACCTCAACCCAGAGGTTATGATGAGTGTCTATATAAAAGAAGATGAGGGCCATGTGGGAGTGTTTTGGTATTAATTGTGGTCAGTTGTGTGGCAGTAGGAAGAGATTCCTGGATCAACCTGGGCTTGAACTATGGTGTGATTCCCCTTAGAGACTGAGTTTTGGAACTGAACTCAGAGAAGTATTACCATGAATTCTGTTGGGATTTTAGAAGGCCACGCAGGAGAGTTGCCCTTGGAGACTGAGATTTAGGCCCAGGATGGCTTTCCACAGAGCACTGGGAATCTCAGCTAGGATATCACATGATTTCATTCTGAAAGACTTGGCAGCCATACTTGAGAGTCAAATAACACATGGAACTCACATTGTAGACCTCAATGGGCCAGGCTTCATTTGACCTTTTGGCCACTCTTTGGGAAGACTTGCCTGTGAGAGTTCTCCTGAGCTTTCATTGAAATGAGCTTCCTCACTATTTAATGGTTCCTGAATGAATTGAAATCCACAGTGACACCAACTTCATCCTTAAAAAATGGCTAGATAAATACCATGGAATAATTCCCAAGAGCAGGTGGCACTGGAGAATCATTGGATGTTCTGTTGCTGATCATGAGTGTACCAGACAGTGCCTTGATTTACTGGGTTTCATGAAAATGATGTAGAACAAAGATGCCAGTACGTTGGAACCTGCTTAGTAGTGGGCCTAGAGCAGTGGTTTGCAGGTGTCTGATAAAACATCTGTGATGGGGCCACATGGATCTGCTATTGGCTTCCAAATGCCTTTTGACTGACATGGTGCAGCCAGCAGACCCTTATATGTAAAGGCATCTTGTTACATTGAGAGGTTTTAGGACAATGTTCAGAATTGGGTTGCTACAGACAAGGGGGCAAGCTTTGTTGAATAGAAGCCTGGTTGGGGCGTTCTCCTGCACACCCTGACCCAGCACACGTGAGAGTACTCCCTCCAGCACTGTGTCCCCGTTGAACTCATGGTATTTACTGAAGCCAATACCAAACTCCCAGTGCAGCAGTAAGAATCACCAGGAAAAGTGGAGAATGACCAAATGGCTTCTCAGTCCACACGAGAAGACACTTAGCTCCCAGTGGCCACAGTTTACCTACAATGAGGGAATTTAGAACTGCTGCCTCATGTTCACTAGAAAAGAAGAAACCATGTCCTTCAGGTCACATATATGCAGATCCAGCTTTGATTGTCTCACTACAAAGGAAGCTGAAGCTCTTGACAACAACATATATTACAAGGGCCCAACCTCAAAGTCAGTTTCTCAAAGAGTCATTAGGCCAGCAGAACTCCATATTTGTGGAGTATTTACCCTATCCCATACTTTTGGAAATTCCTCTACCACCTCCAAGGCTGTGAACTCCTGAGCATTTTAATTTCCACATATGTATTCACAGATTTTCTAACTTTTCTCCACTAATTGTGTCTTAATTGGGGCGAAGGTTATGTCAAGGCATTGTTCTGGATGAGAGTGGGATGATTTTTGTGTAGCACATATTTGCATACACATTAGATTCATTTTCATATTTTCCATTTGAAATACTGAATCCCTGACATTAACCCATAACCTACTAGACTCTGACTACTAATCCTAATATGATGGAGAACAAGAAACCTAACAGAATAGAAATACAGGCCGTTCATAGGAGGCATGGTGTATACTTGGACTTCCCTTCTGCTTTATCAAGGGTATGTGTTATAAATCTAGTCAACTTTTCATTGTAATAGTTCTCAATGAGTTTTTAAAGTTAACACATATGTAAATTTCTGTCTCCCATTCTCTGTAGCCTATTCATCACATGTATTTTTTATGCATATTTAGAATCCTACCTGGTATCACAAGTACATTTTTGTAAGCTCACTGATTTTGAAAGATACATATTTTGATAAGATATCAATCCCCCTAAATCATGATGGAACTGAAAATTAAACCTATTGGTGAATTTCCTAGATGAACAACATTATATATAAATCGATGTTCAGTAAAATGAATATTTTTGGATATGTGGATGATATGTATTACACGGTGAATTTCGATTAGCATATAGATTGCTACATTATAATGTCTGTGTGTGTCTGTCTATCTATCTATATATATATATATATATATATATATATATATATATATATATATATATACTGTCCAGATTTTTCAAAATGTGAAATATATGTTTCTTATTATACACTCCCTAAATTCACTCATGTTTCTATATGTGGTTTATAATCAACTTTTCACAAGATAATTCTCAGAAATATTCATCTGCCTGAAATACATAATTATTTCCTAGTACTGAAAACTAACTTCAGTGAATGGAGCTTACAAATCCTAATATTTTTACAGTAACTGAATCAGTTAAACATCAATGCAAGTAGAATCCTACGGGACGTGATGTGTATTTTGAAGTTCATTTTTATTCAATATTGGTACATTATTATTTTTTCAGTTTATGGACATCATAGGATATATGATTTTATCCACAAGTTCAAAAATTTATAGGCATTTGTTTCACTTTTAATCACGTCCTGCTTCAGAACACATGTATTCCTCTAAGTTTCTTGACTGGTCTTTTCATGAGATTTCATACCAAACACATTAATTTTGATTTCCATAATCACTTTGGAAGCAAAACTCACATACCATTCATATTAATTATCACTCTGATATTACCATTAGATGTATAACTGGTTTGAATGAATGATTGTATGTCAATATAAGATTTCTTATATCTTTTCAGATATCAATTCTATCCATTATTTAAAGTGGAACCAGTTATATTATTTATTCACACTATGGTCTATTCATGCATTATGTCTATATTCATAGACACACTGTACACCTCTTTGTACCCCCAATACTAATTTATACGTCTTCAAAATATTGCTCCCTGAAATGGTGGAAGTGGACTCATGTCACCTGATCTTCATATACATTTAATCACAGAAATATTCTGGACACAAAATGCAAAGGTCACACTTATGATTGTATAAAAGCCCAAATGGAAAGAAAACATGGATTACTAAAAACATCCATGTCCAGATTCCCTAATGCACTCAAATGTCAATCCTATTGGTGACTACACATGTGTTTCTTCTTAAAATTATATATTCAAACTCAACCCAATGGAAAATGTCTAATCCTATCCCTCACTTTATAATTTGCCTGATTTCATAATGTCTCTATTGCTATCTGCTTTCCTACATATATTCCCCAGTTCATCATTGTGACTGACTCTTCACATGTGCTGACATTTACTTTCACACTCTAATAAATAACCTATTGCTAAAGAACTTTTGTTCCAAATCCTATACTCACTCTTCTTCCTAAACATACTAACTATCTTCTTAATCCTACCGAGTATCCCTTTTTGACTGGATGTTCTCTTCTACATTCAATCATTCAAGTAACAAGGTCTTAGGCTATTGTGTATTGATTTATCTGAGACATCAGTGCAGAATGTAATTCAACGCTAAGTATCACAATCAAGGGCCCAATGCCCTTCTGGGCTTCAAATCTTACTTAGATTTCTTTTTTCAGACATATATTTCATCTCTATATTCTTAAAATAATCACAAGTTTCCAATACCATTATTCATGCAGCAGAATAATTCCTAACCCAAATGGAACATGTTATTAACACTAACCATACACAGTTTGTGTTAATAACATGTTTACAGAAGAGCAGGGACAGTGTTGATCGTACAATACAGGAATGTAGTGGATCTTCCATCTGCTGAGAACCTCAAAGCGCCATGCAGAAATGATCCCTGGAGAAGATGTAGGCAGGTATGAAAGACCTGAGAGAGCAAAAGTCATCTTCCATCGCAAACAACCTGGTCAGGATGAAGGGATGTTTCTGAATCAGCCTCTCTCATCTTAATGTAGAGAATATGGACCAAACCAAGACTGTGTGGAGAGCTGTTCCTGGTTCCCTATGGTTGATATACCATTCTAATTTGTGAAAGTGTCACAGGAAGTAGGGGCAGCCTCCATCTCATGGGACCGTTGAAAGAAACTCTTAGGACAAAGTTGTTGCCGAGGCAGTGATCTCATTCAGTTCCTGAAAAAAGTGACCTCAACTCACTTCCTTATTGATGGAACTCTCTGAACATGGGATCCAGGACGCCAGGCACCCAGATCCAGTCCCAGTCCCAGTCCCAGTGGTCTCACTTGTTTGGATTTACCAAGGACAGAATCAGTCTTTCTTGGTTCCTCCTAAGGTGAGGAGGCCAAATGCCTGGAAAGCTCGGAAGATGGGCTTTTCCTGGAAAAGCAGGTAGCGGCTCACTCCTGGTTCCTGACAACTTCACAGAGTTGGCCAAGGAGACCAGATCTGAGACAGAACAGGACATTTTGGGGCAACATAGTATGGCCCACCAGTCGGAGGATACTCCGGATACTCTCATACCTATTTGGGGGAAGAAGGTGTCATTGTCAGTGTGGGTGTGGGTTTGTGGTTTTGTCTCATGTTCTGAGAATAGGAAGGAAAGTCAGTTTGTTTGGTTTGGAGTGAACTGTTTTTAGTAAGTCGTTTGACAAGGCAAGTGTTTCTGGGTCTGTGTATCACACTGTGTCCGTGGTTGTAGACATTAGAAAAGAGAATGCATCAATGGATATGTCCTGTCTAGTAGAAAGCTTCCCAGCATTCATCCTGCCCATTTTATGAATGGACTGTGGATTGCCTTATTAATGGGCAATACCTGCTACCTTCCTAATTTGCTGTTTTCTTCCAGAATTCTGGACACTCTCCAGAATAGGCTCATGGTTTTGTGTCTAAGTTATGTACAACCTCCAAGCTCTGTGACAAGGCAATGTTCTGGATAGCTGAAGGAAATGACGAGCATCTGAGAAAACTCAGATATCAGTTGACCAGGAAAGTCTCAGTGGAGAAACCCTGCTTTGGGCCATTTGCTTACCTATTGTTCTGTTGCCCTGAGAGTCAGGAAGTCTTTGTCTCACGCCACCCCTTTGTGAATCCTGAACAAAATAGTTTTCAAATGGAAATAAATAGGCTTCACCTTTGGCTCTTTCGTTAATTGATTTGGAAAGAGTTGTGTCTGAATCAGCCTCTTGGCCCAGTGTGATTCTTTGACTTAGATTCTCAGCACCTGATGGATCTAAAGAAAGATCCCATGTGTGCATCCAAATCAAAAATGGCAAAAAGAGCTGTCATTTTGGATGAAGTCTCTTGCCTTCCTCTGTAAGGTTCCTGAATTCCATCAAGTGAGAATAGGGATCATTTGGGTCAGATGAGTTCATCAAAGCCCTTCAGAGGCTATCCCGTAGGTGCTTAGGTTTTCTCATCACTCCAATTCACATAAAGTATCTTTAAGCGACACTCAATAGGCCTCAAATGGGAAAAGTGGTGCAGTATTACGGGCAGGCCTTTTTGATCACTCCTGGTACAAAGGAAGGGTGTCCAGGCCACCCCGAATTTAGGCAAATGAGGAGCAATGGAGCTTATTTTGGACACTGTCTTGGGCTGCGTCCCTCATGGACACCTCCAGCCAGAGGTTATGATGAGTGTCAATATGGAAGAAGATGAGGGCCATGTGGGAGAATATCGGTTTTATTGTGGTCATTTGTGTGGCAGTTGGAAGAGATGACTGGGTCCACCTGGGCTTGAACTCTGGTGTGATTCCCGTTAGAGACTGAGTTCTGGAACTCACCTCAGAGAAGTATTGCCATGAATTGTGTTGGGATTTGAGGAAGCCACGCATGAGAGTCATCTTTGGAAACTGAGATCAAGGCCCAGGGTAGCTTTTCAGAGGGCACTCTGATCTCAACCAAGATATCACATGATTTTATTCTGAAAGACTTGGAAGCCATTGTTGAGAGTCAAAACAGACAATGACATCACATTTTAGACCTCAATGGCTCTGGCTTCATGTGACCTTTTGGCCACTCTTTGGGAAGCCTTGCCTGTGAGAATTCTCCAGAACTTTCATTGAAATGTGCTTCCTCAACATTTAATGGTTCCTGAATGAATTGAAACCAACAGTGCATCCAACTTCATCCTTGAAAAATTGCTAGATAAATACCATGAAAATTTTCAATTTCCCATGACCAGGTGCACTGGAGAACCATTGGATATTTGTTGCTGATCATGAGTGTACCAGACAGTGCCTTGATTGATTGGGTTTCATGAAAATAAGTTGGAGCCTGCTGAGTTGTTGTCCTAGAGTAGTGGTTGGCAGGTGTGTGAAAAACATCTGTGGTGGGGCCATGTGGATCTGCCATTGGCTTCCAAATGGCTTGTGACTGACATGGTGCAGTCAGCAGACGCACCTATGCAAAGGCATCTTGTTATATGGTGATGTTTCAGGGCAATGTTTACAATCAGGTTGCTATGTTTAAGGGGGCAAGCTATGTGGGATAGAAGCCTGGTTGGTGCATTCTCCTGCATACCCTGACCCACCACGCCTGACAGAACTCGCTCCAGCACTGTGTCCCAGTTGAACTCCTTGGATTCCATGAAGCAATTACTAAACTCCCAATGCAACAGCAATAAACACATATAGAATCCTACCTCGTACCACACCAACATTCTTGTGAGGTGAACGACTTGGCAGATACAAATTGTGAGAGAAGATCACTCCTCCTAAACACCGTTGGAACTGAAAATATAACCAATGGATGAGCTTCCTAGTTTTACAACATTATACATAAATCCATGTTAAGTAAAATGAATATTTTAGATCTGTGAATGATATATATTTCATGATGAATTTCGAATAGCATATATATTGCGAGTTTTTAATGTGTTTGTGTGTATGTATATATATGTGTATATATATACATACACACATTCTCCAGATTTTTCAAAATATGAAATATTTGTATCTTAATATACACTCCCTTAATTCATTCATATTCATGTATGTGGATTTATGAAGATCTTTTCTAAATATTATTCTCAGAAATATTCATCCACCTGAAATACTTCTTTGTTTTTTGTACTGAAAACTAACTTCAGTGAATGTTGCATACAAATCCTAATATATCTAGAGTAACTGACCCAGTTTAACCTCAATGCAAGAAGATTCAAATGGAACATGATGTGTATTTTGATGTTCATTTTAATTCAACACTGGTACATTACTATTTCTTCAGTTTATGCACATCATAGGATATATATTTCATCAAAAAGATGACAAAATTATAGGCATTTTTTCACTTTCAATCACTTCCTACTTTAGAACACATGTATTCTTCCATATTTCTTAACTGGTCTTCTCAAGATTCTTTTTTCCAAACACATTATTTTCGATTTTCATAATCACATTGAAGCAAAACTCACACACCCTTCATGATAAACCATAACCCTAATATTAACATTGATGTATAACTTGTTGGAATGAATGATTGTATATCAATATAAGATTTTTCATATTTTCAGATATCAATTCAATCCACCATTTAAAGTGGAACCAGTTATATTACTTATTCACAGTTGGTCTATTCATGCATTATCTCTATATTCATAGACACAGGGTACACCTGTTTGTACCCCAAATACCAATTTATAAGTCTTCAAAATATTTCTCCCAAAAATGGTGGAAGAAATTCTTATGTCACCCGATCTATATATACATGTTATCACAGTAATATTCTGGACACAAAATTCAAAGGTCAAACTTATATTTGTACCAAAGCCTAAATGGAAAGTGAACATGGATTACTAAAATCATCAATTTCCAATTTGCCTAATGCTTTCAAATATCAATCCTATTGATGACTACATATTCGTTTCTTCCTAAGATTATATATTCAAACTCAACCCTGTTGAAAATGTCTAATCCTATCACTGACTTTATACTTTGCCTGATTTTGTAATGTCTGTATTGATATCTGCTTTCCAACATATTTTCTCCAATTCATCATTGTGACTGACTCTTCACTTGTGTTGACATTTACATTCACTCTGTAACCGAAACCCTATTGCTAAAGAACTTTTGTTCCAAATCCTATATTCACTCTTCTTCCTAAACCTACTGACTATCTTCCTAATTTTACCGACTATCACTTTTGAATGGATGTTCTCATCTACATTCAATCATCCAAGTAAATGTAGGGTGAGTGTCAGAGGATGAGACCACCAAGAGACTATCTCATGCAACAGAAAGGGTTTATTTGGGGTCCAGCATGCTGGGGCTCAGAGCTCACTTGAATAGAGCAGAGAGCCCTGAGAACATCTTAAGCAGAGCATATATAATTTTCTTGGAGAGGGCAGGGAGGGAAGTTTATTGATGGGTCAGGGCGAGTAAGCGGTTTGTGTGTAAACGCGTGAGGGAGTACATTCTGCAGTTTGGCAGTTGGGGACAGCACATTCTGGGAACAAGATTAGGAAACATTTCTCAACATTTCAACAGTGTTTTTTTAAGCGTACAGAAAAACAGGAAGTGACAAGTACATATTTTATTAACATTTCATTCCCCACTTCTTCTTCTGGCTACTTTTAATCATAAAAGTGATTGTTGGGGGGTGTCACATTTTATGTATGCTAGTGGGGTATTAACATAAGTTTAACTTGTCCAATTTGAGCTTGGAGAAAAGAAATTACATGGTTGAGAAACAGGGTTTTATAGTAAGCAATAAAATGAGGATTATTATTGGACCGGTCAGGGTTGATTAAAATGTAGTTAACCAGGGGGACTGTGTAAACCAAGACTCAAACCACCAATTTTGGGTCTCTATCTCTCTTTGATGCTCTTCAAGGCATCTTTTTAATTTACTCATAGAGTTTGTTACAACTCCAGTATGGTCGACATAAAAAAAAAAAAAAAAATTCTTTCCTCAATGCAGCACAAAGGCTCCCTTCTCTCATGAAATGGAGGTCCAACCCTCGACTTTTCTGTAAAACAACTTCTGCCGCAGTCTTTGGCTGGGCACAAATCACGAGTCTCCACACAGCTTGTAGATTCAAACAGCAATTCTTTATTCCCGAACTCACACCGGCCGTCTACAAACACGCTCTGGGGGAATCCACGTTCTCTGCCCAAATCCACTCTCTCCCAAATCCACTCCGCATGGGCTTCTGTCTCCCAAAATATACTGTCTGACCCTAAGCACTCAAGAGGAACTCAGCAGCAGGATACGCCCTATTCTAAAGGGGGAACACCCTAATCTCCTATTATGCTAAACTGCCCTATTCTAAAGGGGGAACACCCTAATCTCCTATTATGCTAAACCGCCCTATTCTAAAGGGGGAACACCCTAAACACGGATCCTGCCCTGGTCCTTGAGCAAGGTCACCTTTCAGAAGTCCTTCCACTAGACAGCATGGGAGTAAGCTGGCAAGGAATTTGTCATACCTACTTGGCTGATGGCTCCCAGCAAACTTCAAAGAGAGAGGTAAAAGATTCCTGCAAAGCTGTGATGGAATTTTCTAATATCTTTAAGTTTTGATCTATTGCTGCTTCTAATTGGGTCATTTGTTGTGTCCCATGGACCAGGGCAGTGGTTCCTGTGCGAACCCGGGCAGCAACTCCTATTCATAATAGAATGGCTAAGGTGAGAGATATATGTTCCCACCTGAACCATGTTGTATGCCCCTCTATTTGATCTTCAAATGAACGTGCGTCATAATAGAGCACTCTGGGAAACATCTGCACCATTACACAATTAATCACTTCTGTTGACCATTTCATAAAAACATAAACAACGTTTAAGTATATAGAATTATATTGTTGTAGGGACGGAAAAGGCAAGGCACCTAAGATAGCACCAAAGACAAGGAAACAGTCATATTTGGTTGCAACCAGATTCAGAGGGCATTGCTTCTGTTGTAATCAATTAATCCCCTGAAACCCAAGTTTAGGTAGTTTCAGAATTTTGTACCCAACATGTAAGGGAAGGGGCTCTGAAGTTCACAGTCTGCAGAAGTTCACAAAGAGCAGTTTTTTTTTCTAATTTTTCCTCAGTTCTGGGCAAGTTAAATTTTCAAGGACACCTGGGTGGGGGAGAGCTTTTTTTTCCCCTTTTTTCCCTCTGCCAGCTGTTTCCACGGAGCCCAGTTTGCAACTTATCCATCTTACAAATGTAGCCATCTCTATGAAGCCCCAGCTCAAGGCCAGAGGCCTTGATCACATATGTTGTGAAAAACTAGTAAGGGTGTGTCTAGCTCAGGAGTGCTGATTTTTTTCAGCCAGTTGCCAGGTAGACCAGGGCAACACAAAAAGAGGAAGTTTATCTACACTGAACTCTTTTATAGGGACTCTTTTGCTGAAAGTCCTAAAGTTAGCCATGGTGAAAACTTCTGGATAAGGTCAGTTAAGACTTTCCTGTGGGCCTGGTACAGAGGGGGAAGACGGGGAATGCAGGGCTGAGCGCAGCTCTTTGGATCTGAGAATGAGGAAGGAGAGATGTAAAAGAATAATGGAAAAGGGTTTTGAGATCTTCCTAGCACCAAAAACATGAGTAGTAGAACGGGTAGAACAGAGGGGGAGATGGGAGTGAGTATCCCAAAAAGCCTGTAAGGGACTTTAAATTCTTAGTAACCTGTTTTCAGTGATGACAAAGCAACTTTAAAGGCCATTTTCATTACATCTTGGATAGGGGTCTGAGGGCTCTTCTCAGCTGGTTTGAGCTTTGGGTTAGCTGGTAAGAGGACCTGGTGGGACCTAGTGTGGGCACTGACAGGAGAAGAGAGGAGTGAGTGAGTGGAGGGTTACCTCAGTACCTGCTACCTCAGCAAGGGGGCAATGGTCTGAGAAACGGTGGAGGTTTGGGTTTTTAATATAGTAATTGGAGGGGAGAAATCAAGTTGATGATGTGGGAGTGACAACAGAGAGTCTAGAGCAGAAGGCTGAGGGTGAGCATGTATTGGAGAAGCATAGTTCACGATGTGAGCAAAGGAGAGAAAAGGCCTCCACATAGAGGAATCTCCTTTCACCCTTTTGAGCACTTGCAGAAGTTAAAAAGGTCACACAGAAATTGAAGATCTAGAGACCCCTCAGGGGGCCATCAGTTTTGGTTGTCTAATTGATAATATGGCCAATGCTGTGTACAGAATTTGATGAGGAGTTTGGGTTCCATGTGGCAGTCCCTGTATGCTCACATCCCCATGACTTACAGAAGATGTCGGCGTTTCCAGCACACAGCCTTGACTGTTTGTGGCTTTGATAGTACACTGGGCAAACATAGTAATCTAGGCTAGCCAACCAGCATCTGGCTCGCGTGTCCCTACATCAATAATGTTTGTTTCCATTATCTATGGTATGGAAGGAATTTAATGGAATTTTAGTGGGATCCTCTTCATTAGGGATATCCCAATAGGGAAGACTTATACGCAGCTGACAAATGTCTGGCTGGAGAGATGGCCACCAGGTCCCTAAGCGGGCTGTATGCAAGATAGACCATACTTCCTTTCCAGTAGGATTTGTGATCAGACATCGCTGCTGAACAGGCTTATGAGGGTTAGGACTACTGGTGGTCAAGGGGAGAGTCTATAGCCTTATCCACACAGCGAATCCACAATTTGAAAGGGTTTCCAGTCTTTTCCAGTTTCCAGCCAGAGTCTGGACAGGGCACAGGCTTGAGATGAGAGGTAGGGATCCAGGAAGTGATTCTGACTACCTTTACCCTGTAGGTGTTATAAGTAGCACCTGGTATGGTCCTTTTCAGGGGAGTTCCAGGGATGACACCAGATGTCGTCTTACATAGATGAAGTCTCTATTTGATATCGCTGTAGAGTCCCCTCATCCCCAGGTTGGTAGGCAGTGGCCATCTGTTTTCACAGGTATCTCTGAGTTCTTTCAAGAGCTTTAAGTCTGTTAAGCAAGGGGGTGTGGAAGGAATCGTTAGGTCTTAGAGTTGGGGTAGGACCCTTACTGGAGGAGGGACACCATAGAGAATTTCACAGGGTGTGAGGTTACACAAAGAAATATATTGAGTATTTCTTGCATGAAACAGTACATAAAGCAGGAGCATAGTCCAATCTTTTATGCCGGTCTCTAAGCTTAATTTCGTTATGGTCTCTTTAATGGTTCTATTCATTCTTTCTACCTGTCCTGAACTCGGGGGTCTGTAAACACAATGTAATTTCCAATTAATCCCCAGGGTCCTTGCTAACCTCTGAGTTACCTGGGCCACGAACGCCGGTCCATTATCAGACCCTATTACTTTAGGCAGGCCATACCTTGGAAAAATATCTTCCAGGATCTTCTTGACCACCATTTGCGCTGTTTCATTTTTTTTTCTTTTCTTTTTTTTGGGGGTGAAAGCTTCAATCCATCCTGAAAATGTATCTACAAAGACTAGGAGATATTTAAGTCCATTCCTTGCTGGCTTAATTTCAGTAAAGTCCACTTCCCAGAATTGTCCTGGTCTGGTTCCTCGTAGGTGCTTTCCTGCAGGAAGCTAGGAAGGGTAAGAATTAACCAATTGATGGACCCAACAGGCTTTTGTTATCCATTCAGTTGTTTCCTTTCACTGTGAGTCGGTTAGTGGAAAACTCTGTTTTTGATCCTTCAAAAATGAATGCAGTTTCTTTGAACCAAGGTGAGTGATTTGATGTACATTTTCTACTGACATAGTTAGAGCCGTGATTATAGGAGTTTTTACTGAAGGATTTAGAAATTCCACTTGGGGGCCTTCAGGGTTAAAAGTTATTTTGGCCCAGAGCTTTGTGAGCAGATCTCTGCCAATCAATGGGGCCATGCATTCTGGGATTACTAGGAAGGAGTGATGGATTTTTTCTTTCCCCTGGTCCATGGTCCTCTTAGTTGTCCAAGCCTGATATTTACTGCCATTAGCCCCTTGAATTAGAGACCTTTTATTTGATAGAGGTTCCAATGGGGCCTTAAAGGCAGAATATATTGCCCCTTTATCCACTTCAATGTATACTGGGGTCCCCTCCACTTCAAAAGTTAACCTGAGCTCAAGGAGAGGATCTGAGCCCCGACTTTCTTAGTAATCTTACAGAGTCAGAATGTCCAGCTGGCCTGGCTGTCTCTTTCTAGGGCACTCTTTAGCCCAGTGTCCTTTTTTTTTAGAGTAGGCACATTAAATTGAGGCCAGGGGTGGCCTCTAGTGTGGTCCCCAGTGTCCCTTCCTGTCTCCATGTTTCTTAATTTCTGGTCTATTTGTTGTTGTGACCAGGACCTTAGTCAATGCCTTAGTCTGTCTTTTGTTTCTTTTATCATCCCTTTGCTCCATACTCTTCCTCAGTTTCTCTCTTAGTATACCTTCTTGGCTTCTCTGACTAAACCTCTCAAAGTCATATCTTGTAATCCATCTAAGCATTGTAACTGTCTTTTAATATCCAGAACAGCTTGCCCAATAAAGGCCACCATGACAGATGCCTTTTGATTCTCTGCCTGAGGATCGAAAGGAGTAAATCTCTTATATGCCTCCATAATTCCCTGTAGGAACTTGGAGGGACATTCATCAGTCCCTTGAATAATCTCTCTTACCTTGGCAAAAATAGATGATCGCCTAGCGGCCACTAAGATGCCCACTATTAGAGCCCGGCAATAAGAGGAAGGATGCTCATTACCTTCACAGGTTTTGGGGTCCCAGTTGGGTCTGTGCAAGGGAAAGGCGGCTTTGCATATGTTGGGAAGTTTTGTCGGTCACCCATCTGGTCCGAGAATATTTTTTTCTAGAATCCAGGAAGATTCTCTTTTGTTCCTCTGTCATGAAGAGAGTCCCTAGGAGTTGTTGGCAGTCATCCCAAGTAGGCTGGTGTGAAAACATCAATGATTCAACCACACCTGAGACCCAGGTGGGGTCCTCAGTAAAAGGGGGATTGTTATTTTTCCAGTTATTTAGGTCTGAAGAGGAGAAAGGTAAAAACTGGTAGGCTTGCACTTTTCCCCCATGGTTGTCATCAATCATTGTTCCTTAGAAATGGAGAGGGAGCATCACGGGAGTTCCAGGGATTTCAATCATTCAACGCCGGCAAATTCCTTTAGCCGGGCCAGCATTCTCCAGGGGAGGAGGGGGTGTGTTTGCTGCAGGGGAGTTATTTGGAGTGCGCTGGGCTCGCTTAGCTTCCTCCAATTGTGGACAGGCTGAGTCAGCAGCAGGGGAATTACTTAGAGGGTGTTGGGGGTTGGGGGACGAGGGCAGGGAATAAGTAGTAGGACGAGAGTCCAGTAGAGTCAAATCTTGTGACTCAGGGAGAACAGAGGTTGAAGGAGGAGGAGGAGCCGAAGGTTTGAGAGAGCATGAGGGAAGGAGTAGGAGTGGGGGCAGGGGCAAGGAAAAGCTTCACACATGGAGGAGGAGAATTGCAGATGTCCTGAAAAGTTAAGATATATGTCTCTTGATCCTGATGTCAATGTGGCGCTGGCTGAAAGTCAATATCTCTGACTTTTTAAATTAGTGGGAAGTAGAAAGATCCTTCTAGGGGCTATCTGAATCCAAAGGTGGGGCATTCTGAGGCACAGAGAGTCTGCCAGGTCCAGCGTTTTACTGAAAAAGAAAGATTCTGAGCCCTTAAGCAGACTTTGGTGCAATGATCAAGGGTCAGGGAAAGAGACATTGAAGTGCTCAATCCCATTATGAAAGATAAACAATCAGTAAAAGCAACGACACACGACACAGACAAGACAATACAATAAAGACAGGCAATGGACGTCCAACAGTGAGACCAGGACTGAGTAGCCGGCAAAACCTGATGGGCTGGATATGCCGAATCTGAAACAAAATATCACTGAGTCGAGGAGACTATTGTTCCTCGATTTCCCGAGTTCTCCGGGGAGTCCCCCAGTGACGTGGCCTGTGGCTCTATGACATGTCTGTCAGCCATCGTCGGAGAGAGCTCACACTCTTCATCAACAGCCATTTTGCCAAGCCCTAACCTGAAACCTGAAACCAGAAAGAGGCGCCTTACATACCCCGAGAGGAGCCCGTTGGGGTCTCTCATCTGCCGCTGCTGAATCTCGGTGGAACCTCCATATGTAAAGGTCGGGCGAGCTTCCGGGGAAGAAACCACCAAGAGACTGTCTCATGCAAAAGCAAAGGGTTTATTATGGGTCCAGCATGCTGGGGCTCAGAGTTCACTTGAATAGAGCAGAGAGCCCTGAGAACAGCTTAAGCAGAGCTTATATACTTTCCTTGGAGAGGGCAGGGCAGGATGTTTATTGATGGGTCCGGGCGAGTGAGCTGTTTGTGGGCAACTGGGTGAGGAAGTACTTTCTGCAGTTTGGCAGTTGAGGACAGAACATTCTGGGAACAAGATTAGCAAACAGTTCTCAAGATTTCAACAGTGTTTTATTAAGCATACAGAAAACAGGAAGTGATAAGTACCTATTATATTAACCTTTCACTACCGACTACACTTTGCCAGATTTCCTAATGTCTCTATTGATATCTGCTTTCCTACATATTTTCCCCAGTTCATCATTGTGACTGACTCTTCACATGTGGTGACATTTACATTCACTCTATACCCGAAACCCTATAGCTAAAGAACTTTTGGTCCAAATCCTATGCTCACTCTCCTTTCTAAACCTACCGACTATCTTCCTAATCCTACTGATTATCCCTTTTTGACTGGAAGTTCTCTTTGACAATCAATCATCCAAAATACACGGAACTTTGCCATTGTATATTGATGTATCTGAGACATCTGTGCAGAAAATAAATCAAAGCTCAGTATCACAATCAAGGTCCCAATGCTCTTCTGGGCTTCAAATCTTAAATAGATTTCTGTTTTCATACTTATGTTTCACCTATATATTCTTGTAAATATCGCAGGTTTCCAATACCATTATTCATCCAGCAGAATGATTCCTAATGCAAATTGAACCTGTTATTAACCCTAACCATACACTGTTCCCTCAATATAACTTTACAGAAGAGCAGGGACAGAGTAGGTCTTACAATACAGGAATGTAGGGGAACTTCCTATTGCTAAGAAACTCAAAGGTACATGTAAAAATGATCCCTGGAGAAGTTGTAGGCAGCTATGAAGGAACTGAGTGAGCAAAAGTCATCTTCTCTTGCAAACAACCTGGTCAGGATGAAGGGATATGTCTGAATCAGCCTCTCTCTTCTTAATGTAGAGAAGAAGAACCAAACCAGGCTGTGTGGAGAGCTGTTCCCGGTTGCCTATGGTTAATATACCATTCAAACTTGTGAAACTGTAACAGGAAGCAGGGGCAGCCTTCATTTCAGGGGACCCTTGGAAGCAACTGTTAAGACAAAGTGGTTGCAAATGGTGTGAGCTCATTCAGTTCCTGAAGGAAGTGACCTCAGACCTCACCTCACATCCTTGGTGATAGAACTCTCTGAATTTGGGATCAAGGAATCCAGGCACCCAAATCCCATTCCAGTCCCAGTAGCAGTGGTCTCACTTCTTTGGATTTACCAAGGACAGAATCAGTCTTTGTTGTTACCTACTGATATGAGGATTGCCAAAAGCCAGGAAAGCTCTGAAGAGTGGCCTTTCCTGAGAAAGCAGGTAGTGGATCACCGCTGCCTCCTGACAACTTTACAGAGTTGGCCAAGGAAACCAGATCTGAAACAGGACAGGCAATTTCGGGGGAACATAGTTTGGCCCAATAGTCAGAGGACACTCCGGATAGTCAGAGACCTACTTGGGGAAAGAAGGTGCTTTGTGGGTGTGGGTGTGTGTTTGTGCTTTTGTCTCATGTTCTCAGAATAGGTAGGAATGGCGGTTTGTTTGGTTTGGAGTGAACTGTTTCTAATAAGTGATTTGATAAAGCAAGTGTTTCTATGTCTGTGTATCCCATTGTGTCCGTGGTTGTAGACATTAGAAAAGAGAATGCATGAATGGATGTGTCCTGTCTGGTAGAAAGCTTCCCAGCATTCATCCAGCCGAATATATGAATGCACTGCGGCTTCCCTTATCGATGGGCAACACCTGCTATTTTCCTAAGTTCTGGTTTTATTTTTGAATTCTGGCCACTCTCCAGAATAGGCTCATGGTTTTGTGTCCAAGAGAAGTACCACCTTCAAGCTCTGTGACATGGCCATGTACTGGATAGCTGAAGGGAATGGCGAGCAACTAAGAAAACTCAGATATCAGTGTGACCAGTAAAGTCTCAGTGGAAAAACTGTGCTTTGGGCCTTTTGCTTACCTTTTGTTCTATTCCCCTGTATGTCAGGAATTTCTTTGCCTCAGGCCACACCTTCGTGAAGCCGGAACAAAACACTTTTCAAATGGAAATGAATGGGCCTCACCGATGGCTCTTTGCCTAATTGCTTTAGAAAGGGGTGTGTCTGAATCAGCCTCTTGGCCCTGTGTGAGGCTGTGGCTTAGATTCTTAGCACCTGATTGATATAAAGAAAGATCCCATGTATGAATCCAAAACCAAAATGCCCAAAAGAGGAGTCATTGAGGATAAAGTCTCTTGCCTTCCACTGTAAGGTTCCTTAACTCCATCAAGTGAGAATAGGGATCCTTTGGGTCAAATGATTTCTTCAAAGCCCTGCACATGCTAGCCCAGTGGTGTTTGTGTTTTCTTATGACTCCAATTCACATAAAGATTCTAAACCCCACTGTCAGTAGGCCTCAAATTGGAGAAGCAGAGCAGTATTACAGCAGGCCTATTTGATCACTCCTGGGTTACAGGAAGGGTGTCCAGGCCACCCTGACATTAGGAAAATAAGGGGCAAGGAAGCCTATTTTGGACACTGTCTTGGGCTGTGTCCTTCATGGAAACTTCCAGCCAGAGGTTAAGATGAGTGTCTATATGCAACAAGATGAGGGTCATGTGGGAATGTTTTGGTTTAATTTTGGTCATTTGTGTTGGGGTTGGAAGAGATGAGTAGGTCAACCAGGACTTGAAATCTGGTGTGATTCCCCTTAAAGACTGAGTTATGGAACTGAACTCAGAGAAGTATTGGCATGAATTGTGTTGAGTTTTTAGGAGGCCACACATGAGACTCGCTCTTGGAAACTGAGACCTAGGCCCAGGCTGGCTTTCCACAGAGCACTGGGAATCTCACCCAGGATATCACAAGATTTTATTCTGAAAAACTTGGCAGCCATAGTGAAAACACACATAGACCTAACACTGTAGACCTCAATGGGCCTGGCTTCATGTGACCTTTTGGCGACTCTTTGGGAAGACTTACCTTTGAGTGTCCTCCAGAGATTTCATTGAAATGAGCTTCCTCACAATTTAATGGTTCCTAAATGAATTGAAACCCACAGTGCCTCCAACTTCCACCTTAAAAAATGGCCAGATAAATACCATAAAATTTTTGAAATTCCTATGACCAGGTGGCACTGGAGAACCTTTGTATGCCCTATTGCTGATCATGAGTGCCTTTATTGACTGAGTTTCATTAAAATGGTGTAGAACAGAGATGCCAGTAAGTTGGATACTCCTCAATTGTAGGCGCAAGCTTTGGTGTGCAGGTTTGTGATAAAACATCCGTGGTGGGGCCATGTGGATCTGCCATTGCTTCCAAATGGCATGTGACTGACGTGGTGCAGCCAGGAAACCCTTATATGTAAAGGCATATTGGTATATGGAGAATTTTTAGGGCAATGTTCAAAATCAAGTTGCTATGGACAAGGGGACAATCTATGTGGGGTAGAAGCCTGGTTGGTGCATTCTCCTGCAGACCATGACCCACTACACATGACAGAACTCCCTTCAGCACTGTGTCCCAGTTCAACTCCTTGTATTTCGTGTAGAAAATACCAATCTCCCAGTGTAGCAGCAAGAAACACCACGAAAAGTGGAGAATGACCAAATGCCTTCACAGTCCACACGGGGAGACTCTTAGACCCCAGTGGTCACAGTTTACTTACAAAGAGAGAATTCAGTACTGTAGCCTAGTGTTCATTGGAAAATAAGAAACCACGTCGTCCAGGTCACATAGATGTAGACCCAGCTCTGATGGTCTCACTAGAAAGAAAGCTAATGCTCCTGACAACAACATATATTTTGAGTTCCCAACATCAGAGGCAGTTTCTCAAGAAGTCTTTAGGCCAGAAGAGCTACAACTATGTGGAGTGTTTACCTTGTCCCTTACATTTGGAAACTCCTCTACCACATCCAAGGTTGTGAACTCCTTTGAATTTTCCATTCCAGATATATATTCACAGATTTTCCAACTCTTCTCCTCTAATTGTGTCTTATTTGGGGCGAAGGTAATGTGAAGCCATTGTTCTGGATGAGAGTGGGAAATTTATTGTGTAGCCCATATTTGCATGCACATTGGATTCTTTTTCCTTTTTTCCATTCAAAATACTGAATCCCTGACACTAACCCATACCCTACTAGACTCTGACTACTAATCCTACTAAGATGGAGAATAATAACACAAACAGAATAGAAATACAAGCCGTTCAGAGGAAGCATGGTGTATAGTTGGACTTGCCTTTTGCATGATAAAGGGTAGGTGTTATATATCTAGTCCATTTTTCATTGAAATAGTTCTCTATGTTTTTTTTTCCTTTAATTTTTATTGTTGGTTGTTCAAAACTTTACCTATTGCTTGACATATCATATTTCACACTTTGATTCAAGTGGGTTATGAACTCCCATTTTTACCCCGTATACAGGTTTCAGCATCACATCTGTTACACATCCACTGTTTTACGTATTGCAATAGTAGTGTCTGTTGTAGTCGGCTGTCTTTCCTATCCTCTACTATCCCCCATCCCCTCCCCTCCCATCTTCTCTCTCTACTCCATCTACTGTAATTCATTTCTCCCCCTTGGTTTTTTCCCCCCTTTCCCCTCACTTCCTCTTGTATGTAATTTTGTATAACCATGAGGGTCTCCTTCCATTTCCATGCAATTTTCCTTCTCTTTCCTTTTCTCTTCCACCTCTCACCCCGTTTAATGTTAAATTTCTTTTCATGCTCTTCCTCCCAACTCTGTTCTTAGTTACTCTCCTTATATCAAATAAAACTATTGGCATTTGTTTTTTTTTTTAGGGATTGTCTAGCTTCACTTAGCATAATCTGTTCTAATGCCATCTATTTCCCGTCAAATTCTATGATTTTGACATTTTTTAATGCAGAGTATTACTCCATTGTGTATAAATGCCACATTTTTTTTCCTTCGTCTATTGAAGGGCATCTAAGTTGGTTCCACACTCTTGCTATTTTGAATTGTGCTGCTATGAACATCAATGTAGCAGTGTCAATGCAGCATGCACTTTTTAGGTCTTAGGGAATACACTGAGAAGGGGAATAGCTGGGTCAAATGGTGATACCATTCCTAGCTTCCAAGAAATCTCCATACTTCTTTCAAATTGGCTGCACCAATTTGCAGTCTCACCAGCAATGTACAGGTGTACCCTTTTCCCCACATTGTCGGCAGCACTTGTTGTTTGACTTCATAATGGCTGCCAATCATACTGGAGTGAGATGGTATCTTAGGGTGGGTTTGTTTTCCATTTTTCTGACTGCAAGAGATGGTGAGCATTTTTTCATGTACTTATTGATTGATTGTATGTCCTCATCTGAGAAGTGTCTGTTCAGGTCCTTGGACCATTTGTTGATTGGGTTATTCGTTTTCTTATTGTTTAATTTTTTGAGTTCTTTGTATACTCTGGATATTAGGGCTCTATCTGAAGTGTGAGGAGTAAAGATTTGTTCCCAGGATGTAGACTACTTATTTACCTCTCTTATTTTTTCTTTTGATGAGAAAAAACTTTTTAGTTTGAGTAAGTTCCATTTGTTAATTCTAGTTATTAACTCGTGTGCTATGGGTGTCCTATTGAGGAATTAGGAGCCCAACCCCACAGTATGTAGATCATAGCCAACTTTTTCTTGTATCAGATGCAGTGTCTCTGATTTGATATCAAGCTCCTTGATCCATTTTGAGTTAACTTTTGTGCATGACGAGAGAAATGGATTCAGTTTCATTTTGTTGCATATGAATTTCCAGTTTTCCCAGAACCATTTGTTGAAGATGCTATCCTTCCTCCATTGCATGCTTTTAGACCCGATTGGCATTGCATTTAACATATAGAGAATTTTGGTTATATTGCCATTTTGATGATGTTAGTTCTGCCTATCCATGAACATAGTATATTTTTCCATCTTCTAAGATCTTCTTCTATTTCTCTCTTTAGGGTTCTGTAGTTTTCATTTTATAAGTCTTTCACCTCTTTTGTTAGGTTGATTCCCAAGTATTTTTTTTTTTTTTTGTGTGTGTGTGTGGATATTTTGAATGGAGTGGTTGTCCTCATTTCTATTTCAGAGGATTTGTTGCTGATATACAGGAATGCCTTTGATTTATGCGTATTGATTTTATATCCTGCCACTTTGGTGAATTCATTTATAAGCTCTAATAGTTTCTTTGTATACCTTTTTGGGTCTGCTAAGTATAGAATCATGTCATCTTCAAATAGTGATAATTTACGTTCTTCTTTTCCTATTTTTATGCCTTTTATTTCTTTAATCTCTCTAATTGCTCTGGCCAGTGTTTCGAGAACTATGTTGAACAGAAGTAGTGAGAGAGGGCATCCCTATCTTCTTCCAGATTTTAGAGGGAATGCCTTCAATTTTTCTCCATTCAGAATGATGCTAGCCTGAGGCTTAGCATAGATTGCTTTTACATTATTGAGGTATGTTCCTGTTATCCCTAGTTTTTCCAGAGTTTTGAACATAAAGGGATGCTGTACATTGTCGAATGCTTTTTCTGCATCTATCGAGATGATCAATGGTTCTTATTTTTAAGTCTATTGATGTGATGAATAACATTTATTGATTTCTGTATATTGAACCAGCCTTGCATCCCAGGGATGAATTCTACTTGATCATGGTGCACAATATTTTTAATATGTTTTTGTATCCGATTCGCCACAATTTTATTGAGGATTTTTGGATTTTTCCTGAAATAGCTTGAAAAGTATTGGTATTAGTTCCTCTTTAAAGGTTTTGTAAAACTCTGCTGTATACCCATCCGGTCCTGGGCTTTTCTTAGTTGGTAGTCTTTTGATGGTTTATTCTATTTCGTCAATTGTTATGGGTCTGTTTAGGTTGCCTATATCCTCCTGACTCAATCTGGGCAGATTATATGACTTGAGAAATTTATCGATGCCTTCACTATCTTCTATTTTATTGAAGAATAAGAATTCAAAATAATTTCGGATTATCTTCTGTATTTCTGAACTATCTGTTGTGATACTGAATTCTCCCTCTTCTTTTCTTTGTTAGCTTGGCTAAGGGTCGGTCGACTTTATTTATTTTTTCAAAGAACCATCTTTTAGTTTTGTCAATTTTTTCAATTGTTTCTTTGTTTCGATTTCATTAATTTCAGCTCTGATTTTAATTATTTCTTGGCTTCTACTTATTTTGCTGTTGTTTTGCTCTTCTTTTTCTTGGATTCTGAGATGAAGTATGAGGTCATTTATTTGTCTTTTTTTTTTCCTTTTTTTAAGGAATGAAATCCAAGCAATGAATTTTGTTCTTAGAACTGCTTTCAATGTGTCCCATAGATTCTGATATGTAATGTCTGTGTTTTCATTTATCTCTAAGAATTTTTTAATTTCCTCCTTGATGTCTTCTATAACCCATTGATCATTCAGTAACCTATTTTTCATTCTCCATGTGATACATGATTTTTCCTTCTTTCTTTCATTGTTGATTTTCAGTTTCATTTCCTTATGATCAGATAAGATGCCTGGTATTATATCTACTCCTTTATATTGTCTAAGAGTAGCTCTGTGACATAATATATGATTTATTTTTTGAGAAGTATCCATGTGCTGCTGAGAAAAAAAGTGTAACTGCTTGATGTTGGGTGGTATATTCTATATATATATCATAAGTCTGGGTTATTAATTGTGTTATTGAGTTCTATAGTTTCATTATTCAACTTTTGTTTGGAAGATCAGTCCAGTAGTGAGAGAGGTGTGTTTGAGTCTCCCATGAGTATTGTATATTGGTTTATTAGAATCTTGAACTTGAGAAGAATTTGTTTGATGAACATAGCTGCACAAATGTTTGGGGCATATATATTTATGATTGTTATGTCTTGTTGGTGTATGGTTTCCTTGAGCAGTATGTAGTGTCCCTCTTTATCTCTTTTGATTAACTTTGGCTTGAAATCTATTTTATTTGATATGAGTATGGACACTTCTGCTTGTTTCCGAAGTCCATATGAGTGATATGATTTTTCCCAACTTTTCACCTTCAGTCTATGTATATCTTTTCCTAACAAATGTGTCTCCAGTAGGCAGCATATTGTTGGGTCTTGTTTTATGATCCATTCTACTAGCCTGTGTCTGTTAATTGGTGAGTTTAAGCCATTAACATTTAGGGTTATTATTGAGATATGGGTTGTTCTTCCAGCCATATTTGTATATTTATGTTACTAAACATGGTTTGTTTTCCTCCTTGATTATTTTCCCCCCTTTACTCCTCTACCTCCCACTGTTGGTTTTCATTGTTATTTTCCATTTCCCCTTCCTGTGATGTTTTGCCAAGGATGTTTTTAAGAAATCGTTTTCTAGCTGCAAATTCTTTTAACTTTTGTTTATCGTGGAAAGTTTTAATTTCATCTTCTATCCTGAAGCTTAATTTCGCTGGATACACAATTCTTGGATGGAACCCATTTTCTTTCAGTGTTTGAAAAATGTTATTGCAGGATCTTCTAGCTTTCAGAATCTATGTTGAAAGATCAGCTGTTATCCTGATTGGTTTACCACTAAATATAATCTGCTTCCTTTATCTTGTAGCATTTAAAATTCTCTCCTTTTTCTGTATGTTGGGCATCTTCATTATAATATGTCTAGGTGTGGATCTCTTATGATTTTGCACATTTGGCATCCTGTAAGCTTCTAGGATTTGCGATTCTGTCTCATTCTACAAGTCTGGGAAGTTTTCTCCTTTATTTCATTGAATATATTGCTCATTCCTTTTGTTTGGACCTCTATACCTTCCTGTATCCCAATGACTCTTAAGTTTGGTCTTTTTATGTTATCCCATATTTCTTGGATGTTCTGCTCATGGTTTCTTAAAAGTCTTGCTGAGCTGTCTGTGTTCTTTTCAAGTTGAAATAATTTGTCTTCATTGTCTGATGTTCTATCTTCTAAGTGTTCTACTCTGCTGGTAGTATTCTCAATTGAGTTTTTAAGTTGGTTTATTGATTCCTGCATTCCTAGGATTTCTGTTTGTTTGATTTTATAATCTTTATCTCCCTGTATAGTTGATCTTATGCTTCTTGGATTTTTTTTATGTAATTCATTATCAAGGTGATCTTTAATTGTCTGATTTTGCTCTCTAATGTCTTCCTTGAGACTCCAGATCATCTGAAGCATGTATATCCTGAGTTCTTTATCTGACATTCCATCTGCTGCAGATATTACCTTTTCTAACGTTGACTTTACCTGCATTGCTCATGGTCCTTTCTTTCCTTGTCTTTTCATACTGTTCATATTTCTTTCTTCTTGGTGAAACTGTTGTGTTATTGAATTTTTCCCCTATATATTTATATTGCTCTTGTATAGTTTCAAAGTCTCCCTCGCAGGCACGGGTGGTGTCTCTGCCCCTCCTACAATTGGGACAATGTGCCTACCACACCAGCAGGCTGCTGGGCCTGTTCTGTAAGTCGGTAGCTGGTCCGCCTACCTTGAAGGTGCGAGCAGCAGCTCTGCCCCTCTGCAGGCACTGGGCCTGTTCTGCCAGTGGGTCGCAAGTCGGGCTACTTTGCAGGCGTGGGCGGCAGCTTTGACCATCCGCGGGCCACTGGGTCTGTTTTGTCTGTGCCTTGCAGGTCTGTCTACCTTGCAGGCGCCTGTGGCTGCTCCGCCCCTCCCCCAACCGGGACCATGTGTCTACCATGCTGGCGGGCCATAGGCCTGGTCTGTCGGTGGTTGCAGGTCCACCTACCTTGCAGGCGCAGAGGGCGTCTCTGCCCCTCCGCAGATTGCTGGGCCTGTCCTGCTGTGGGTCACAGGTCTGCCTACCTTGCAGGCCCGGCGGCATTGCCCCTCCCCCAACCAGGGCGATGTGTTTTCCACGGTGGCGGGCCACTGGTCCTGTTCAGCCGGTGGGTCGCAGCTCCGCCTACCTTGAAGGTGCGATTGGCAGATCTGCCCCTCCCTCTCTCAATGTGTTTTTAAAGTTGACAAATATGTGAATTCCTGTCTCCCTTTCTCTGTAGCATATTCAGCACATGTATTTTTATATGCACATATAGAATCCTACCTGGTATCACACGTACATTTTTGTGAGGTTGCTGACTTGGCAGATACAAATTATGAGAAGAGATCACTCCTCCTAAACGATGTTGTAACTGAAAATTTAAGCTATGGGTGAGCTTCCTAGTTAAACAATATTACACATAAATACACGCTCAGTAAAATGAAGATTTTTGGATCTGTGGATGATATATATTTCATGAAGAATTTCAATTGGCATATATATTGCTACTTTAATGTCTGTTTTGTGTGTGTGTGTGTGTGTGTGTGTGTATACACACTCTTGTATATATATATATATATATATGCACACTCTCCATATATTTTAAAATATGAAATAGATGTGTCTTATGTACAGTCCCAAAATTCATTCATGTTCATGTATGTGGAATGATAATCAAATTTTCACAAGATTATTCTCAGAAATATTCATCCACCTGAAATACATATTTGTTTCTTAGGACTGAAAACTAAATTCAGTGAATGGTGCATTCAAATCCTAATATTTCTACATTAACTGACTCAGTTTAACATCAATGCAAGAAGATTCCTATGGGACATGATGTTTATTTTGACGTTCATTTTTACTCAACACTGGTACATTACTATTCCTTCAGTTAATGCACATCAGAGGATATGTATTTCATCTACAATTTCACAAATTTATATGCATTTGTTTCACTTTCAGTCACTTCCTGCTTCAGAACACATGTATTTCTCCAGGTTTCTTGACTGGTCTTTTTATGAGACTTTTTTCCAAAAAAAATATTTTCAATTTCCATAATCAATTTTAAGCAAAACTCACACACTCTTCATGATAAACCATAATCCTCATATTACCATTAGATGTAAAACGGGTTGGAATGAATGGTTGTATATCAATATAAGATTTCCTGTATATTTTCACATTTAAATTCAATCCATTATTTGAAGTTGGAACCAGTTATATTATTTATTCACAGTATGGTCTATACATGCATATTCTCCATATTCAAAGACAAGAGTACACCTGTTTGTACCCCGAATACTAATTTATACATCTTCAAAATATTGCTCCAAGAAATGGTGGAAGAAATACTCAGGTCACCTTATCTACATATACATTGTATCACAGTAATATTCTGGACACAAAAAGCAAAAGTCACACTTATGATTGTACCAAAGCCTAAATGGAAACTGAACATGGATTCCTAAAAACATCCAGGTCCAGTTTGCCTAATAGTCTCAAATATCAATCCTATTGGTGACTACGTATTTGTTTCTTCCTAAAATTATATATTCAAACTAAATGCAGTTAATAATGTCTAATCCTATCACTCACTCTATACTTTGCCTGATTTCCTAATGTCTCTATTGATGTCTGTTTTCCTAAATATTTTCCCCAGTTCACCATGTGAGTGACTCTTCACATGTGATGATATTTACTTTCACTCTCTAAGCGAAACCCTATTGATAAAGAATTTTTGGTCCAAATCCTGTACTCACTCTTCTTCTGAAAGCTACTGACTATCTTCCTAATCTTACTGAGTTTCCCTGTTTGAGTGGAAGTTCTCTTTTCCATTCAATCATCCAAGGTACAAGGTCCTATGCCATTGATTATCGATTTATCTGAGACATATATGCGGAACATAATTCAAAGCTAAGTATCACAATCAACAGCTCAATGCCCTTCTGAGCTTCAAATCTTACCTAGATTTCTGTTTTCATACTTATATTTTATGTCTATGTTTTAATAAATATCACAGGTTCCCAATACCATTATTCATCCAGCAGAATGATTCCTAACCCAAATCAAACATGTTATTAAACACTAAACATACACTGTTCCCACAATCTCACTTAACAAAAGACCAGGGACAGTGTTGGTCTTACAATACAGGAATGTAGGGGATATTCCATATGCTGAAAAACTCAAAGGTCCATGCAGATGTGATCCCTGGAGAAGATATAGGCAGCTATGAAGGACCTTAAAGAGCAAAACTCATCTTCCATTGCAAACAACCTGGTCAGGATGAAGGGTTGTATCTTAATGAGCCTCTCTGTTCTCAATGTAGAGAAAATGGACCAAACCAGGCCTGTGTGGAGAGCTGTTCCTGGGTGCCTATGGTTGATTCACCATTCTAACTTGTGAAAGTGTCACAGGAAGTAGGGGCAGCCTCTATCTCATGGGACCCTTGGAAGCAACTCTTAGGACAAAGTGATTGCCAAGGCAGTGTCCTCATTCACTACCTGAAGTAAGTGATCTCACCTCTCTTCCTTGGTGATGGAACTCTCTGAACTTGTGTGCAGAAGCCAGGCAACCAGAGCCAGTCCCAGTCCCAGTCCCATTGAGGTCACTTGTTTGGATTTACCAAGGACAGAATCAGTGTTTCCTGGAACCTACTGATGTGAGGATGGCCAAATGCCAGGAGAGCTTTGTAGAGGGGCCTTTCCTGAGAAAAAGGTACTTTCCCATTTCTGGCTCCTGACAACGTCACAGATTTGGCCAAGGAGACCATATCTGAGACAGGACAGGCCATTTGGGGGTACATAGTATGGCCTACCAGTCAGACGACACTCAGGATAGTCACAGAATTACTTGGGGGAAGGAGGTGTCTTTGTGGGTGTGGGAGTGAGTTTGTGGTTTTTTCTCATGTTCTGAGAATAAGTAGGAAAGGCAGTTTGTTGGGTTTGGAGTGGACTGTGTCTAGTAATTCTTTTGACAATGTGAGTGTTTCTATGTCTGTTTAACTCTCTGTGTCCGTGGTTGTATTCATTAGAAAAGAGAATTCATCTATGGATGTGTCCTGTCTAGTAGAAAGAATTCCAGCATTTATCCTGCCTAATTTATGAATGGACTGTTACTTGCCTTATCAATGGGCAACACGTACTATCTTCCTAAGTTCCTGTTTTCTTTCTGAATCTGGCCACTCTCCAGAGTAGGCTCATGGTTTTTTGTCCAAGTTATGTACCACCTCCAACCTCTGTGACATGGCCATGTATTCTATAGCTGAAAGGAAAGGGAGCATCTCAGAAAACTCAGATATCAGTGTGACAAGGAAAGTCTCAGTGGAGAAAACCGGCTTTGGGCCTTTTGCTTCCCTATTCCTCTGTTGCCCTGAATGTCAGGAAGGTCTTTGCCTCAGGCAACCCCTTTGTGAATTCTGAAGAAAACAGTTTTCAAATGGAAATGAATGGGCATCACCTGTGGCTGTTTGCTAAAATGCTTTGAGAGATATGTGTGTGAATCAGCCTCTTGGCCGTGTGTGAGGCTGTGTCTTAGATATTCAGCGCCTAATGGATCTTAAGAAAGATCCCATGTGTGCATCCAAAACCAAAATGTCTAAAAAATCAGTCATTGTAGATGAAGTTTATTGCCTTTCTCTGTTAGGTTCCTGACCTCCAACAAGTGAATTTGGGGATCCTTTGAATTAATCAAGTTCTTCAAAGCCCTGCAGAGGCTAGCCCATATGTGCTTGGGTTTTCTAATGAATCCAAATCACATAAAGAATCTATACATGACAGTCAGTAGGCCTCAAATTGGAGAAGCAGAGCAGTATTAGTGGCAGGCCTATTAAATCACTCCTTGTTTACAGGAAGGGTGTCCAGGTCACACTGACTTTAGGCAAATGAGGGCAAGTTAGATTATTTCAGACTCTGTCTTGTGCTTTACCCCTCATGGAAACCTCCAGCGAGAGGTAATGATGAGTGTCTATATGGAAGAAGATGAGGGCAATGTGGGAGTGTTTTGGATTTAATTGTGGTCATTTATTTGGCTGTTGGAAGATAAGACTGGGTCCACCTGGGCTTTAACTCGGGTTTGATTCACCTTAGAGACTGAGTTCTGGAACTGACCTCAGAGAAGTATTGACATGAATTGTGTTGGGATTTTATGAGGCCACGCATTAGACTTGCCCTTGGAAACTGAGATCTAAGCCCAGGGTGGCTTTCCACAAAGCACTGAGAATGTCAGCCAGGATATACCCGGATTTTATTCTGAAAGACTTGGCAGGCATATTTGAGAGTCAAAACACCCATGGACCTCACATTGTAGACCTCAATGGGCCTGGCCTCATGTGACCTTTAGGCCACTCTTTGGGAAGCATTGCCTGTGAGAGTTCTCCAGATCTTTCATTGAAATGAGCTTCCACAACATTTAATGGTTCATGAATGAATTGAAACCCACTGTGGCTCCAAATTCCTCTTTGAAAAATGGCTAGATAAATACCATGAAATTTTTTAAATTCCCATGACCAGGTGGCACTGGAGAACAGTTAGATCTCCTGATGCTCATCATGAGTGTACCAGACTGGGCCTTGATTTACTGGGTTTCATGAAAATGGCATAGAACAGAGATGCCAGTAAGTTGGAACCTTCTGAGTAGTGCGCCTTGAGCAGTTGTGGGCAGGTGTGTGACAAAACATCTGTGGTGGGGCCATGTGGATCTGCCATTGGCTTCTAAATAGCATGTGATTGACTTGCAGCAGCCAGCAGACCCATTTATGTAAAGGCACCTTGTTATATAGAGAGGTTTCAGGTCAATGTTCAGAATTAGGTTGCAATGGAAAAGGGGGCAATGTAGCAAGCAATGAGTGATAGAAGCCTGGATGGTGCATTCTCCTGCAGACTCTAACCCACCACAAGTGACAGAACTCCCTGCAGCACTGTGTCCCAGTTGAACTCCTTGTATTTTGTAAAGCAAATATCAAACTCACTGTGCAGCAGCAAGAAACACCACGGAAAGTGGAGGATGACCAAATGTCTTCACAGCGACACGGGGAGACACTAAGCCGCCAGTGGCCACAGTTTACCTACAAAGAGAGAATTCAGCACTGCTGCCCCATGTTCATTGGAAAATAAGAAAACATGTCGTCCAGGTCACATAGATGCAGACCCATCTTTGATGGTCTCACTAGAAAGAAAGCTAAAACTTCTGAAAACAACTTATATTTCAAGTGCCCAATCTCACATGCAGTTTCTCAAACAGTCTTTAGGCCAGAAGAGCTCCATGTTGGTGTTGTGTTTACCATGTCCCTTGCTTTTGGAAACTCCTCTACCATCTCGAAGTTTGTGAACTCCTGAGCATTTTCCATTCCAGACATGTATTCACAAATTTTCTAACTCTTCTCCTCTAATTGTGTCTTACTTGGAGCGAAGGTAATGTCAAGGCATTGTTCTGGATCAGAGTGGGAAGTTTTGGGTTGCACATATTTGCACACACATTTGATACAATTTCCAATTTTCCATTCAAAATACAGAATCCCTGACACTCTCCCATACCCTACTTGACTCTGGCTACTAATCCTAAAATGATGGAGAAAAATAACACAAACAGAATATAAATGCAAGCAGTTCAAAGGAGGCATGATGTATATATGGACTTGCCTTTTGCATGATAAAGTTTATGTGTTATAAATCTAGTCAATTTTTAATTAAATAGTTCTCCATGTGTTTTTAAAGTTCAAAATATGTGTATTACTGTCTCCCTTTCTCTGTAGCCTATTCAACATATGTATTTTTATATGCACATACCGAAAGCTACCTGGTATCACACCTACATTTTTGTGAGGTGGCTTCCTCAGCAAATACAAATTTTGAGAAGAGATCACTCCTCCTAAACGCTTTGGAACTGAATATTCAACCTATGGGTGAGCTTCCTAGTTGAACAAAATTATACATAAATCCATATTCTGTAAAATATATATTTTTGCATTTGTGGATGATATATATTTCATGATGAATTTCGATTGGCATATATTACTACATTTTAAAGTCTGTGTGTGTGTTTTGTGTGTGTGTGTGTGTGTGTGTGTGTGTGTGTGTATATATATATATATATATATATATATATATATATATATATATATATATATATAGTCTCCATATTTTTCAAAATATGAAATATTTGTGTCTTATTTAGAGTCCCAAAATTCATTCATGTTCATGTATGTGGATTTATAATAAAATTTTCACAAGATTATTCTCAGAAATATTCATCCCCCTGAAGTACATATTTGTTTCCTAGTACTGAAAACTAACTACCTTGATTGGTGCCTTCAAATCCTAATATTTCTACAGTAACTGAACCAGTTTAACATCAATGCAGTTAGAATTCTATTGGACGTGATGTGTATTTTGACGTTCGTTTTTATTCCACACTGGTACATTACTCTTTCTTAAGTTTATGGACATAATAGGACATATATTTCATCAACAATTTCGCAAATTTATAGGCATTTGTTTCACTTTCAATCGCTTCCTGCTTCAGAACACATGTATTCCTCCAGGTTTCTTGACTGGTCTTTTCAGGAGACTTCTTTCCAAAAAAAATATTTTCGATTTTCATAATCAATTTGAAGCAAAGTCACACACTTTTCATGATAAACCAAAATCCTCATATTTCCATTAGATGTATAATGGGTTGGAATGAATGATTGTATATTAATATAAGATTTCTTATTTGTTTTCAAATTTATTTCAATCTATTATTTCAAGTTGAAACCAGTTTTATTATTTATTCACAGTATGGTCTATTCATGCATTTCCTCTTTATTCATAGACACAGGGTGCACCTTTTTGTAGCCCCAATACAAATTTATACATCTTCAAAATATTGCTTCCAGAAATGGTGGAAGAAATACTCATGTCACCTGATCTACATATACATTTCATCACAGTAATATTCTAGACACAAAATTCAAAGGTCACACTTATGATTCTACCAAATCCTAAATAGAAAGTGAACATGGATTACTAAAAACATCCATGTCCAGGGTGCCTTATGCTCTCAAATGTCAATCCGATTGGTGACTACATATTTGTTTCTTCCTAGGATTATATGTTCAACCTCAACCCTGTTGAAAATATCTAATCCTATCACTCACTTTATACTTTGCCTGATTTCCTAATGTCTCTATTGATATCTGCATTCCTACATATTTTCCCCACTTCATCATTGCTGGAGACCCTTCACATGTGCTGTTATTGAAATTCACTCTCTAACCGAAACCCTATTGCAAAATAACTTTTGGTCCAAATCCTATACTCATCGTTCTTCCGATACTTACCGACTATCTTCCTGATCCTACTGACTATCTCTGTTTGAGGGGATGTTCTCTTCTACATTCAATCATCCAAGGTACAAGTTCCTATGCCATTGTATATCAATTTATCTGAGATACCTGAGCAGATCGTAATTCAAGCTAAGTAATCCAATCAAGGACCCAATGACTTTCTGGACTTCAAATCTTACCTGGATTTCTGTTTTCATACTTATATTTCACCTATATATTCTTGTAAGTATTGCAGTTACCCAATACCATTATACATCCCGTAGAATGATTCCTAACCCAAATCGAACTGGTTATTAAGCATAACCATACACTGTTCCCTCAATATAACATTACAGAAGAGCTGGAACAGAGTTGGTCTTACAATGCAGGGATGGAGGGGATCTTCCACCTACTTAGAACCTCAATGGTCCATGCAGAAATTATCCCTGGAAAACATGTAGGCAGGTATGAAGGACCTGAGAGAGCAAAGGTCATCTTCCATGGCAAACAGCCTGGTCAGGATGAAGGGTTGTGTCTGAATCAGCCTCTTTCTTCTTAATGTAGAGAAGATGGACCAAACCAAGCCTGTGTGGAGAGCTGTTCCTGGGTGACTATGGTTGATATACCATTCTAACTTGTAAAAATGTCACAGGAATTGGGGCAGCATCCATCTCATGGGACCCTTGGAAGCAACTGTTAGGGCAAAGTAGTTGCCAAGGCAGTGACCTCATTCAGTTCCTGAAAAAAGTGACCTCACCTCACTTCCTTTGTAGTGGAACTCTCTTAACTTGGGAACCAGGAAGCTAGGCCCCCAGAGCCAGTGCCAGTCCCAGTTGGCACACTTGATTGGATTTACCAAGGACAGAGTCAGTCTTTATTGGTACCAACTGATGTGAGGATGGCCAAAGGCCAGGAAAGCTATGAAGACAGGTGTTTCCTGAGAAAGCAGGCAGTTGTTCTGGCAAAGACACCAACTCTGAGAAAGTACAGGCCATTTCGGGGGAACATGGTATGGCGCACCAGTCAGAGGAAACTCCGGATAATCAAAGACCTACTTCTGGGAAGGAGGTGCTTTGTGTGTGTGGGTGTGAGTTTGTGGTTTTGTCTCATGTTCTGAGAATAGGTAGGGATGGTGGATTGTTTGTTTTTGAGTGGATTGTTTCTAGAAAGTCGTTTGACATGGCGAGGGTTTCTAAAAGTGTATCCCACTGTGTCCGTGGTTGTTGACATTTGAAAAGAGAATGCATCAATGGAAGTGCCCTGTCTAGTAGAAAGCTACCCAGCATTCATCCTGCGCAATTGATGAATGGACTGCAGCTTGCCTTATGAATGGACAACACCTACTATCTTCCTAAGCTCCAGTTTTCGTCCTGAATTCTGGCCACTCTCCGGAATAGTCTCATGGTTTGCTGTCCAAGATATGTACCGCCTCCAAGCTTTGTTACATGGCCATGTACTGGATAGCTGAAGGCTATGAGAGCATCTCAGAAAACTCAGATATCAGTGTGACCAGTAAAGTCTCAGTGGAGAAACCCTGCTTTGGGCCTTTTGCTAACCTATTGTTCTGTTGCCCTGAATGTCAGGAATTTCTTTGCCTCAGGCAACCCCTTTGTAAAGCCTGAAGAAAACAGTTTTCAAATGAAAATGAATGGGCATCACCTGTGTCTGTTTGCTTAATTGCTTTAAAAGGGATGTGTCTGAATCAGCCCCTTGGCCCTATGTGAGGCTGGGGCTTAGATTCTCGGCACCTGACGGATCTACAGAAAGATCCCATCTCTGAATCCAAAACCAAAATGGCCATAAGAGCAGTCAATGTGGATGAAGTCTCTTGCCTTCCTCTGTAAGTCCTGACCTCTATCAAGTGAGAATAGATATCATTTGGGTCAAATGAGTTTTACAAAGCCCTGAAGAGGCTAATGCATAGGTGCTTGGATTTTCTCATGACTCCAATTCACACAAAAAATTTATACTCAACAATCAGTAACAGTCAAAATGGAGAAGCAGAGCAGTATTAAGGGCAGGCCTATTTGATCACTCCTGGTTCACAGGAAGGGTGTCCAGGCCACCCTGACTTTAGGCAATTGAGGGGTAAGTGAGCTTATTTTGGACACTGTCTTGGGCTGCATGCCTCATGGAAACCTGCAGCAAGAGGTTATGATGAGTGTCTCTATGGCAGAAGATGAGGGTCATGTGGGAGTGTTTTGGTTTCAATTGCGGTCATTTGTGTGGCAGTGGAATAGGCCACTAATGAGATTCGCCCTTCTAAACTGAGATCTAGCTCACTCCTTGGGAAAAATTGCCTGTGAGAGTTCTCCAGATCATTTATTGAAATGAGCTTCCTCACCATTTAATGGTTCCTGAATGAATTGAAACCCACAGTGCTTCCAACTTCATCCTTGAAAAGTGGCTACATCAATACCATGAAATTTTTGCCATTCCAATGACCAGGTGGCACTGGAGAACCTTTGATGTCCTTTTGCTCATCATGAGTGTACCAGATAGTGCCTTTATTGTCTGGGTTTCATGAAAATGGTGTAGAACAGAAATGCCAGTAACTTGTAGCCTACTGAATAGTGGTGTGTGTGCAGGTGGTGTGCAGGTGTGTGATAAAACATCTCTTGTGGGGCCATGTGGATCTGCCATTACTTCCAAAGGGCTTGAGACTGACATGGTGCATCCAGCAGAACCTTATATTCTGAAACCTCTCCATGTAAAGGCATCTTTTTATATGGAGATTTTCAGGGCAATGTTCAGAATCAGGTTGCTATGATCAAGGGGGCAATCTATGTGGGATAGAATCCTGGTTGGTGAATTCTCCTGAAGACCATGACCGACCATACATGACAGAACTCCCTCCAGCACTGGGTCTCAGTTGAAATCATTTTATTTAGTGAAACAAATACCAAACTCCCAGTGCAGCGGCAAGAAACACCATGAAAAGTGGAGGATGACCAAATGGCTTCACAGTCCACACAGGGAGACACTTAGCCTTCAGTGGCCACAGTTTACCTACAAAGAGTGAATTCAGCACTGCCGCCTCATGTCTTTTGGAAAATAAGAAACCATGTTCTCCAGGTTACATAGATGCAGACACAGCTTTGATGCTTTCACTAGAAATGAAGCTAAAGCTCCTGACAAAAACATATATTTCAAGGATCTTCTAGCTTTCAGAGTCTGTGTTGAAATATCAGCTGTTATCCTGATTGCTTTACCCCTAAATGTAATCTGCTTCCTTTCCCTTGTAGCTTTTAAAATTCTCTCTTTATTCTGTACGTTGGGTATCTTCATTATAATGCGTCTAGGTGTGGATCTCTTATGATTTTGCACATCCGGCATCCTGTTGGCTTCTAGGACTTGGGAGTCTGTCTCATTCTTCAAGTCTGGGAAGTTTTCTCGTATTATTTCATTAAATACATTGCTCATTCTTTTGGTTTGGACCTCTATACCTTCCTGTATCCCAATGACTCTTAAGTTTGGTCTCTTTATGTTATCCCATATTTCTCGGATGTTCTGTTCATGGTTTCTTAACAGTCTTGCTGAGCTGTCTATGTTCTTTTCAAGTTGAAATACTTTGTCTTCATTGTCTGATGTTCTATCTTCTAAGTGTTCTACTCTGATGGTAGTGTTCTCAATTGAGTTTTTAAGTTGTTTTATTGCTTCCTGCATTTCTAGGATTTCTGTTTGTCATTTTTTACAACTTCTATCTCCCTGTATAATTGATCTTTTGCTTCTTGGATTTGTTTGTGTAATTCATTGTCGAAGTGATCTTTCATTGTCTGATTTTGCTGTCTAATGTCTTCCTTGAGACTCCAGATTATCTGAAGCATGTATATCCTGAGTTTTTTATCTGACATTCCATCTGCTGCAGCTATTACCTCTTCTAAAGTTGTGTTGACCTGCATTGCTTGTGGTCCTTTTTTCTTTGTCTTTTCATACGGCTCGCGTTTCTTTCTGCTTGGTGAAACTGTTGTGATTTTGAAATTTCCCCCCTATATATTTATATTGCTCTTGTATATTTGAAAAGTCTTCCTTGCAGGGGCGGGGGGTGGCTGTTTTGCTCTTCCAATTGGGGTGATCTATCTACCATGCTGATGGGACGCTGGGCCTGTTCTCCTGATCGGTCGCAGGTCTGCCTACCTTGCAGGCGCGGGAAGCGGCTCTGCTAAGCCCCTCCTCTAATTGGTGTGACGTGTGTACCACACCCATGGACCCCTGGGGTGTTCTGCCAGTCGGTCTCAGGTCTGCCTACCTTAGAGGCGCGGGCGGCGGCTCTGCTCTGCCCCTACTCCAATTGGGGTGACGTGACTACCACGCCGGCGGGTGGGTGGGCCTTTTCTGCCGTCGGTCGCATGTCTGCCTAACTTACGGGCATGGGCGATAGATCTGCTCTGCCCCTACTCCAAATGGGGTGAAGTGTCTGCCGCGCTGGCAGGGCGCTGGGCCTCTTCTGCTGGTCGGGTGCAGATTTGTCTACCTTGAGGGCGCGGGTGGTGGCTCTGCTCTGCCGCTACTCCAATTGGGGTGTCGTGACTACGAAGCCGGCAGGTTGCTGGGCCTGTTCCGGGCACCATGGGCAAAGACTCTGCTCTGCCCCTACTCCTATTGGGGTTATGTGACTACCATGCCGGTGGGCCACTTGGATTGTACTAGGTGCTGGAGAAGGCTCTGCTCTGCAATTACTCCAATTGAGGTGACGTGACTACCATGCCTGCTGGTCGCTAGGCCTGTTCTGGGCACCTGTGGCGGCTCTGCTCTGCCTCTATTCCAATTGGGGTGAAGTGAGTATCATGCAGGTGTGTCGCTGGGCCTGTTCCAGGCATGGGCAGCGGCTCTGCTCTGCCCCTCTGGCTTGATGACAAAGTGAGAGAGACTCGGCTGTTTCTGACTCACTTTCTTTACCAGGAGACCAACTGTTTCTGTCACCGCTGGTATTAATGAAGTTATCTCCTCCGCTGCTTTCTGATGACATCAGATCTCTGCCATGTTGGTATCCCATGCAAAAGGCAGCATTTCGTTCCCTTTGCTGGGTGACCAAAGCAATGTGTGAGTCCTGACTTGCCCTCACAAGCCTCGTCTCAATCCTGTTGCCACTGCCTATGAAGGCTCTGTTGATATTTACCTCCACATTATTCAGCAAGACCCAGACCGGGAAGCAGTTTCCACGGGTTCTTGAGCCCTGGGCCAGATCATTTCAGGGAGGCCAAATTTGGCCGCTCTAGGCTCAGTGTATGTTCTAATAGGAGCAGGCTCCAAGACGCAGTTTCTGCGGGTTCTTTAGCACTGAGCCTGAGTAATTTGTCTGCGAAGCAAAGGTGAATGGAATCCTGAAATTACCTGTTCTATAGCTGAATGAGCTGCGATCAGTCGAAAACAGGGATGGTGACGTCAGCTCTTCAAGATGGTGGACGCTGGCTTCCTCTGTGGTCTGACCAGTATGGAGAACGGAATTGGACCACATCCATCCCCGTCTCAATCCCAGAATTCAGCACTGAGCACAGTAATTGCATAGCGGGCAGGAGCCCATAGAATCCGCACCACTGTATATTTGCGATGCTATCTCGTCTTTTCCCAGTGCGCGCCACACACTCTAGCTGCAGGGCAATTTGCTGAATAAGCAGCATGACCCTCCGTGCGGAAAAATCACTCGCGTTTGAGCCCCCGTAGCTGATCCTCGTGAGATGGATATATGTCCACTAGGTTTTGGAGCACCCCAAATTTGCTGGAAATTCCTAACAAGATAGGTTTTAGCCGTTCTAACTCGTCATTTTCCCGCACAGTGACGCGGTACATGGGGGTAATGCACTCCATTCGCCGCCATCATGTGATCCCCCAAAGTTAGTTTTCAGTACAAGGAAAAAAATATGTATTTCAGGTGGAGGAATATTTCTGAGAATAATCTTGTGAAAAGTTGATTATAAATCCACATACATGAATATGAATGAATTTAGGGAGGGTATAAAAAGAAAAATATACTAAATATTTTGAAAAATCTGGAGAGTGAATATATATATATACACACAGACACACACACACACAGACATTAAAAAGTAGCATTATGTATGTGAATTGAAATTCATCATGAAATATATATCATCCACAGATCCAAAAATATTCATTTTAATGTACATGGATTCATGTTGTTTAACTAAAAAGCTCACCCATATGTTGAATTTTCAGTTCCAACAGCGTTAAGTAGGAGTGATCTCTTCTCACAATTTGTATCTGCCAAGCCAGCCACCTCACCAAATGTACGATTGATACCAGCTAGAATTCTGTATGTGCTTATAAAAATACATGTGATGAATAGGCTACAGAGAAAGGGAGACAGTTATTCACATATTTGTTAACTTTGAAAACACATGGAGAACTATTTCAATTAAAATTCGCTAGATTTATAACACCTACAATTTATCATACGAAAGGCTAGTCCAATTATACACCATGCCTCCTGTGAACCTCTTGTATTTGTATTCTGTTTGGGTTATTATTCTCCATCAAATTAGGATAAGAAGTCAAAGTCTAGTAGGGTATGTGTTAGTGTCAGGGATTCAGTATTTCGAATGGAAAATTGGAAAATGTATCCAATGTGTATGCAAATATGTGCTACACAAAAATCTTCCCACTCTCATTCAGAATAATGCCTTGACATTACCTTCGCCCTACATAAGACACAATTAGAGGAGAACATTTAGAAAATCTGTGAATACATATGTGAAATGGAAAATGCTCAGAAGTTCACAAATTTGGAGTTGGTAGAGGAGTTTCCAAAAGTAAGGGACAGGGTAATCACTCCAAAAACATGAAGTTCTGCCAGCCTAACATCTTAAGAAACTGCCTGTGAGGTTGGGCAATGAAATATATGCTGTTGTCAGAAGCATTAGCTTCATATGTAGTGAGACCATCAAATCTGGTTCTGCATCTATGTGACCTGGATGACATGGTTTCTTATTTTCAAATAAACATGAGGCAGCAGTGCTGAATTTTCTATTTGTAGGTATACTGTGGCCACTGGATTCTAGGTGTCTCCCCGTGTGGACTGTAAATTCATTTGGTCATCCTCCACTTTCGTGGTGTTTCTTGCTGCTGCACTGGGAGTTTGGTATTTGCTTCATTAAATACAAAGGTTCACCTGGGACACAGTGCTGAAGTGAGTTCTGTCAAGTGTGGTGTGTCGAGTTCTGCAGGAGAATGCACCAACCAGGCTTCTATCCCACATAACTTGCCCTATTGACCATAGCATCCTGATTCTGAACATTGCCCTGAAACCTCTCCATATAACAATATGCTTTTACATATAAGGTTCTACTGACTGCAAAATGTCAGTCACAATCCATTTGGAAGCTAATGGCAGATCCACATGCCCCCACCACAGATGTTTTATCACACACCTGCCAACCACTGCTCTAGAACAACTACTCAGCAAGATCCAACTTACTGGAATCTCTGTTCTACACCATTTTCATAAAACCCAGTCAATCAAGGCACTGTCCTGTATACTCATGATCAGCAAGAGGACATAGAAATGTTCTCCAGTGCTACCCAGTCATGGGAATTTCAAAAATTTCATGATATTGATATAGCCAATTTTCAAGGATGAAGTTGGAAGCACTGTGGATTTCAATTCACTCAGAAACCATTAAATGAAAACTCTGGAGAATTCTTACAGGCAAGGCTTCCAAAAGTGGCCAAAAGTCAGATTAAGCCAGGCCCATTGAGGTCTACAATGTATGGTCCATGTGTGTTTTGACTCTCAAATATGGCTGCCAAGTATTTAAGAATAATATCATGTGTTATCCTGGCTGAGATTCCCTGTGCTTTGTGGAAAGTCAACTAGGGCCTAGATGTCACTTTCCAAGGGCAACTCTCATGCATGGCCATCTAAAATTCCAACACAATTCCTGGCAATAATTCTCTGAGATCAGTAAAAGAACTCAGTCTCTAAGGGGAATCACACCAGAGTGCAAGCCTAGGTCGACCCAGTGATCTCTTCCAACCGCCAGACAAATGTCCACAATTAAAACCAAAACACTCTCACATGGCCCTCATCTTCTTCCATATAGACACTCATTATATCCTCTGGCTGGAGGTTTCCATAAGGGACGCAGCCCACGACAGTGTCCAAAATAAGCTCCTTGCACCGCATTTGCCTAAAGTAAGGGTGGCCTGGACTCTCTTCCTGTGAACCAGGAGTGATCAAATAGGCCTACCTTTAATATTGCTTGGCTTCTCCAACTTGAGGCCTTCTAGCTTTGGGGTTTAGATTCTTTAAGTGAATTGGAGTCATGATAATCAAGCACCTATGGCCTAGCCTCTGCAGGGCTTTGAAGAACTCATTTGACCCAAAGAATCCCTATTCTCACTTGATGGATATCTGGAACCTACCAGAGGAAGGCAAGAGAGTTCATCAACAATATCTGATCTTTTTGCCATTTTGGTTTTGGATGCACGCATGGGATCTATCTTTAGATCCATCAGGTGATGAGAATCTAAGCCACAGCCTCACACAGGGCCAACAGGCTGATTCAGACATATCCCAATCCTAAGCAATTAAGCAAAGAGCCACAGGTGATGCCCATTCCATTCATTTCCATTTGAAAACTGTTTTCTTCAGGGTTCACAAAGTGGTGGCTTGAGGCAAAAAACTTCCTGACATTCAACAGAACAATAGTTAAGCAAAAGGACCAATGCAGGGTTTCTCCACTGAGACTTTCCTGGTCAACAGATATCTGAGATTTCTGAGATGCTAGCCATTTCCTTCAGCTATCCAGTACATAGCCATGTCACAGATCTTGGAGGTGGTACAAATCTTGGACACAAAACCATGATACTATTCTGGAGAGTGGGCTGAATTGAGAGAGAATACAGGAAATTAGGAAGCTTGTAGGTGTTGCCCATCCATAAGGCAAGCCAGAGTCCACTCATGAATTGGGCAGGATGAATGCTGGGAAGCTTTCTACTAGACAGGACACATCCATTGATGCATTGTCTTTTCTAATGTCTACAACAATGGACTCAGTGGGATACACACACATAGAAACACTCACCTTGTCAAAGGACTTAATAGAAATATTCCACACCATACCAAACAAACCGCCTTTCCTACCTATTCTCAGAAAATGATCCACAACCTGCTTTCTCAGGGAAAGCCCCTCTTCAGAGGTTTCCTGGCATTTGGCCATCCTCACATCTGTATGTACCAAGAAAGACTGACTCTGTCCTTGGTAATTCCAAACATGTGAGACCACTGGGACTAGAACAGGGACTGTCTCTGGGTGCCTGGCTTTCTGGATCCCAAGTTCAGAGAGTTCCCTCACCAAGGAAGTGAGGTGAGATCACTTTCTTCAGGATCTGAATGATGTCACTGCCTTGGCAACCACTTTGTTGCTTCCAAAAGTACCATGAGGTGGAGGCTGCCCCGATTTTCATGTGGCATTTTCTCTAGTTAGAATGTTATATCAACCATAAGCACCCGGGAACAGCTTCCACACAGGACTGGTTTGGTCCATGTTCTGTACATTAAGAAGAGAGAGAATGATTCAGACACAACCCTTCATCCTGACCAGGATGATTGCCATGGAAGTTGACTTTTGCTTTCTGAGGTACTTCATAGCTGCCTTCATCTTCACCAGGGATTATTTCTGCATGAACATTTGAGTTTCTCAGCAGGTGAAGATCCCCTAGATTCCTGTAGTTTAATTCCCACACTGTTCCTGCTCTCCTGCAAAGTTAGTGTATGGTTAGGGTTAATAATATTTTCGATTTGGGTTAGGAATCATTCTGCAGGATGAATAATGGGATTGGGAACCTGTGATGTTTATAAGAATATATAGGTGAAATATATGTATAAAAACGGGAATCTAAGAAAGATTTGAAGCCCAGAAGGGCATTGGGCCCTTGGTTTGGATACTTAGTGTTGAATAATGTTCTGTACAATTGTCTCAGTTAAATCAAAATACAATGGCATAGGACCTTGTACCTTGGATGATTGAATGTAGAAGAGAACATCCAGTCAAAAAGGGATAGTCGGTAGCATTAGGAAGATAATCAGTAGGTTTAGGAAGAAGAGTGAGTATATGATTTGGAAAAAAAAAGCTTCTTTAGCAATAGGGTTTCGTTTAGAGAGTGAATGTAAATGTCAGCACATGTGAAGAGTAAGCCAAAATGATGAACTGGGGAAAATATGTAGGAAAGCAGGTGTCGATAGAGACATTACTAAATCAGGCAAAGTACAAAGTGAGGGATAGGATTAGACATTTTCAACAGGGTTGAGTTTGAATATATAATCATAGGAAAAAACAAATATGTCGTCATGAATGGGAATGACATTTGAGAGCATTAGGCAACCTGGAGATGGATGTTATTAGTTATCAACATTCACTTTCCTTTTAGGCTTTGGTACAATCATAAGTGTGACATTTTATTTTTTTGTTGTTCAGAATATTACTGTGATAAAATGTATATGTAGATCGGGTGACATGAGTATTTCTTTCACCATTTCTGGGAGCAATAATTTGAAGACGCATACATTAGTATTAGGGGCACAAAGAGGTGTAACCTCTGTCTATGAATACAGAGATAATGCATGAATAGACCATACTATGAATAAATAACATAACTGATTCCACTTTAAATAATGGATTGAATTGACGTGTGAAAATATATAAGAAATCTTATATTGATATACAATCATTCATTCCAACCAGTTATATATCTAATGGTAATATTAGGATTATGATTTATGATGAATGGTGTTTGAGTTTTGCTTTATAAGTGATGATGTTAAACGAAAGTAATGTGTTTGGAAAGAAGTCTCATGAAAAGACCAGTCAAGAAACATGGAGGAATGCATGTGTTCTGAATCAGGAAGTGATTGATCGTGAAACAAATGCCTATAAATTTTCTAATTTGTGACTGAAATATATATCCTATGATGTGGATAAACTGAAGACATAGTAACGTACAAGTGTTGAATAAAAATGAAAGTCAAAATACACATCATGTCCCCTAGGAATCTACTTGCATTGATTTTAAACTGGCTAAGTAAATGTAGAAATAATAGGGTTTGTATGCACCATTCACTGAATTTAGTTTTCAGTACTAGGAAACAATATGTATTGCAGGTGGATGATTATTATGAGAATAATCTTGTGGAAAGTTGATTATAAATCCACAGATATGAATATGAATGAATTTAGGGAGTGTATAATAAGACACATATATTTCATATTTTGAAAAATCTGAAGAGTGTTTATATATATAAATATAAATATATATATATATGTATATATATACATATATATATGTATATATATATATACAAACACGCACATGCACAGATATTAAAAAGTAGCAATACAGGAGATCCATTATTAAGGCAGGCATGGAGAAATCAAGTCTCTGATCTCTTCAGCTGCACGGGCATAGGAAGTCGTAAACTGTCTAAATGCTGTTTGCTCAGAATCACTAGGCAATGTTGACCTGTTGTGAATCTGGGGCGAACAGTCTGGGCCCCTCAGAACACACACAGAGCCCGGATTGGCTGCATTCAAGCTTAGATTCGTCTGGTTTTTGTGACTCAGCACTAACATTCCCGCTGAAATAACTGGTTGGGCTTTCTGAATTGACAGAGTTAAAAGACAACTGAGCCTTCATTGGCAGTGGCCACAGGATTGAAATGTGGCTTGGGAGAGATAGTCAGGACCCACCCATTGCATTGGTCACCCAGCAAAGGGAACGAACGGTCACCATTTTAATGGGATACCACCATGGCATAGAACTGACATTACAGGCGGAGGAGATAACTTCATTGAAACCAACGCGACAAGTGTGTAATCCCATTGCCATCTCTCTCAACACCACGGGGAAACCTCAAGGGCCCCTCCCAGCTCTCCCAGGAGCACGATAGCCAGACCTAGGGAAACAGGATTGGCTCGGGACTTGCGGCGTGGAATTCCCGGCTACCACTCCCACCAGTGCTGACAATTGAGGTCTCTTACACCACCTACCAGGGGCATGGCTCCCGGAAGACAAGAAAATTCGCTGGCGGTTCTCAGGACAAAGCTCTACAAACTTAGGGTCTGAGGGAGGCAAACAGGGAGAGTGTGCCCAGGCGTTCATTCAAACAGGGCTACCAGGAGCAGAGGCCTGGCGTGTAACCAGTATTGTGGTGAGCGTCAAAGGTGAGCGGGGCCTGGCTTGAGGAAGCACAAGAGAAGGCCCTAGGCACTCAGGATTGGAGACCCGCCGAGTCTGGGAGGAAGAGCTGCTACACAGTGATTTGTTCCCACTTATTTAGAGGAGAAGCTTGGCCCAGTGCACACAGCTCCACCTACTGGAAGAGAAGTTAATTGAACTCTAGTACTGCATTTATTATTATTATTATATTATTTGTATGTTTTTCTTTTTCTTTCATTTTCATTTTTGTTGTTGTTCTTTAACTTTTTTAATGTTTTTTATTTTTTTAATTTTTTATTTCATTATTATTATTATTATTTTAAATTTTAATTTTCATTTTTTAATTATCATTATTACTTAAAATTTTCTTTCTTTATTTTCTATTTTTTTCTTTTGTCTTTTCATTTCTTTTCAATTTTATTATACCCCCTTCCTTGAATTCTACCAGGCTACTCTCATTCTCTTTAGTGACTTCTTCCCTTCCCTTCTAATATCTTTCCTTCCAAGCATCAAATAAATTTATAAGAGTAAGCAGTAACTCAGTAGTCAAACAGAACAAGAAGTAACATGAGCAGGATAAAAAAGCAAGGAAGAAAAAAAGTACAAACAATGAAGGACAGCCTAAATATTCAAGAGCATCTGGAGTCATCAGAAAAATGGTCATATAAAGAACTCAAGGAATACCTTAGACAGATGGAATGGAACATTAAAGAGGATACGAGACAACAAAAACAAACAGTGAAAGAACGCATTGAAAATGAATTACATAAACAGATAAAATAAGAAATCAAGCATCTTTATCAGGAGATAGAGATTATTAGAAAAATCAAACAATAATTCTAGAAATGAAGGAAATGATAAACCAAATTAAAAACTCAATTGAGAGTATCACTAACAGAGTGGAGCCAGTAGAAGACAGAATGTCAGATAATGAAGACAAAATATATCATCTTGAAAAAACTCTATCCAAGAAAGAAATGCTGTAAAAAATTATGAGAAAACATCCAAGAGATATGGGATAACATAAAAAAAACAAACTTATGAGTCATCCCGAAAGAGGAAGGTACAGAGATTCAAACCAAGGGAATGAGTAACCTGCTGAATGAAATAATTAGAGAAAACTTTCCAAAAATAAAAATGGAAACAGATAAACAAATTGTAGATGCTTACAGGACACTGAGCACACAAAATCACAGTAGACCAATGCCAAGACACATTGTTATGAAGATATCCAATATACAAAACAAAGAGAAAATATTAAAACCTACCAGAGAAAGGAGGCAGATTACAATCAGGGGTAAAACAAAAAGGTTAACAATGTTTTTTTTTTTTTTATCACAGATGCTGGAAGTGAGAAGATCCTGGAACAACGTACTTCAAACACTGAAAGACAATGGATGCCAACCAAGAATTATGTATCCAGCAAAATTAAGCTTAATGTAAGACAACAAAATAAAAATATTTCATGATAAACAAAAGCTAAAAGAATTTGCAGCCAGAAAACCAGCATTGGAAAGCATCTTGAGCAAAACACTACACGAGGAAGAAATGAAAATCAACAATGTAAACCATCAGTGGGAAGTGCCTCAGTAATGACAGAGGGCGGGAAAAGCTAATCATGGAGAAACAAACTAATTTAAAAAAAAGATATAAGTAAACATGGGTGGCAGTACAAACCATATATTAATAGTAACTCTAAACGTTAATGGCTTAAACTCTCCAATAAAGTGACATAGGCTTGTAACTTGAATTAAAAAAAAACAAATCCAACAATATGTTGCCTCCAGGGGACACATCTGAATGGAAAAGACATACACAAGCTGAAGGTGAAAGATTGGGAAAATTTATACCATGCACACAGTCCTCGTAACCAAGCAGGGGTGGCCATCCTCCTATAGAATAAAATCGACCTCAAGACTAATTTAATCAAAAGGGATAAGGAAGGACATTATATACTGTTAAAAGAAACCATTCACTGACAAGACATAACAATTATCAATATTCACGCAGCAAATAATGGTGCTGCCACGTTCATTAAACAAATTCTCCTCAAGTTCAAGAATCAAATAGACCACAGTACAATAATTATGGGTGACTTCAACTCACGTCTCTCACCATTGGACAGATCCTCCAAACAAAAGTTGAATAAAGAAACTATAGAACTCAATATCACAATCAATACCCTAGACTTAACTGACATATATAGAATATATCAACCATCATCAAGTGGATATACTTTTTTCTCAGCAGCACATGGATCCTTCTCAAAAATAGACCATATGTTTTGCCATAGGGCAACCCTCAGTAAATATAAAGGGGAGGAGATAATACCATGAATTTTTTGTGATCATAATGGAATGAAACTAGAAACCAATGATAAAAGAAAAAAGAAAAAATCATACATTACATGCAAAATGAACAATATGTTACTGAATGATCAATGGGTTACAGAAGACATAAAGGAGGAAATCAAAAAATTCTTAGAGATAAATGAAAATACAGACACAACATATCAGATTCTATGGGACAAAATGAAAGAAGTTTTAAGAGGTAAATTCATCGCCTGGAGGTCATTCCTCAAAAAAAGAAAGAAAAAAACAACAAATAAATGAGCTCACACTTTATCTCAAAGCCCTAGAAAAGGAAGAGCAAAACAACAACAAATGTAGCAGAAGGCAAGAAATAATTAAAATCAGAGCGAAATTGAAACAAAAGAAACTATTGAAAAAATTAACAAAACTAAAAGTTGGTTCTTCAGAAAGATAAATAAGATCGACAGACCCTTAGCCATGCTAATGAAGAGAAGAAGAGAGAGAACTCAAATTACTAACATACGGGATGAAAAAGGCAATATCACAACAGATGCAACATAAATACAGAAGAAAATTAGAAATTATTTGGAAACCTGTATTCCAATAAAATAAAAAATAGTGAAGACATCGATAAATTTCTTAAGTCATATGATTTGCCCACACTGAGTCATAAGGGAACACACAATTTAAACAGACCAATATCAATGGATGAAGTAGAAGAAGCAATCAAAAGACTACCAACCAAGAAAAGCCCAGGACCGGATGGGTATACAGCAGAGTTTTACAAAACCTTTAAAGAAGAATTAATACCATTACTTTCAAGTTATTCAGGAAATAGAAAAACTGGGAGCTCTGCCAAATTCGTTCTATGAGGACAACATCACAGTGATTCTGAAACCAGACAAAGACACCTCAAAGAAAGAAAACTACAGACAAATATCTCTGATGAACCTAGATGCGAAAATCCTCATTAAAATTCTGGCGAATTGGATAGAAAGGCACATCAAAAAAATTGTGCACCATGATCAACTAGGATTCATCCCTGGGATGCAAGGCTGGTTCAATATATGGAAATTATTAAATGTTATTCACAACATCATTGGACTTAAAGATAAGAACCATATGATCATCTCGATAGACGCAGAAAAAACATTCAACAAAGTAGAGCATTCCTTTATGTTCAAAACATTTTAAAAACTAGGGATAACAGGAACTTACCTCGACATTGTAAAAGCTATCTATGTTAAGCCTCAGGTTAGCATCATTCTGAATGGAGAAAAATTGAAGGCATTCCCTTTAAAATCTGGAACAAGACAGGGATGTCCTCTATCACCACTTCTATTCAATATAGTTCTCGAAAAACTGGCCAGAGCAATTAGAGAGATGAAAGACATTAAAGGCATAAAAATAGGAAAAGGAGAACTTAAATTATCACTATTTGTAGATGACATGATTCTATACATAGAAGACCCAAAAGGGTCTACAGAAAAAACTACTAGAACTCATAAATGAATGCAGCAATGTGGCAGGATAGAAAATCAACATGCATAAATCAAAGGCATTTCTGTATATTAGCGACAAAACTTCTGAAACAAAAATGAGTCAAAACACTGCATTCCCAATTTCCTCAAAATAATTAAATACTTGGGAATCAACCTAACAAAAGAGGTGAAAGATTTATATAATGCAAACTACAGAACCCTAAAAAGAGAAATAGAATAAGATCTTAGAAGATGGAAAAATATACCCCGTTCATGGATAGGAAGAACTAACATCATCAATATGGCTATATTACCAAAAGTTCTCTACAGGTTTAATGCAATGCCAATCAAAATCCCAAAGGAATTTTTTGTAGAAATAGATAAAGCAATTATGAAATTCAAATGGAAAAATAAAAGACCCAGAATAGCAAAAGCAATTCTAAGCAGGAAGTGTGAATCAGGCAGCATAGCAATACCAGATTTCAAACTATATTACAGAGCAATTATAATAAAAACAGCATGGTACTGGTACCAAAACAGGCGGGTGGACCAATGGTACAGAATGGAGGACACAGAGACTAATCCAAAAAGCTACAACTATCTTATATTTGATAAAAGAGCTAATGGCCTGCAATGGAGGAAGGATGGCATCTTCATCAAATGGTGTTGGGTAAACTGGAAATCCATATGCAACAAAATGAAACTGAATCCCCTCCTCTCGCCCTGCACAAAAGTTAACTCAAAGTGGATCAAGGAGCTAGATTCAAATCAGAGTCTCTGCGACTGATAGAAGAAAAAGTTGGCTCAGATCTACATATTGTGTGGTCAGGCTCCAAATTCCTTAATAGGACACCCATAGAACAAGAGTTAATAACAAGAATCAAGAAATGGGACTTACTTAAACTGAATTTTTTTTTCTCAGAAAGAGAAACAATAAGAGAGGTAAATATGGAGCCTACATCATGGGAACAAATTTTTAGTCCTCACCCTTCACATGGAGCCCTAATATCTAGAGTATACAAAGTATACAAAGAACTCAGAAAATTAGACAATAATATAACCAATAACCCAATGGGCCAAGGACCTGAACAGAAACTTCTCAGAGGAGGACATAGAATCAATCAACAAGTACATGAAAAAATGCTCTCCATTTCTAGCAGTAAGAGAAATGCAAATAAAAACCACCCTAAAATACCATCTCAATCCAGTGAGATTGGCAGCCATAATGAAGTCAAACAACAACAAGTGCTGGCGAGGATGTGAGGAAAAGGATACTCTTGTACATTGCTGGTGGGCCTGAAACTGGTGCAGCCAATTTGGAAAGGAGTATGGAGACTCCTGTGAAAGCTTGGAATGGAAGCACCATTTGACCCAGCTATTGCCCTTCTTGGACTATTCCCTGAAGACCTTAAAAGAGCGTACTACAGTGATACTGCCACATCGATTTTCATAGCAGCACAATTCACAATTGCTACACTGTGGAACCAACCCAGATGCCCTTCAATAGATGAATGGATAAAAAAAAATGTAACCTTTATATACTATGGAGGATTACGCAGCACTAAAATATGACAAAATCATGGAATTTGCAGGGAAATGCATGGCAATAGAGAAGATTATGCTTAGTGAAGCTAGCCAATCCCGAAAAAACAAATACCAAATATCTTCTTTGATATAATGAGAGCAACTAAGAACAGAGCAGGGAGGAAGAGCATGAAGAAAAGATTAACATTAAGCAGAAACATGAGGTGGGAGGGAAAGGGAGAGAAGAGGGAAATTGCATGGTAATGGAGAGAGACCCTTATTGTTACACAAAATTACATATAAGAGGTTGTGGGAAAATAAACAACGAGAGAAATGAATTAGAGTAGGTATGGTAGAGAGAAAAGATGGGAAGAGAAGGGAAGGGGTATAGTAGAGTATAGGAAAGGTAGCAGAATACAACATTAACTAATAGGGCATTATGTAAAAATATGGATGTGTAACTGATGTGATTCTGCAATCTGTATTTGGAGTAAAAATGGGAGTTCATAACCCACTTGAATCTAATGTATGAAATATGATATGTCAAGAACTTTGTAATGTTTTGAGCAACCAATAAATAAAGTAGTGATATATATGCCAATAGAAATTTATCATGAAAATATATAATCAACAGATTGAAAAATATTAATTTTACTGAACATGAAATTATGAATAATGTTATTAAACTAGGAAGCTCACCCATAGGTTGAATTTTCAGTTCCAACAGCGTTTAGGAGGAGTGATCTCTTCTCTCAATTTGCATCTGCAAATTCAGCCACCTCACAAGTGTATACGAGTGATATCAGGTAGGATTCTATATGTGCATATAAAAATACATGTGCTGAATAGGCTACAGAGAAAGGGAGACAGGGATTCATATATTTGTTAATTTTAAAAACACATGTAGAACTATTTCAACAAAAAATTGACTAGATTTATAACTCCTACAAAATATAATGCAAAAGGCAATTCCAACTATACACCATGCCTCCTCTGAACTGCTTGTATTTCTATTCTTTTTGGGTTATTTTTCACCATAATATTAGGATCATAATTCAGAGTCTAGTAGGGTATGGGTTAGTGTCAGGGATTCAGTATTTCAAAATAAAAATTGAAAAATGAATCCAGTGTGTGTGTAAATATGTGCTACACAAAAATCTTCCCACTCACATCCAGAACAATGCCTTGACATTACCTTCACCCAAGTAAGACACAATTATAGTAGAAAAGTGTGAAAATCTATGAATACATATATGGAATGGAATATGCTCGGGAGTTCACAACCTTGAAGGTGGTAGAGGCGTTTCCAAAAGTAAAGGACAGGGTAAACACTCCACAAACAAAGAGCTCTGCTGGCCTAAGACTTCTTGGAATACGGCTTCTGAGGTTGGGCACTTGAAATATATGTTGTTGTCATGAGCTTTGGCTTCCTTTGTCGTGAGACCATAAAAGCTGGGTCTGCATCTATGTGACCTGGAAGACATGATTTCTTATATTTCAATGAACATGAGGCAGCAGTGCTCAATTTTCTCTTTGTAGGTAAACTGTGTCCACTGGAGGCTAAGTGTCTCCCGGTGGGGACAGTGAAGACATTTGATCATCCTCCAATTTTCGTGGTGTTTCTTGCTGCTACACTGGGAATTTGGTACTTGCTTCACACAATATAAGAAGTTCATCTGGGATACAGTGCTGGAGGGTGTTCTGTCACGTGGGGTGGGTTAGCGTCTGCAGGAGAATGTACCAACCAGGCTTCTATCCCACATAGCTTGTCCCAATAACCATAGCAACCTGATTATGAACATTGCCCTGAAACCTCTCCATATAACAAGATGCCTTTACATACAAGGGAATGGGGGCTGCGCCATATCAGTCACAAGCCATTTGTAAGACGATAGCCGATCCACATGGCCCCACCATCATGTTTCATCACACACTTGCCCACCACTGCTCTAGGCCCACTACTCAGCAGGCTCCAAATTCCTGGCATCTCGTATTCTACACCATTTTCATGAAACCCAGTCAAACAAGGCACTTTCTGGTATACACATGATCAGCAACAGGACATCCAACGTTTCTGCAGGGCCACCTGGTCATGGGAATTTCCAAAATTTTATGGTATTTATCTAGCAAGTTTTCAAGAATGAAGTTAGAGGCACTGTGGGTTTCAATTCATTCAGGAACCGTTAAGTGTTGAGAAAGCTCATTTCAATGAATGCTCTGGAGAACTCTAAAGTCAAGGCTTCTCAAAGAGTTGCCAACAGGTCACATGAAGCCAGGCCAATTGACGTCTACAATGTGAGGTCCATGTGTGTTTTGACTCTCAACTATGGCTACCAAGTCTTTCAGAATAAAATCATGTGATATTCTGGCTGAGATTCCCAGGCCTCTGTGGAAAGCCACCCTGGGCCTAGATCTCAGTTTCCAAGAGTGAGTCTCATGCGTGGCCTCCTAAAGTCCCAACACAATTCATGGCAATACTTCTCTGAGGTCAGTTCCAGAACTCAGTCTCTAAGGGTAAATCATACCAGAGTTCAAGCCCAGGTGGACCCAGTCATCCCTTCCAACTGCCACAAAAATGACCAAAATTAAAATGAAATCACTCCCACAGGGCCATAATCTTCTTCCTTGTAGACACTCATCATAACCTCTAGCTGGAGGTTTCAATGAGCACAAGGTATTTTCCAAAATAAGCTCACTTGCCCCTCATTTGCCTAAAAACATGGTGGCCTGAACACTATTCCTGTGAACCAGGAGTGATCAAATATTGCTGCTGTTAAAGTGTTCCGCTTCTCCAATTTGAGGCCTACTGGCTGAAGCCTATAAATTTTTGATGTGATTTGGAGTCATGAGAAAACCCAAGCACATATGGGCTAGCCTCTGCAGGGATTTCAAAGACTCATTTGACCCAAAGGATCCCTATTCTCACTTGATGGAGGTCAGGAACATAAAACAAGAAGGCAAAAATATTCATCCACAATGACTTCTCTTTTTGTCATTTTGGTTTTGAAATCACATGGGATCTTTCTTTAGATCCATCAGGTGCTGAGAATATAAGCCACAACCTCATTTAAGGACAAGAGGCTGAATCAGACACATTCCATTCCAAAGCAATTAAGCAAAGAGCCACAGGTGATGTCCATTCATTTCCATATGAAAACAGTCTTCTTAAGGCTACACAACAGGGTGGCCTGAGGCAAAGACTTTCCTGACATTCAGGGTAATAGAAACAGAAGTAAGCAAATGGCCCAAAGAAGGGTTTCTCCACTGAGACTTTACTGGTCACACTGATATCTGATTTTTCTGAGATGCTCCCATTCCCTTAAGCTCTCCAGTACATGGCCATGTCACAGAGCCTTGTGGTGTTACATATCTGGGACTCAAAACCATGAGCCTATTTGGAGAGTGGCTGGAAAACACGAGGAAAACAGGAACTTAAGAAGATAGTAGATGTTGCCCATCCATAAGGCAAGCTGCAGTCCATTCATCAATTGGGCAGTAAGAATGTGGCGAAGCTTTCAACTAGAGACAACACATCCATTGATGCATTGTCTTTTCTAATGTCTACAACAACGGATACAGTGGAATACACAGACATAGAAACACTCACCATGTCAAATGACTTACTAGAAATAGTCCACTCCAAACCAAACAAACCACCTTTCCTAGCTATTCTCAGAACATCAGAAAAAAACACAAACTCACACCTACAGTGGCAAAGGCAATTCTTTCCCCCAAGTAGGTCTGTGATTATCCGGAGTGTCTTCTGACTGGTGGGCCATATTATGTTCCCCAAAAATGTCCTGTCCTGTTTCAGTTCTGGTCTCCTTGGCCAATTCTGTGAAGTTGTCAGGAGCCAGTGGTTCGCCACTACCTACTTTCTCAGGAAAGGCCCCTCTTCAGAGCTCTGCTGGAATTTGGCCATCCTCACATCAGTAGGTACCAAGAAAGACTGACTATGTCTTTGGGAAAAGCAAACAAGTTAGCCCACTGGGACTCGGAGTGAGACTGACTCTGGGTGCCTGGCTTCCTGGATCCCAAGTTCAGAGAATTACATCACCAAGGAAGTGAAGTGAGGTCACTTCTTTCAGGAACTGAATATGGTCACTGCCTCGGTAACCACTTTGTCCTAACAGTTGCTTCCAAGGTTCCCATGAGATGGAGGCTGCCCCAACATCCTGTGACACATTCAGAAGTTAGAATGGTATATCAACCATAGGCACCCGGGAACAGCTCTCCACACAGGCCTGGATTGGTCCATCTTCTCTACTTTAAGAAGACAGAGGCTGATTCAGACACATCAATTCACCCTGACCAAGTTGTTTGCCATGAAAGATGACTATTGCTCTCTCAGGTCCTACATAGCTGCCTACATATTCTCCAAGGATCATTTCTCCATGGATCTTTTAGGTTCTCAGCAGGTGGAAGATCATCTACATTCCTATATTGTAAGACTCACTCTGTCCCTGCTCTTCTGTACGTTATATTGAAGGAACAGTGTATAGTTAAGGTTAATAATAGGTTTGATTTGGGTTACGAATCATTCTGCGGGATGAATAATGGCATTGGCAACCTGTGATATTTACAAGAGTATATATGTGAAATATAACTATGAAAGCAGAAATCTAGGTAAGATTTGAAGTCCAGAAGGGCACTGGGGACTTGAGTGGGATACTTAGCTTTGAGTTATGTGCTGCACAGATGTCTCAAATAAATCAATATACACTGGCATCGGACCTTGTACTTTGGATGATTGAATGTTGAAGAGATCATCCAGTCAAAAAGCGATAGTCGGTACGATTAGGAAGGTAGTCTGTAGGTTTAGAAAGAAGAGTGAGTATAGGATTTGGACCAAAAGTTCTTTAGCAATAGGGTTTCGGGTAGAGAGTGTATGTAAATGTCAGTACATGTGAAGAGTCAGTCACAATGATGAACTGGGGAAATCATGTAGGAAAGCAGATATCAATAGAGACATTAGGAAATCAAGCAAAGTATAAATTGTGTGATAGGGTTAGACATTTTCAAGAGGTTTGAGGTTGAATAGATAATCTTAGGAAGAAACAAATATGTAGTCACCAATAGGATTGATATTTGAGAGCATTAGGCAACCTGGACATGGATGTTTTTAGTAATCCATGCTCACTTTCTATTTAGGCTTTGGTACAATTGTAAGTGTGACCTTTGCTTTTGGTGTCCAGAATATTTCTGTGATAAAATGTGTATGTAGATCAGGTGACATGAGTATTTCTTCCACCATTTCTTGGAGCAATATTTTGAAGACTTATAAATTAGTATGGTCGTACAAAGATGTGTAACCTGTTTCTATGAATATACACATAATGCATGAATAGACCATAATGTGAATAAATAATATAACTGGATCCACTTTAAATAATGGATTGAATAGATATCTGAAAATATATAAGAAATGTTATATTGATATACAATCATTCATTCCAACCAGTTATATATCTAATGATCATCTTAGGGTTATGGTTTATCATGAAGGGTTTGTGAGTTTTGTTTCAAAATTGATTATGGAAATCGAAAAAAATGTATTTGGAATAAAAGTCTCATGAATAGACCATTGAAGAAACGTAGAGAAATTCATGTGTTCTGGAGCACGAAGTGATTGAAAGTGAAACAAATGCCTATAAATTTGCTAACTAGTGAATAAAATATATATTCTATGATGTACATAAACTGAAGAAATAGTAATGTACCAGTGTGGAATAAAAATTAACGTCAAAATACACATCATGTTCCATAGTAACCTACATGCATTGATGTTAAACTGGGTCAGTTAATGTAGACATATTAGGATTTGTATGCACCTTTCACTGAAGTTAGTTTTCAGTACTAGGAAACAAATATGTATTTCGGGTGGATGAATATTTCTAAGAATAATCTTGTGAAAAGTTGATTATTAATCCACATACATGAACATGAATGAATTTAGGGATTGTATATAAGACACATATATTTCATATTTTTAAAAATCTGGAGAATATATATATATATATATATATATATATATATATATATATATATATATATACACACACACACACACACACACACACACGGACAGAGACATTAATAAGTAGCAATATATATGCCAATCGAAATTCATCATGAAATATATATCATAAAGATGCAAAAACATTCATTTTACTGAACATGTGTTTATGTATAATGTTGTTCTACTGGGAAGCTCACCCATAGGTTGAATTTTCAGTTCCAACAGGGTTTAGGAGGAGTGGTCACTTCTCACACTTTGTATCTGCTAAGTCATGTAACTCACAAGAATGTACGTGTGATATCACGCAGGATTCTATTTGTGCATATAAAAATACATGTGCTGAATAGGCTCCAGAGAATGGGAGACAGTAATTCACATATTTGTTAACTTTGAAAACACATGGAGAACTATTTCAATTAAAAATTGACTAAATTTATAACACCTACCCTTTATCATGCAAATGGCAAGTCGAACTCTGAACTGCATGTACTTATGTACTGTTTGGGTTATTTTTCTCCATCATATTAGGATTAGTAGTCAGAGTCTAGTAGAATATGGGTTAGTGTCAGGGATTCAGAATTTCGAATGGAAAATAGGAAAATTAATCCAATGTGTATGCAAATATGTGCTACAACAAATCTTCCCAGTCTCATCCAGAACCATGCCTTGACATTACCTTCGCCCCAAGTAAGACACAATTAGAGGAGAAGAGTTACAAAATCTGTGATTACATTTTTGGAATGGAAAATGCTCAAGAGTGCACAAACTTGGAGGTGGAATAGGAGTTTCAAAAAATAAGGACAGGGTACACACTCCACAAACATGGAGCTCTGCTTGCCTAAAACTTTTTGAGAAACTGCCACTGAGGTTGGGCACTGAAATATAGGTTGTTGTCACGAGTTAAGCTTCCTTTGTAGTGAGACCCTCAAAGCTGGGTCTGCATCTATGTGACCAGGAGGACAAAGTTTCTTATTTTACAATGAACACGAGGCAGCAGTGCTGAATTCACTCTTTGTAGGTAAACTGTGGCCACTGGGGCTTAGTGTCTCCAAGTGTGGACTGTGAAGCCATATGGTCATCCTCCATTTCGTGGTGTTTCTTCCTGCTGCACTGGGAGTTTGGTATTTGCTTCACGAAATACAAGGAGTTCAACTGCGTCAAAGTGCAAGAGGGAGTTCTGTCACGTGTGGTGGGTCAGGGTCTGCAGGATGATACAAGAACCAGGCTTCTATCCCACATAGCTTGACCCCTTGACCATAGCAACCTGATTCTGAACAATGTCCTGAAATCGCTCCATATAACAAGTTGCCTTTACACAGAAGGTTCTGCTGGCTGTGCCATGTCAGTCACAAGCCATTTGGAAGCCAATGGCAGATCCACATGGCCCCAGCACAGATGTTTTATCACATACCTGCCCAACACTGCTCTAGGCCCACTACTCAACAGAGTCCAACTTACTGACATCTCTGTTCTACACCATTTACATGAAACCCAGTAAAACAAGACACTGAAATATTCATGACCAGCAACAGGTCATCCAAAGGTTCTCCAGTGCCACCTGGTGATGGGAATTTCAAAAATTTCATGGCATTTATCTAGCCATTTTTCAAGGATTAAGTTGGAGGCACTGTGAGTTTCAATTCATTCAGGAACCATTAAATGGTTAGGAAGCTCATTTCAATGAAAGCTCTTGAGAACACTCACAGGTAAGGCTTCCCAAAGAATGGTGAAAAGATCACATGATGTTTAGCTCATTTAGCTCTACAATGTTTGGTCCATATGAGTTTTGACTCTCAACGATGGGTGCCAAGTCTTTCAGAATAAAATCATGTGGTATCCTGGCTGAGAGGCCCAGTAATCTGTGGAAAGCACCCTGGGCCTAGAACTCAGTTTCCAAGGGCGACACTCATGCCTGGCTTCCTAAAATCTCAACACTATTCATGGCAATACTTCTCTGAGTTCAGTTGCAGAACTCAGTCTCTAAGGAAATCACACCAGAGTTCAAGCACATGTGGACCAAGTCATCTCTTCTAACCGCCACCCAAATGACCACAATTTAAACCAAAACACTCCAACGTGCGCTCATCTTCTTCCATATAGACACACATAATAACCTGTGGCTAGAGTTTTCCATGAGGGGCACAGCTCAAATCCGTGTCCAAAATAAGCTCTCTTGCATCTAAATTGCCTAATTCAGGGTGGCATGGACACCCTTCTTGTGAACCAGGAGAGATCAAATAGGCCTCCCATTAATACTGCTCCACTTCTTCAATTTGAGGTCAACTGACTGTGGGGTTTGGATTCTTTATGTAAATTGGAGTCTTGAGAAAACCCAAGCAACCATGGGCTAGCCTCTGCAGGGCTTTGAAGATCTCATTTGACCCAAAGGATCCCTATTCTGACTTGATGGAGTTCAGGAACGTTACAGAGGAAGGCGAGAGACTTCATCCACAAGGACTGCTCTGTGGCCATTTTGGTCTTGGATGTACACATGGGATCTTTCTTTATATCCATCAGAGGTGAGAATCTAAGCCACAGCCTCACACAGGGCAAATAGGCTGATTCAGACACATCCTCTCCAAAGCAATTAAGCAAAGAACCACAGGTAATACCCATTCATTTCCATTTGAAAACTGTTTTCTTCAGGCTTCACAAAGTGGTGGCCTGAGGAAAAGACCTTCCTGACATTCAGGGCAACAGAAGATTAGGTAATCAAAAGGCCCCAAGCAGGGTTTCTCCACTGAGACTTTACTGGTAACACTGATATCTGAGTTTTCTGAGATGCTCGCCATTTCCTTTAGCTATCTAGTACATGGTCATTTCAAAGAGCTTCGTGGTTGTACATATCTTAAACACAAAACCATGAGCCTATTCTGGAGAGTGGCCAGAATTCAGGAAGAAAACAGGATCTTAGAAAGATAGTAAGTGTTGCCCATCAATAAGGCAAGCTGCAGTCCATTAATAAATTGGGAAGGATGAATGCTGGGAAGCTTTCTAGCTGACAGGACATATTCATTGATGCATTCTCTCATCTAATGTCTACAACCACGGGCACAGTGGGATACACTGACATAGAAACACTCGCGTTGTCAAACGACTTACTAGAAACCGTTCACTCCAAAAAAAAACAAACCTTCTTTCATACCTATTCTCAGAACATGAGACAAAACCACAAACTCACACCCACATCACAAAGGCACCTCCTTCCCCCATGTAGGTCTGTGACTATCCGGAGAGTCCTCTGACTGGTGGACCATACTATGTTCCAGGAAATGGCCTGTTCTTTCTCAAATCTGGTCTTTTTGGCCAACTCTGTAAAGTTTTTAGGATCCAGTGGTGAGCCAATGCCTGCTTTCTCAGGAAAGCCCCCTCTTCATAGCTTTTCTTGCATTTGGCCATCCTCATATCAGTAGGTCCCAAGAGAGACTGAGTCTGTCCTTGGTAAATCAAAATAAGTTTGACAACTGGGACTGGGACTGGGACTGGCTCTGGGTGCCAGGCTTCCTGGATTCCAAGTTCAGAGAGTTACATCACCATAGAAGTTTGGTGAGGTCACTTTCTTTAGGAACTGAATGAGGTCACTGCCTTGACAACAACTTTGTCCTAACAGTTGCTTCCAAGGTTCCCATGAGAAGGAGGCTGCCCCTACTTTCTGTGACACTTTCACAAGTTAGAATGGTATGTCACCCATTGGCATGCAGGAGCAGCTCTCAACACATCCCTGCTTTGGTCCATCTTCTCTACATTAAGAAGAGAGTGGCTGATTCAGACACATCCCTTCATCATGAGGAGGTTGTTTGCCATGGAAGACTTTTGCTCTCTCAGGTCCTTCATAGTTGACTACATCTTCCCCAGGGATCATTTCTTCAAGGACCTTTGAGGTTCTCAGCAGGTGGAAGATCCTCTATATTCCTGTATTTTAAGACCAACTCTGTCCCCGCTCTTCTGTAAAATTAGATTGAGAGAACAGTGTATGGTTAGGGTTAATAACAGGTTCAATTTGGGTGAGAAAAGAAACTACATGGTTGAGCAAACAGGGTCCTACAGTTAACAATAATATGAGAATTATTAATGGACCAGCCTGGGTGGATAAAAGTGTAGTTAACTAGGTGGACTATGTGAACCAAGACTCAAACCTCCCTTTGGGGGCCTCTGTCTTTCTTTGACACTCTTCAAGTAATTTTCTTAATTTACTCATAGATTCTTTTACAACTCCAGTATTGTCGGCATAAAAAACATCATTCTTTCCTCAATGCAAGCAAAAAGGCACCCTTCTCTCATGAAGAGGAGGTCCAACACTCGCCTGCTCTGTAAACAACTTCAGAGAGAGAGAGGTTAAAATTCCTGTAAAGCTGTGATGTCGGTTTTTAATGTCTTTAAGCTTTGGTCTATTTCTGCTTCTAATTGTGTCTTTGTTGTGTCTCATGGACTAGGGCAGTTGTTCCTGTGCCCACCCCTTCAGCAACTATTATTCCTAATAGGATGGCTAAAGTGAGGGATACAGGTTCCCGGTGGAACCGGGTTGTATGCACCCCCCCCTATTTGAACTTTAAATGAACCTGCGTCCTGATAGAGCACTCTGGAAAACATCTGCATCATTACATAATTAATCGCAACTATTGACCACTTTATGAAAACATAAATAATGTTAAAGTGTATAGAATTATACTGTTGTAGAGACGGACAAGGAAAGGCACCTAAGATAGCACCAAAGACAGGAAAGGAGTTTTATTTGTTTGCATCCGTATTGAGAGGGCATTGCTTCTGTTGTAATCAATTAATCCCCTGAACCCCAAGTTTTGGTAGTTTTAGTATTTGTACCCAACATGTAAGGGAAGGGGCTCAGAAGTTCACAGTCTGCAGAAATTCACACAAATCAGTTTTTGTTTCTGTTTTTTTTTTCCTCTGTTCTGTGCACGTTAACTTTTCAATTACACCTTGGAATGGGAGAGCTTTTTTGTCTCTTTTTTTTCCTCCTTGCCAGCTGTCACCATGGAGCCCAGTTGGTAACTTTTTTATCTTAGAAATGTAGCAATCTCTCTGAAGCCCCAGCTCAAGGCCAGAGTCCTTGTTCACATATTTTGTGAAAAACTGGTAAGGCGATGTCTAGCTTAGGGGTGGTGATTTTTCCAGCCAGTGGCCAAGTAGAACAGGGCAACATGAAGAGTGGAAGTTTATCTCCATTGAACATTTTCAGAGGGACTCTTTTGCTGAAAGCCCTAAAGTAAGCCTTGGTAAAGACTTCTGGAGAAGGTCATTTAAGACATTTCTGTGGACCTGGTACAGAGGGGGATGACAGGGAAGGCGATGCTGAGAGCAGCTCCGTGGATCTGAGAATGAGGAAGGAGAGATGCCAAAGAATAATGGGAAAGGGGTTTGAGATTTTCCTAGAACAAAAACTTGAGCAGTAGAACAGGTAGAGCAGAGGGGAAGACGGGAGTGAGTATTACAAAAAGCCTGTGAGGGACTTTAAATTCTTAGAAATCTGTTTTCAGTGATGACAAATCAACTTTAAAGGTCATTTTCATTACATCTTGGATAGGGGTCTGAGGGCTCTTCTCAGCTGGTTTGAGCTTGGGCTAAGCTTGCTAGAGGACTTGGTGGGACCTAGTGCAGACACTGACAGGAAAAGAGAGGAGTGGGTGGAGGGGTACCTCGGTACCTGCTTCCTCAGCAAGGGGGCAATGTTCTGAGATCCAGCGGAGGTTTGGGTTTTTGATCTAGTAATTGGAGGGGAGAAATCAGGTTGCTGAGGTGGGAGTGAAAGCAGAGAGTCTAGAGCAGAAGGCTGAGGGTGAGGAACTATTGGGGAAGCATAGTACAGGATGTGAGCGAAGGAGGAAAAAGGATTCCACATAGGGGAATTTCCCCCTTTTGAGCACTTGCCGAAGTTAAAAATGTCATGCAGAATTTGAGGATCTAGAGAACCCTCTGGGGGCCATAGTTTTTGGTTGTCTAATTGGTAATATGGCCAATGCTGTGTACTGAATTTGATGAGGAGTTTGGGTTCCACCAGGCAGCCCCTGTATGCTCACATCCCCAAAAGAAGTCGGCTTTTCCCCCACACAGCCATGGCTGTTTGTCGCTTTGATAGTCTGCCGGGCATACATACTAATATAGGCTAGCCAACCTGCATCTGGCTCGCGTGTCCCTGCATCCATAATGTTTGTTTCAATTATCTATGGTACGGAAGGGATTTAATGGAATTTTAGTGAGATCCTCTTCATCAGGCATGTCTCAATAGGAAAGACCTATACCGAGCTGAAAAATGTCTGGGTGGAGAGATAGTCACCAGGTCCCTAAGGGGGCCGTTAAGGTCTCTTTAATGGTTCTATTTATTTTTTCTACCTGTCCTGAGTTCTGGGGTATATAAGCATAATGTAACTTCCAATTAATCCACAGGGTCCTGGTTAACACCTGACTTACCTGGGCCATGAAAACCAATCCATTATCAGTCCATTAGGCAGATCGTATCTTGGAAAAATATCTTTCAGGATCTTCTTGAAAACCATTTGCGCCGTTTTATTTATTTATTTATTTATTTATTTATTTATTTATTTTTTGTGTGTGTGTGTGTGTAAGGCTTCAATCCATCCTGAAAATGTATCTACAAAGACTAGGAGATATTTAAGTCCATACCTGGCTGGCTTAATTTTAGTAATGTCCACTTCCCAGAATTGTCCTGGTCTGGTTCCTCATAGGTGCTTTCCTCTAGGAAACTTGGAAGGGTAAGCATTACCCAATTGACGGACCCGACAGGCTTTTGTTACCCGTTCAGTTATTTCCTTTCACTGTGAGTTGGTTAGTGGAAAACTCTGTTCTTAATCTTACAGTAATGCATGCAGTTTCTTTGAACAAAGGTGAGTGAGTTGATGTACATTTTTAACGTAGTGTAGGGCTTGCTCTAATTGCAGGCTGAGCTCAGTGAAGTTGAGGCGTTCAGTGTCAGTGTCCTTAGATGTTATCAAAAACTTCCTGGTCCTCAGGGTTTCATTGGAATTGGGCATCTTCCTTTAACAGCGGGTATAATGGAGCAGCTAAGGACGCAAACCCAGGTATCCATAACCTGCAAAAGCCAGCAGTCCCAAGAAATTCTCTGAGTTGTCTGCTGTAAGATGGGGGTGGTATCTACATAATGGTTTGTTTTCTGGGCTCAGTGAGCCATCGTTTACTGCCCCTAAGGGAATAGCCCAGGGAGATTACTTCATGCTAGCAATTTTGGGCCTTTTTGCTCGAAACTCTATACCCGAGTTGAGCAAGCTCATATAATAGTGCTTGGGTCCCAGACTCACAGTTTTCCTTGGTGTTGGCTGCCAGTAGCAGGACATCCACGTATTGAAGCTGGGTAAATTCAGGGTGCGTAGTTCTGAAGTTGTTGAGATCTCTGTGGAGGGCTTCATCAAAGAGAGTGGGGGAGTTTTTGAACCCCTGTGGGAGTCTAGTCCAAGTTAGTTGACCAGACGTTTTGGTTTCTGGGTCTACCCACCCGAAAGCAAACAGCAACTGACTATCTTTATGCAGAGGCAAGCAAAAGAAAGCATCTTTTAAGTTCAGAACAGTATATAATTTCCGCTCAGGGTTCAGAGTGCTAAGCAGATTGTACGGATTAGGTACCGTGGGGTGAATGTCCTGCACTCTTTTGTTGATCTCTCTTAGCTCTTTAATGGTGCGATAGTCCCCGGTTCCTGGCTTTTTTTTTTTTTTCTAGTAGCAGGGGAGTGTTCCAGGCCGATTGACAGGGCCTTAGGACTCCTAAGGCCAGATATTTCTGAATATGGGGCCTTATCCCACCTTTAGTTTTTTTGCTTAGAGGATATTATTTGACATTGATTGGGGAGACTGAGGTTTTTAACTCCACTGTTATTGGAGGTTGTTTCACGGCCAGACCTAACACCGCAGTTTTTGCCCAGGCATCTGGGTAATCTGTTATCCATTTTTGGGGTAGCTTGCTTGTTTGATCAGTCTTGGGGGGTGTGAAGAGTGGACGTTCATCTTCTACTAATATAGTTAAAGCGGTGACTATAGGAGTTTTACTGAAGGATTTACAAATTTCATTTGGGGGCCTTCAGGGTTAAAAGTTATTTTGGCCCAGAGCTTGGTGAGCAGATCTCTGCCCATCAATGGGTGCGGGCATTCTGGTCTTACTAGGAAGGAGTGATGGATTTTTTCTTTCCCCAGGTCCATGGTCCTCTTAGTTGTCTAAGCCCGATATTTACTGTCATCAGCCCTTTGAACTAGAGACCTTTTATTTGATAGAGGGCCCAATGGGGCCTTAAGGGATGAGTATACTGCTCCTGTATTCACTTCAAAGTTTACTGGAGTCCCCTCCACTTCAAAAGTTACCCTGAGCTAGGGGAAGGGATCTGAGCCCCGACTTTCTTAGTCATCCTCCAGAGTCAGTATGGCCAGCTGGCGTGGCTGTCTCTTTATAGGGAACTCTATGGCCCAGTATCCTTTTTCTTTAGAGTAGGCACACTTATCTGAGGCCAGGGGTGGCCTCTGGCATGGGCCCTTCCTGTCACCCTGTGTCTTAATTTCTGGCCTCTTTCTTGTTGTGATCAGGACCTTAGTCAATGCCTTAGTCTGTCTTTTGCTTCTCTCATCCTCCGTTTGCTCCCTTTCTTTCTCCCTGTTTCTCTCTTATAGTATACTTTCTTGGCTTCTTTGACTAAATCTCTCTTTTAAATTTTTTTTTAATATCCATGGCAGCTTGCTCAATTAAGGCCATCATGACAGATGCCTTTTAATCCGCTGCCTGAGGATCGAAAGAAGTATATCTCTTATATGCCTCCATGATTCTCTCTAGAAACATAAAGGGAGATTCATCAGGCCTTTGAATAATTTCTCTTACCATGGCCAAATTAGTTGGTCACCCAGCGGTCCCTTGGAGACCGGCTGTTAGAGCCTGGCAATAATTGAACAGATGCTCCCTATCTTCCAACGTGTTGGGGTCCCTGTTGAATAGGTTTAAGGAGAAGCCAGCTTTCATTATGTTGGGAAGTTGTGTTGGTCCCCCATCAGGTCTGAGGATATTTTTTCTACATTCCAGGAGATTTTTCTCTCATTGCTCTGTCATGAAGAGAGTCGCTAGGTGGTGTTGACAGTCACCCCAAGTAGGCAGGTGTGAAAACGTCGGTGAGTTCTCTGAGTTCTTTTAGCCGGGCCAGTTTCCTCCAGGGAAGGAGGGGCTGTCTGTGCTGCGGGACAGTCATCTTGATGGCACTGGGCCAGCCTAGCTTCCTCGGATGGTTGAGAGGCTGAGTCAGCAGAAGGGGAATCACTTAGAGGGTGTTGGGGGTTGGGAGACGAGGGCAGATGATAAGGAGGGGGAGGAGAGTCCAGTAGAGTCTTGAGACTCAAGGAGAACAGAGGGTGGAGGAGGAGGAGCAGAGAGTTTGAGAGACAGAATTGTGGGGGAAGGAGTAGGAGCAGGTTCAGGGACAAGGAAAGGCTTGACCCATGGAGGAGATTTGTAGAGGTACTGACAAGTTAAGATATATGGCTGTTGATCTGGATGTCTATGTGGCCCCTGGTGAAAGACAATATCTCGGACTTTTCAAATAAGTGCGAAGTACAAAGATCCTTCTAGGAGCCATCCGACTGCAATGGTGGGTCATTCTGTGACACAGAATCTGCCAGGTCTGGCGTTTTACTGAAAAAGAAAGATTCTGAGCCCTTAAGCAGAATTTGGTCCAGTGATCAAGGGTCAGGGACAGAGGCATTGAAATGATCTGTCCCATAATAAAATATACACAGACAGTGAAAGCAACGACACACAACACAGACAAGACAAGACAATAAAGAAAGTCAATGGACGTCCAATACTGAGACCAGGACTGACTAGTTGGCAAAACCTGAAGGGCTGGCAATACCGAATCAGAAACAAAATATCACTGAGTCGAGGAGACTATTGTTTCTCGATTTCCCCAGTCTATATCCCAGGGACATGGTCTGTGGCTCTGTGGCATGTGTGTCAGCCACCATGGGAGAGAGCTCACGCTCTTTACCAATAGCCATTTTGCCATACCCTAACCTGAAGCCTGAAACCAGAATGATGGGTCTTATTTACCCCCAGAGGAGCCCGTTGGGGGTATTTTGTCTGCAGCTGCCGGACCTCGATGGGGCCACCAGATGTAAAGGTTGGGCGAGCATCTGTGGCAGAGACCACCAAGAGACTGTCTCATGCAACAGCATAGGGTTTATTGGGAGTCCGGCATGAAGGGCTCAGAGATCACTTGAACAGAGCAGAGAGCCCTGAGAACAGCTTAAGAAATGCTTATATATTTTCTTTGGAGAGGGCAGGGAGAGAAATTTATTGATGGATAATGGCAAGTGGGCAGTTTGCGTGCAACTGGTTGACGGAGTACATTCTGCAGTTTGGCAGTTGGGGACAGCACATTCTGGGAACAAGAATAGTAAACAGTTCTCAAGATTACAACGGTGTTTTGTTAAGCATACAGAAAAACAGGAAGTGACAAGTATCTATTTTATTAATCTTTCAATATAAGTATGAAAACAGAAATCTAGGTAAGATTTGAAGTCCAGAAGTTCATTTGGCCCTTGATTGGTATACTTAGCATTGAATTACGTTCTGTAGAGATGTCGCAGAAATATGGATATACAATGTCATAGGACCTTGTACCTTCTCGGAGGTCAGTTCCAAAACACAGTCTCTAAGCAGAATCACACCAAAGTGCAAGCCAAGTTGGACCCAGTTATCTCTTCCAACTTCCACACAAATGACCGCAGTTAAAACCAAAACACTCTCACATGACACTCATCTTCTTCCATATAGACACTCATCATAACTTCTGTCAGGAGGATTCCATGAGAGGCGCAGCACAAGACAGTGTCCCAAATAAGCTCCCTTTCCCCTCATTTACCAAAAGTCAGGGTGGCCTGGACACCCTTCCTGTGATCCAGGAGTGATCAAATATGCCTGCCGTTAACACAGCTCTGTTCTCCAATTTGAGGCCTACTGACTGTCGGTTTAGATTCTTTATTTGAATTGGATTCATAAGAAAACCCAAGAACCTATGGGCTAGCATCTGCAGGGCTTTGAATAACTCATTTGACCCATTGGATCCCTATTCTCACTTGAGGGAGGTATAGAACCTTACGGAGGAATGCGAGAGACTTCATCCACAATGACTGATTTTTGGTCATTTTGATTTGGATCCACACATGGGATCTTTCTTATGATCCATCAGGTGCTAAGAATCTAAGCTCTAGGCTCACACAGGGCCAAGGGGCTGATTCAGACACATCCCTTTCCAAAGCAATTAAGGAAACAGCCACAGGTGATGCCGACTCATTTCCGTTTGAAAACTGTTTTCTTCTGGAATCTCGAAGGCATGGCCTGAGGCAAAGACCTTCCTGACATTCAGGGCAACAGAACAATAGGTAATCAAAAGGCCAATTGCAGGGTTTCTCCACTGAGACTATCCTGGTCACACTGGTATCTGAGTTTTCTGAGATTCTTGCCAATTCCTTCAGCTATCCAGTACATGTCCATGTCACAGTGCTTGGAGGTGCTACATATCGTGGACACAAAAGCATGAGTCTATTCTGGAGAGTGGCCAGAATTCAGGAAGAAAACAGGAACTTAGGAAGATAGCCGGTGTTGCCCATTGATAAGGCAAGCACTAGAGCATTCATTAGTTGGGCAGGATGAATGCTGGGAAGCTTTCTAATAGACAGGAAACATCCATTGATGCATTCTCTTTTCTAACGTCTACAACCACGGACACAGTGGGTTACACACACATAGAAACACTCGCCTTGTCCAACAACTTACTAGAAACAGTTCACTCCAAACCAAACAAACCGACTTTCCTACCTATTCTCTGAACATGAGACAAAACCACAAGCACACATCCACATCCACAAAGGCACCTCCTTCGCCCAAGTAGGTCTCTCACTCTCCGGAGTGTCCTCTGACTGCTGGGCCATACTGTGTTCCCCCGATATGGCCTGTCCTGTCTCAGATCTGGTCTCCTTGTCCAACTCTGTGAAGTGTTCAGGAGCCAGCTGTGAGCCACTACCTGCTTTTTCAAAAAAGGCCCCTCTTCAGAGTTTTCCTGGCATTTGGCCATCCTCACATCAGTAGGTACCAAGAAAGACTGACTCTGTCCTTGCTAAATCGAAGCAAGTGAGACCAATGGGACTGGGACGGGGATTGGCTCTCTGTGCCTGGCTTCCTGGATCCCAAGTTCAGAGAGTTCCATTACCAAGGAAGTGAGGTGAGGTCGCATCCTTCAGGAACTGAATGAGGTCACTGCCTTGGCAACCACTTTGTCCAAACAGTTGCTTCCAAGCGTACCATGAGAAGGAGGCTGACCCTACTTTCTGTGGCACTTTCACAAATTAGAATGGTATATAAACCATAGCCACCAAGGAACAGCTCTCCACTCAGGCCTGGTTTGGTCCATCTTCTCTATATTAGGAAGAGAGCCTTTAGTCCTGGGAGCATTGCAAGCACCTGATGGAGGAGGCCTCCATAGGTAAGTGGCGCCTTTATAACATCTGATATCAGGTTAAGGGAGATCTCTCCTGATGACAGAGATGTGGCCTGGGGAGACTCACATATACTCCTGTCCAGGACAGTAACAAGAATCACTCTGTCCTCTGTTCTGTTCTGTAGGAAATTCCTCTGGAAGTGTAGAGAGGTGCCCACGGGCACGCACGCGCTCGTACCCTGGAGCTTTAGCAAGATCTTGCACTGTACCACTGTTTTTCTGTTTAGGCGCCGGGTTTCTGTTTTTCTTTGTGTGTGTGTGTGTGTGTGTGTGTGTGTGTGTGTGTGTGTGTGTTTTGTTCTGCGTTCTATTTTTTTGTTTGTTTGTTTGCTTTTGTTCATTTTGTTGTGTGATTTCAGTGGTAAAAACTTAAGGATATTGAACGTGAAAATGGGTAATAAAGAGAGTAAGCCTGACACCCGTTTGAACTGTGTTTTAAGGAACTGCGATAAACTTTACCCCCCTTTGTTAAGCAGGATGATAGAAGCCCCTAGCTGGCTGCCTGGAGCACACCCATTGCAGAGGGCAATGCCTGGTGGGGACCTAAGAACTGAGTATCTCCCAGGTTAACAAGTGAAACTCCTTTAAAACCCCTTGTCCCTCCAGATCAAGAGAGTCACAAAATTTGGCAGAGTCCCCTGTGTTTCTCCTTTGTTAGCAAAGCAATTAACCTCCCCTTTTCTTTTTCTCAGAACCCATTCCTCATTATTTAATTGGTATAAATTGGCTTCTAGGTCAGGAACCGAACTTTAAGTTACAAATTTGGTATCCCCCCTCCGCCCCAGAACTTTGTGAGAGCTGTCTACTGAAATGTTAGGAGATGGAGCTTGCTTGGGGTGGAACTGAACCAGAGGAGCTAATCCTGTAAGTAAAAGGAGGGACTGAGGGACACCCAGCAGCTGCCAAAGCCCTGTTGATTCAGGGAATACCCTCCTTCCTTCCGTGCACTGTAAGAATTACGCCACCTCTGTCTTGTTAAAAAAGAGAAAAAGAAAAAGGGCACACTAAAATCATTAAAGTCACCATATAGACACTTTATTTTCCATTTCAGGTTGCCCCTCTGTTAAAACATCTGTTCCCCCCCATGGTGCCACTGGTGTAGTAGATTTTTATGGTGCCACTGGTGTAGTAGATTTTTCTCTTATCTGCTCTGGTTTAAAGGATTCTGTCTGGCAACCATAGTCTCTACCTCCTTTCTGTCTGTCTTGTGTCTTTTTTTCTGGTCCTTTAAGACATGTGCAATAATGTGTTGATATTATAAAATTTTTCTTGGGAATGATCTTAGCTGAATGTGTGTCTAAATGATGATGTTTTATCATAACAAAATGGTATCTGAATGGGTTTTTGAAGCATTGCACAATCTTGCAGTTAAAAGTTGGGTTTAGGTAATTGTTTAGTTTAAGATTTCAGGTAATTCATGCCAGAGAACTTAAATACTTAGCATGGAAAACTGAAGAACTCTACTTCCAATTGGCAAGTAACTTCCCAATCATTCATTCTTTTTTTTTTTTTAACCAATTTTGATTTTGGTAGCCAGGGAAAATGTCACTGTGTGTACCAGTGCATTAATTTGGACAAGGATAGTAAACCATAGTATGGTATCTGTTGACAAAATAAGATGTAAAGACATAAAATTTTGTGAATTGTATCTTAAACTTGTATCATAATTTTCAACACCTGAACCTGAAAATTATGGTTAAAATGCCTTAGGCCTGAGGTGTCTGCTCAGAATAGCAGTTTTTTCCTGCTCCTTCCAGACCTCAGCCATGACTTATGTTGAAATGCAGATGAAAGAAGCCTGCAAGCTTAGTAGGAGACTGATTTGATGCCTAACGGAAAAAAAAAGTAAATTGTATGGTATTTACTAATTACTGGCCAGTCGTTTTTTCTAGGACTCTTATTTTTTTCCTTAGATTCTGTATTTTCTTTTTGAGCTCATGATTCTGAGCATGCAGACCTAGGTTAATGTTTTTCTGATCAGTTCTATCTTTGACCAACTGTGGACTTTTTGAAACATTGCAATAAAGATTTAACCTGCGAAAAACTTCAAGGCCTTTACTATTAATATGTGTGTACAATTTTGTTATGTGTTGTCTGTCTATATATACATATGTTCGTATATCATATATATGATACACAAAGTAACATATATAAGGAGCGCTCATAAAAAAAGCGCTCATAAAAACAAATTTTAAAAAGTGGATCCAAAGATCTTTAGTTCACGTGGTTTAAATGTTTCAATTTAAATTGGATAAACAGATAAAAATAAATGTTTTTAAATTTAAGCTTACAAATTTTTCTAGGTGTTCAAAAATCTAATAAAATATTAATATCTACAAAACGTCTAATGTGCCTTGGTTCTAGGACATTTTCTTCAACATAAAAATGGTTTACACTGTTCAATACATTTCTCTAATATTTTGATAAATAAGTAAAGTAAATTTGATATGGGATTACTCATTCGTGAGTACTTTTGTTAGATATCTGATTCATTTACTAAGGTCTGTATGAGTTTTTACTAAACTCTATATAAGATTTTAAAAATCAGTCATGTGTTAATGAGACAAAAATTTTTTGAAACATAAGTTTACCCATAACATTGTGTTTATTAAGTTTTATTTTTTCTAGAGCAAGGAACCATAAAAATTAAACAACTTATTAAATCAGAACTGTTATTTTAGAGCACTGTACTGCCATTTCTTTAAAAGGTAAACTTGGTTAAAGTAGAAACATCAATGTAATTGTGATGCTATTAATGTTTTCATATCTTACAGGTGTGCAAGTCTGTAAGGTAGAAACTTTAAAAGAGCATTATATCAAGCTGGTGTTCTGAAGTTGTATGGTAAAAAAAAATATATTGGAGATTTATTTACCTGTTATCAATAAGATATGTAAAGTTTCATGTTACTTTTTACATTGTGGAACAATTTGAATGTATTTTTAAGTTAATGAGAGCCTAATCTATGTAAAAGTTGAAAACTTTCAGGCTTTCTTTAATTCATGTTTTAAATGTGATATCATATGGTGTTAGCTAATGTTCATGAGACGGCAATTTATGTAAACTTTGTCAAATGATATTTAAAAATAAAGATCAGCTTTAGAACTAAAATACTTAAGATTTATAAAGAGCCCTGCCTTACCTGAGATAAGGCTGTGTGTCCCATTTTACTACATGTGAGAATGACTACGAAACCAGTAGGTCAGATAATATTTCTTTAAAGTTATGTTAAAAACCTAAAAAATGTCAAGATTCCTAGGATCTAAAACAGGGGATATAAAGTAATTCTCAGCCAAAAAATTTAGGGTAGCTATTACACGAATTAAGTATTTTTACTTTTGTTAATTTTATTTTGAAATTTTCTTATAAGTGATCTAAAGATTCCCTGTTAGTTGCTTTAAGAACACAACATGGGTTTATTCAAGATAATAAGTCATCACCTACAATACAGACAGAATAATACAGATCCCAATTAATTAAAAGATAATTATAAAGTTATAGACATTAAAGTCCAGTACTCTTAATATAAGGCTGTTAAAATTTATTTGCCCTGATGTTTAAGATTAGGATTTAAAATTAAAGTTAAATGAAAAGGGCCAAGAAAACCAATATTTTGGGTCTTACCCTCTGAGTCAACCTGAATCCAGGGAACAGGGGACTTCTCTAAAGAGCTTTTCAACTCTGAGCCACATAACCTCCTGATCAGGGAGATTAATGAGACCACTGGAGAACAGAAAGCCAATCAGTGCATTTGTTACGAGAGTCATCAGAGAAAGGAGATATCCCTGATGCTTCTGAGGGAAGCCAAATGGTCAAGCAAGACCTGGACCCACCTAGCGCAAATGGCACTAGCAGAATTGAAAATCTGCTCTCGTTTTTCCAGAATTGACTCCCATAAAGCTCAGCTGACTGTTAACAATAGATAGAAACAAAAGTCCGTTTGACTGCTTCATCTTAAACACTTTGGAAAGACAGTTAAGACCAAAATACAGCCAATCCTGGGCATTTTAAATAATAATAATAATATAATAAAAATAATAATAATATTAATAATAATAATAATAATAATATTTTAAGGTATGCACTTTATTTTAGCCTCCCAAAATAAGTAAGACTGGAGGCTACAAAGAAGGATTCTCAGACAGGAATGCCTGATACTTATAAAAAGAGACTATCAAGAAGAGCTGCCACAGGCAGAAATTTCTAATTTAAGGCCTGCAGATATTCCTAACCTACACAGGTAGGCTTGGTGTTTGCTAGTACGATTACCCAGCCCTGAGTAACAGAATTAAAGGTTTCTCTATTAGACATAGAGGTCATACAAAAAAAAGGATTTTACAAGATCAGATGACATTAAATTGTTAAACTGTATCTTACGGGGAGGGACAACTGTAACACTAAAAGTTAAATATTAATTTGATAGTCCTGATAACTGGGGATATTAAAGACTGGTGAGGGAACTTCCATACAGTGACATGTTCCAGCTGCTGCAACATTTATTCAGTACTCATGGTTTTTGTTTCTCTCATAGAAGAACCCATCCCCAGATGACTTTACAACCTGTTCTTCCCCAACCAGACTTCAATCTGAACTGACTTCTAAAAGGCAACTCATGTCCCCCAACTGACTTATAAAAGGCAACTCATGTCCCTCACGCCCACTCACTTCACCCTGTCTCAGGTCAGAAGAAGAAATAATGATTGACGCCACTCTTCTTACAACAATGAAGAGAAAGATAAATAGACTATCAATATAAGTAATTAATTAAGTCAGGTAAAATCAGGGAGATCGGTTTTGGGTGAGTTCTAAAAATTTGGAGAATCTTACCTGAGGGATTAAAATTTACTCAGTGCTCTTCCCCTAATCTATTAAAGATTTGAAAGGGACACAGAGAAAAGGGGGAAATGATAGACCCAACCTGATCTTTTATTAAAATTGGGAGCCATCTTGCCACAAAGCCATGAAAAGGTAATTTTGGCTTTACCATAAATTACTGCAAGTTCTGAACCTGCTTGAAATGCCTGCCCGTGCCTTGAACTCACGCATGCCCAGCTCTCTGACCAGATAGCAGCCCTCTCTGAAACTTTAGTGACACATCATAAATATTTGCCTTCTCAGGCCAGACAACATCCCTCTCTGAGGCTCTAATGGTCCTCTGAATTCTGATGTAGGGACAGCAAAAAAAATCTAAACTACCATTAGTGTGATGCTTGTCAGAGTTCTGTTATCTGTAACACCCCTTTTGTGTAACTTTCTGGGCTATAAAGCTGGGCTGTAGGAAAGCTGGGGTTGCTGTCTTGTTCCGGCTGTTTTGGGAGGGGAGGCAGCATGAAAGGTGGAAATAATAAGATTAATTTAATTTGATTTTAATTAGAGTCAGTGGTCTTTTCTTGTGTCCTTGTCTAACAGTTAACACTCCAAAAACATGGAGCTCTGCCGGCCTAAAGACTTCTTGAGGAACTTCCTCTGAGGTTGGGCACTTGAAACATATGTTGTTGTAAGGAGCTTTAGCTTCCTTTCTAGTGAGACCATCAAAGCTGGGTTTGAATCTATGTGACCTGGAGGACATGGTTTTTTGTATTCTAATGAACATAAGGCAGCAGTGCTGAATTTTCTCTTTTTAGGTAAACTGTGGCCACTGGGTGCTAAGTGTCTTCCCGTGTGGACTGTGAAACCATTTGTTCATCCTCCACTTTTCGTGGTGTTTCTTGCTGCTGCACTGGAGGTTGGTATTTGCTGCATTAAATACAATGAGTTCAACTGGGACCCAGTTTTGGAAGGAGTTCAGTCACTTGTGGTGTGTCAGGGTCTGCAGGAGAATGCAACAACCAGGTTATATCTCACAGAGCTTGCCCCCTTGTCCATAGAAATCTGACTCTGAACTTTGCCCTGGAACCTCTCCATGTAAGAAGATGCCTTTACATAGAAGGGTCTGCTGGATGCACAATGTCAGTCACAAGACATTTGGAAGGCAATGGCAAATCCTCATGGCCACACCACAGATATATTATCACACACCTGCCCACCACTGCAATAGGCCCACTACTCAGCAGGCTCCAACTTACTGGCATCTTTGTTCTACACCATTTTCATGAAACCCGGTCAATCTTGGCATTCTCTCGTACACTCATGATCAGCAACAAGACATCCAAAGGTTCTCCAGTGCCACCTGATTATTGGAATTTCAAAAATTTCATTGTATTTATCTAGCTTTTTTTCATGGATGAAGTTGGAGACACTGTGGGTTTCAGTTCATTCAGGAACCATTAAATGGTGAGGAAGCTCATTTCAATGAAAGCTCTGGAGAACTCTCACAGGCAAGTATTCCCATAGAGTCTTCAAAATGTCACATGAAGCCAGGCCCATTGAGGTCTTCAATGTGACGTCCATGGGTGTTCTGACTCTCAACTATGGCTGCCAAATCTTTCAGAATAAAATCATCTGATATCCTAGCTGAGATTCCCAGGCTCTGTGGAAAGCCACTCTGTCCTTGATCTCAGTTTCCAAGGGCGAATCCCATGCGTGGCCTCCTAAAATCTGAACACAGTTCATGGCAATATTTCTCTGAGATCAGTTCCAGAACTTAGACTCTAAGGGGAATCACACCAGAGTTCAAGCCCAGGTAGACCCAGTCATCACTTCCAACCACCACACAAATGACCACAATTAAAACCAAAGCACTCCCACAAGGCCCTCATCTTCTTCCATATAGACACTCATCATAACTTGTGGCTTGAGGTTTCCATGAGGGGATCAGTCCAAGAAGGATCCTTAGATCCAAACCTCCCCCGGTACCTTTTTAACTACTGCCAGCGTCTGAAAAAGTGGAGGAAGATTCCCTGTATTGAAGGTTTTAGCCTTCCCACACAGCACCTTGTCTCTGCTCCTCCTGCCCTCCCCCTCAGGTCCTCCTTGCTTGCAATCCCCTCTCTTCCCCTACTTCTACTTCTGACTTCACAGATTCTTCCTCATTCGACCCAGCAGATGAACCCCCACCTTATCCCCAGCCCCATCTGCCCCTTCTCTTCTGCTATACCCTCCTCATCCTCTGCCTGATTCCATGGATCCTCAGCCTTCCATTTTATCCCCCTCCCCTCCGTCCTCTTCTGCCTGCTCTACCTCCTCCTCTTCCAAAGAGACACTCCCTTCCCCTTCCTCTCCTTCCTGTCTGCCGCCTGCCTCTTTCAGTCCTCCTGTTACCAGGTCTAAAGGACTCCTTCCCACCCCTAAGACAATCACACCCCTTTGTGAGGTAGCTGGTCCCGAGGGTGTCATCAGAGTCCACGTGCTCTTCTCCAGGTCAGACATTACTCAGCTAGAGAGGAAGTTAGGCTCAATCACCACTAAACCCACCACTTACATACGGGAGTTTCAATGGGTCCTGCAAGCATATAGCCTCACTCTTCATGACATATACATGCTCTTGGCCAATACACATCTCCCCGAGGAAAGGCAATGGGTCTGGGAGCTAGCCCAAGCCCATGCTGATGAAAATCATAGGACCAATCCTAACCACCCCACGGGCCCTCATGCTGTCCCAGAGCAGGATCCCCTATGGGATTACAACACCCCTGAAGGCTTACAGACTCATGACCTTTTTACATCCTGCCTCTTGGCGGGCCTGAAAAAGGCCACCCGCAAGGCTGTTAACTTTAAAAAGGTGCAGGAGGTCATTCAAAGGAAGGAGGAAACACCTTCAGAATTCCTGGATAGACTAACCAAGGCCCTTCAACAGTGCACATAACTCGACCCAGAAACCCCTGATGGCCGTCATGTCTTAATGACATATGTTCTGGCCCAAAAATACTCTGACATTAAAGCCAAGCTTAAAAAGCTTGAACAGGGCCCTGCTACTCCTCAGACCAAAATCCTCGCTGTCGCTTTAAAGGTTTTTCATGGTAGAGAGGATGAAAGTGATTGCCGTAGGCAGAGAGCTGAAAATGCCAAATTCCAAATTTTGGCCCAGGTCATTCAGAGAAGGCCATCACCATGCCGTCCCAATGTGACACCCCCTGGAGCTTTCTTCAAATGTGGTAAGGATTGTCCTTCGCCGAGAACACCGTAAAACCCCTGCCCAACATGCCATCAAAGGAGACACTGGGGGGCAGACTGCCCAACAACCCAGAAGGGAGGTTGTTCAGCCACCCGGCAACCCCAGCCTCTCCTGGGCTTGGCAGAGGAGGATTGATGGAGCCCTGGGCCTTCCCTCCAGACTATTACCATCAAGAATCAAGAGCCTAGGGTCACCTTCCTGGTGGATGGACGCTTCATTACCTTCCTCTTGGATATTGGTGCCACTTTTTCAGTCTTGAGGGAGTATTGGGGTCCTACCACACCCTCAAAAACTCCTATTGTCGTGGTAGGAGGTAAACGTATTTTCCCTCAAAATCCCTTTTGTCCTTCACTCACTCCTTTCTCGTTATGAGCCATTGCCCCATTCCCCTTCTGGAAAGGGACATACTCTCACTATTAAAAGTCACCATTCACATATCACCCCACACCTCTCCTACCTCTCATTTCCTCATGATGTTCCTAGGGGCAGATACACCTCCTTCATGCACTCTCCCACGACTATCTAAACCAGTTAACCCTGAGTTTTGGGACACAACTACACCCTTTATGTCTAAATGCAGTCCTACTCATATTGTCTTACGGGACCCTTCAAGATATATTAGTCGACCATGATATCCACTGACAACCACAGCCTTCCTCGGATTAGAAGCCATCATCCAGGATTTATTATGAAAGGGGTATCTTAGGCCTACACACTCTCCTTTCAACACCCCCATTCTGGCAGTAAAGAAACCTAACGTGTCCTACAGGCTGGTTCTAGACCTTCCCCTTGTCAACTCCTCTGTGGTCCCCATCCACCCGCTAGTGTCCAACCCTTACACCCTTTTCTCTCAGATCCCTGCCACTATTACCCACTTCTTGGTCCTAAATTTAAAACATGCGTTCTTTTCTATTTCCTTGTTCTCAGAATCTCAGTATATCTTTGCTTTTACTTGCACTGACTCTCACACCCGCCATTCTCATCAGCTTACCTGGACTGTCCTCCCACAGGGATTCAGGGATAGCCCCCATCTCTTTGGCCAAGTTCTTGCCCAGGACCTCACATCCTTTCACCCGACCTGTCCTGACTCTACTCTCCTTCAATATGTCGATAACCTTCTTCTATGTAGTCCCTCTGGGAACACTCTCAATCCCACACTGCTCAGCTTCTTAATTTCCTAGCAGACAAGGGAAATAGGGAGTCTCCCCACAAGGCCCATGTTTCCCAGTCTTCTGTCACCTATCTTGGTTTTTGCCTTACACCCAGAAAAAAGGAAATAACACTGGATAGGAGGCAACTCCTCTCTTATCTTCCAGTGCCCCATACAAAAGCCAAAATACTATCATTCCTAGGATTAGCAGGTTATTTTAGGGCCTGGATCCCAAGTTATTCTCTTCTTTACAAATCCTGTATGACCTAGCAAAGGGACCCCCTAGTGAATCTCTTGCCTCCTCCCCAAACTACAACTTGCGCAGGCTTCAGCAACTTGTCTTAAAGGCACCTGCCCTTCACCTTCCTGATCTTTCAAGACCATTTCATGTATATGTCCATGAAAATGGGAGGCAAGAACTTGGGGTCTTAGGTCAAAACTATGGCCTACATTTGCACCTGTGGCATATTTGTCCAAGCAACTTGACCCTACCATCCGTGAGTGGGCCCCTTGCTGAAGAGCTCTGGCTGCTGGACAAATTTTACACAAAGAAGCCTCTAAGCTTACTTTTGGGGCCCCTTTAACTATCCCCTCCCCACATCACTTGAAGGATCTTTTAGCTTATAAGGGCTTTCAAACCCTTCCTCCATCCAGATTTCTGTCGCTCCTCACTTCCTTTCTGGAAAACCCTAATATTACTTTCTTTCCCTGCTCTGCACAGAACCCTGCCTCACTGCTCCCAATGACTCCCACGTCTAACACACCAACTCATAATTGGTTGGAAACCTTAGATGATTTCCTCCCCTGTCATTCTTCCATTTCTGAGTGACTACTAGCCAAGCCTGACCTTATCTGGTTTACTGATGGCAGTTCCTTTAGGCAGAACGGAACTCATTACTTTGGATACGCTGTAGTATCAGCCACTGAGATTATAGAGGCCAAAGCTCTGCCTTCAGGAACTACCAACCAGCAGTCTGAACTTATACTAGCCACTCGTGCCAGCCTTCTAGCACAAGGCAAATCCCTCACCCTTTATACTGATTCAAAATATGTCTTCCATATCTTATCCCATTCTGCAATATAAAAGGAGCGAGGCCTACTTACCACCAAAGGTAATGTGATCACTAATTCGGCTCTTATAACAAATCTGATAGAGGCCTCCCACTTACCCACCCAGGTGGGAGTTGTCCATTGTAGGTCTAATCAGAAGGACTTCTCTCTTATCACTGAGGGCAATGCCAAAGCTGACCAGGTGGCACAAATGGCTGCTAGCACTTCCAATGATGGACCCCCTGGGGGACATATAATGGCCACTTTAGACAGCTCATCTGAAGCCCCTACTTCTTCCAGTAAGAACAAGAATCTCTTCAAGTTCCTGCATAATCTATTCCTTTCCAATTCTCAGTCTTTGACCCTCTTTTTACAGAGCTTCTTCTCGCTCACCCTCTCTGACAAAGCCATGCTACAGAATATAGCCTCTAATTGTCAGATCTGTCAGTGGACCAACACTTATACTCCTTTAAGGCCCAAACCTTTCCCTTCACACCAAGCCCGGGGACATATTCCCACTGCTGACTGGCAGGTAGACTTCACCAACATGCTCACAGTATGGCGCACTAAATACCTCCTTGTCTTTGTGGACACTTTCTCTGGTTGGATTGAGGCATTTCCCACTTCCAATAAAATGGCTTCCACTGTAGCTTTAATCTTACTGACAGACATCATCCCCAGGTTTGGTATGCCCACTTCTCTACAATATGACAATGGCCCTGAGTTTATTTCTAGGATCACACAAAAGGTCTCTCAAGCCCTCTCCTTCAAGTGGCATTCCCACTGTCCATATTACCCCCAAGCTTCAGGGAAAGTGGAAAGGGTAAATCGTACTCTAAAGGAAGTCCTTACCAAATTGACAATGGAATTAAACTTAGACTGGGTCAAACTCCTTCCCTTGGATTTGCTTCGAATCAGAGCTCTCCCTAAAAACCATCTTTACTGTCTCCCTTTGAGATAATGTATGGAAGACCTCTTATACCCCCTGGGTTGGTCATTTCACAAGGATCTCTCACCCGAGATTTGTCTTTGCCTCTTTTATATCATCTCTGCTCGGAAATCTGGAAATATCAGGACTGGCTTCATCCGGACCCAGTGTCCTCTCCAAACACTCCTCCCATAACACCTGGGAGTCTAGTCTATTATAATACCCCAGAGGAGAAAGGGACTCTTGCCCCAAAATGGAAATGCCCCTATCCTGTCATTCTCTGTACCCCCACTGCCGCCAAACTCTCCTTACCAGACAACCGTCTCACTCCCTGGATTCACATTTCTAGGTTGAAGCCATATCACCAGGAGGTCCCACCTGCTGACGACAGGACCACCCAGAGGAACTCCAAGAATCACCTCCTGAACCTCCCCTTAACTCCTGCTCTCCACACTCATCTCACCCATTTAAGTTGCAGCTCACACGGTGTTCCATGCAGCCCAATTCCTCTTAAAAAAGTCACAATGAGCTCTCCCAACACCCTAATCTTCTGTAACTGCTTGTTTTTTTGTGCTCTGCTTATTTTCTGTACTCTATCGGGACTGGTCTTTACCCACCTCTCCTACCATGTATTTATTCACTCTTCAGGAACGGTACTCAGAACATGGCATGCAGAAGGTCCGTGCAGTCGATGCAACTACTTGCTTCATCCACAATTGCACCTCTATTTCCCTAAAATTGTCACCTTCAAGGACCTTCGTCCCTGGTAGCTGGAACTGGCCTTTCATTTGCTTCCTTTTTGATCAAACAAAAGACTATTGTCATTGGTGGCCTGAGATATATAATGGGTGCCCCTATTGGTCATGCAGGTTCCATGATGAACATGGTAGCTATTCTTACCACTCACTTGGTTACCCAAAAGGGTGGACATCTAGTTACCTAAAGTGGCATAAAGGCTCTTCATCTGATAACAATGGATGGTATACTTTAGATATACCTGACCCCAAAGCCAAACGTTGGGGCTATGTTGAGTTTGCTGTCTATGCTCGGACAACCTCAGCCAGACCCACAATGTGGATGACTGTTGGCAGCACCCTGATTATGCCACCTAAGGCAACCATCCAGGTAGTCGAACACATTAAGGAGTCAGAATCAAAACTTCGAGATCTTATCCATAGCTCATCCAAATAGGATTCAGACCCTTCAACCCCCTCAGGTCCCCCTGACACATGGCTCAATTTGTTACACCAAACTCTTCAATTATTAAAATCCACCCCTCTTTCTGTGCCTCCTTCTCAGTGCTTTCTCTGTGCTTCAATTAGTCGTCCACTTCTAGCAGCGGTCCCATTAGCGGCAGGAAATATTTCAGCAAAAACCTACAATTTCTCTAAGAAAGGACAACCCCTACATGTGACACGTATCCCACTGTGGGAAAGTTATTCCACCAATGCTTTATTTGCTTTCATCTGTTTCCACCTGCCAATAATGAATCCTTTACCAATTTGTTCCTTGAGCTTAAGCACCCAATCGAGCCCTGCGTTTATGCAACCTGGAAATTTCCTCTGGTGTAATGGGTCTTTAAGTACCTCAACGATCAATGTCTCTGGCACCTGTTTCTTGGTTACTGTAGTTCCTCAGCTGTCTTTGTATACTCCCACCGAATTCTGACAGTTGGCCCTACCTTCCCGAACCCGTAGGGCAGTCTTTATGCCGGTTCTTGTAGGCCTCACTTTAACAACCTCAGTGGCGGGTCTCGGACTCTCTGGTGGAGCTATAGGTCATGTTCTATGGGCATCCAATGACCTGCAACAAAAACTGCAGGAAGCACTCGATACCACTGCTGAGTCTCTGGGCTCCTTGCAGCGCCAGGTTACTTCATTGGCACACGTGGCTTTACAGAACCAAAGGGCAATTGATCTTCTCACTGCAGAAAAAGGGGGTACATGCCTATTCCTCAGAGAGGAATGTTGCTATTATGTTAATGAATCTGGGCTGATAGAAAAAAATGTTGTTAAATTGCAGGAATTATCGACCAAATTGCTCAAACCTAGCTCCTCCAATCCCATAACAGGGTTCTTCTAATCCTATCTTGCCATGTACTTACTACCTATCTTGGGGCCTCTTATTGGGATGCTCCCTTTTTGTGTTCTCTTGCCATGCATAATGAAGTTCCTTCAAACCCAACTGCAAAAAATTTTTAAACAAAATTTCAACCAGCTTTTGCTTAGGCCCTACCAGCCTCTGATGACCGATGAACCCCTAACATCTCCAAGAGAACAGTTCACTCAGTGATGAAGCTCACTACCAGGCACGATGGAATGCAACGTACATCAGACAACGGGAGGCAACGAGCTTGGAGAACCTCCTAATCTGCCATCCTGGATTCATGAGTCTTTATGACCTTCTAAGCTTCCTCATGGCCCTTGGCCTCTTCTATGTCAGTCCCCCAACATGGAACTTCTGCCAAAAATTGACCTTTGCTTTAATTTTTATCTTCATTCTGTTTTTATTCGCTCTGATCTTCTTCAGGTGCTGGTGACGCCATGTCCAGGCAATGCTTCCAGTATTTCCTTGAGTCTCTGTTACAGGACCAGTGGCTGATACCAACAATCTCCTCCATCCAGGACTGGTTTCATGCCATCGACAACTTGTGGCATCAGGGAACTTTCATAGACTTTACCCCTACTGAAGTAGCTATCTATACCACTGGGTTTTATTTCTGGCTGCCATGATATCCCAAGACCTGCCCCCCGAGCATTCGTCCACTTCCCTTTCTAGGCTCCACAGCACCCCTACACAGCAGGAATCAGCCAGAAATGACAAACAACACCCCAATTTCTAAAAAAACAAAAAGTGAGGAATGTTAGGAAAAGTATAAATGGCAGCCATACCCCAGAGAAAAACCCCAACATGGCGCCTAAGGACTTCTTCTTCCTACCTTATTCTTTTCTGCAGTGGCGTGAAAAGTCCCCGCCCTTGTTAACAATGCAGCCACCGCCAATTTCAAATCTCGCTGGTGGGGAACCTTAGCCCCAATGAGAACTAATTCCTGGGCTCCGGAGCTGATATCTGAAAAAACTTATTCTCAGAACATGAGACCAAACCACAAACCCACAACCACACCCACAAAGGCACCTCCTTCCCCCAAGTAGGTCTGTGACTATTCGGAGTGTTCTCTGACTGCTGGGCCATACTATGTTCCTCCGAAATGGCCTGTCTTCTCTCAGATCTGGTCTCCTTGGCCAACTCTGTGAAGTTGACAGGAACCAGCGGTGAGCCACTACCTTCTTTCTCAGGAAAGGCCCCTCTTCAGAGCTCTTCTGGCATTTGGACATCTTCAAATCAGTAGGTACCAAGAAAGACTGACCCTGTCCTTGGTAAATCCAAACAAGTGAGACAACTGGGACTGGGACTGGGACTGGCTCGGGGTGCCTGGCTTCCTGGATCCCAAGTTCAGAGAGTTCCAACACCAAGGAAGTGAGGTGAGGTCACTTCCTTCAGGAACTGAATGAGGTCACTGCCTTGGCAACCACTTTGTTTTAACAGTTGCTTCTTATGGTCCCTTTAGATGGAGGCTGCCCCTACTTCCTGTGACCCTTTCATAAGTTAGAATGAGATATAATCCATAGGCTCTCAGGAACAGCTCTCCATAAGGCCTGGTTTGGTCCGTCTTCTCTTCATTAAGAAGACAGAGGCTGATTCAGACACCAAACTTCATCCTACCAGGTTGTTTTCCATGGAAGATGACTTTTGCTCTCTCAGGTCCTTCATAACTGCCTACATCTTCTCCAGGGATCATTTCTGCACATACCTTTGAGGTTCTCATCAGGAGGAAGATCCCATACATTCCTGAATTGTAAGACCAACACTGTCACTGCTTTTCTGTAAAGTTAGATTGAGGCAAGAGTGTATGGTTAGTGTTAATAACATTTTCAATTTTGGTTAGGAACCATTCTGCTCGATGAACAATGGTATTGGGAACCTGCGATATTTATAAGAATATAGAGGTGAAATATATGAACGAAAAGAGAAATCTAAGTAAGAATTGAAGCCCAGAAGGTCATTGGGTCCTTGATTGGGATACTTAGCATTGAATTACGTTCTGCACAGATGTCTCAGATAAATCGATATACAATGGCATAGGACCTTGTACCTTGGATGATTGAATGTAGAAGAGAACATCCAGTCAAAAAGGGATAGTCGGTAGGATTAGGAAGACAGTAGGTAGGTTTAGGAAGAAGAGTGAATATAGGATTTGGACCAAAGTTTTTTAGCAATAGGGTTTCGGTTAGAGAGTGAATGTTAGTGATAGCACATGTGAAGATTCAGTCACAATGATGAACTGGGGAAAATATGTAGGAAAGCAGATATCAATAGACACATTACAAAATCATTCAAAGTGTAAACTGAGTGACAGCTATAGACATATTCAACAGGGTTGAGTTTGAATATATAATCTTTGAAAGAAACAAATATGTAGTCACCAATAGGATTTTCATTTGAGATCATTAGGCAACCTGGACATGGATATTTTTAGTAATCCATGTTCACTTTCCATTTAGGTATGGTACAATCATAAGTGTGAACTTTGCTTTTTGCTGTTCAGAATATTAGTGTGATAAAATGTATATGTAGATCAGGTTACATGTATTTGTTCCACCATTTCTGGGAGCAATATTTTGAAGACGTATAAATTAGTATTGGGGGTATAAAGAGGTGTACCCTGTGTCTATGAATATAGAGATAATACATGAATAGACCATACTGTGAATAAATAATATAACTGGTTCCACTTTAAATAATGGATTGAATTGATATCTGTAACTAAGTAAGAAATCTTATATTGATATACAATCATTCTTTCCAACCACTTATACATTTAATGGTAATATTAGGGTTATGGTTTATCATGACGGGTGTTTTGCTTCAAATATGATAATGGAAATCGAAAATAATGTGTTTGTAAAGAAGTCTCATGAAAAGAGCAGTCAAGAAACATGGAGGAATACATGGGTACTGAAGCAGGAAGTGATTTGAACTTAAACAAATGCGTATAAATTTGCTAAATTGTGGATGAAATATGTATCCTATGATGTGCATAAACTGAAGAAATAGTAATGTTCCAGTGTTGAATAAAAATGAACGTCAAAATGCACATCATGTCCCATAGGAATCTACTTGCATTGATGTTAAACTCGGGTCAGTTACTGTAGAAATATTATGATTTGGCTTTTTTTTTTTTGGTGTTATAATACAATTTATTTTAGTACTAGCATGCCACAGAATGTAGAGGAAGGAACAATGGATTTTTAGTTATAGCACTAATGATCTAACATTTAATGACTATTTTGGGGAGTCTAGAAATTACATAAGGCTATGTAACATATTGTTTTTTATTTAACATTCAACAAAGCTTGGAATTTTGGTAATATTTCTACTTTTTTATTTTTTGTTTTTCAGTTGTTGATGGACCTTCATTTTGTTTATTTTTATGTGGTGCTGAGAATAGAACCCAGTGCCTCACACATGCTAGACAATCATGTTACCACTGAGCCATAAACCCAGCCCCTCCACTTTTTTCTTAACATCGAATATGCCTCTCCCTCTTCTTTACTCATTTTCTTCCTCATTTTCCCCCTTCTCTCTCTTCCTTTTTCATTTTCCATCCATATCAATTTTTCTCTCACGTCATTACAAACAGTATCTTGCTATGAAATTTAAATTTAAGACTGTTTTTTATAGTCATTCTTTTTTTCTTGAGAAAACGTTAAAATTTTAATCACCTGATAGATATATCACTATACATTTATTATATATATGTATCTATGTTCATGCATATGCATTACAAATATAAATGTATATATACATTTATATTTAAAAGTACTTTGATTAGCCTGTTAGATATAATATAGACCATATCTTTCTTAATACTCAAGTCTTCCAGAATTAACATCTTACAGTGAAAATCAATTAAACATATTTAAGTAAACAGGTTTCTTTCTTATTTATCTATACTGATAATTTAAGGTTTTATATCACATTAAGCGATAATATGGCATAATATATCTTATGAATTAGAGAAAAATTTTTTAAAAAACCTATTATTTAAGGACCATATGCACTGACATTTTAAATGGCTTTCTCGTGATTTCAATTTCTATCAATTGTGTATTAATTGCCAAATATTTATTTTAGTACTTTTCATATTCATAATTGATATAAAGTCAATTGTTTAATTCTTCTTGTAAGTAGTTACTTATTACAGCAGGGAAATTATTAATAATTCTAAATCTTTATAAGAAAAATTGTGCAAAGATATTTTCATGCAAAATTAAGAATAATTGCATGCTCTGAATGTTTGATTGTTAATACATATAACAAAAAGCTTTTGATGAGTCTCTTCCCCAGTAAAACATAAAATGCAAAGATATAGTTGGGTATGTATGTCCAAAGAAAGATAAGGAGAAATACACATTATTAGCTAGAAACAATTAAATAAAAGAAGAAAAGAAAAATCCAACACATTGTAAGAACTTGTCAGATGAGGTAGTATTCTGGAAGAATATCCTAAGGCTAGACCTGGTCCATTACAAAATATTAACTAAAAAAATGAAATATGAAAAATATAGGAAATGCAATGAATTTTTTATGAAGGTAGGTGAATTATCCTTTAATCTCAATTTATGTGCATTTTCAAAAGCCAAATTTCTGGTAAAATAAATTTGTGATAGTTACAACTACACAAAACAAAGTTTCTGCTAAGAAAAATGAATGCATCTCAACACTTTTTTAGCTGATTTCTTCCCACTGAATTTTAAACCTTTATTTATTTATTTATTTTTATTGGTTGTTCAAAACATTACAAAGTTCATGATATATCATCTTTGATACATTTTTCTCATTTGGATTATGAACTCCCATTTTTTTCCCAAATAAGAATTGCAGAAATACATTGGTTACACATTCACATTTTTACATAATGGCATATTAGTGACTGTTGTATTCTTCTACCTTTCCTATCCCCTACTATCCCCCCTCCCTTCCCCTCCCATCTTCCCTCTATACCTCATGTGCTGTTGTTTAATTCTCTCCATTATTTCCCTCCCATTTCCCCTCACAACCTATTATGTGTAATTTTGTGTATCATTGAGGGTTTCCTACCATTTCCATATGCTTTCTGTTCTCTCTCCCTTTCTCTCCCCTCACTCATTTTGTATAATGTTAATCTTTTCCTCATGCTCTTCCTCCCTTTCTGTTCTTAGTTGCTCTCTTTATATCAAAGAAGACATTTGGCATTTGTTTTTTAAGGATTGGCTAGCTTCGCTTAGCATATTCTGCTCTAATGCCATACATTTCCCTGCAAATTCTATGATTTTGTAATTTTTTAGTGCTGCATAATACTCCATTGTGTGTAGATTCCACATTTTTTTATCCATTCATCTACTGAAGGGCATCTAAGTTGGTTCCACAGTCTAGCTATTGTGAATTGTGCCGCTATGATCATTGATGTGGCAGTATCCCAATAGTACGCTGTTTTAAGATGCTCAGAGAATAGTCCAAGAAGGGTGATATCTTTGTCAAATGGTGGATCCATTCCCAGCTTTCCCAGGAATCTCCATACTGTTTTCCAAATTGGCTGCACCAATTTACAGTCCCACCAGCAGTGTACAAGTGTCCCCTTTTCCCCAAATCCTCACCAACACTTACTGTTGTTTGACTTCCTAATGGCTGCCGATCTTACTGGAGTGAGATGGTATCCTAGGGTGGTTTTGATTTGCATTTCTCTGACTGCTAGAGATTGTGAGCATTTTTTCATGTACTTGTTGATTGATTGTATGTCCTCCTCTGTGAAGTGTCTGTTCAGGTCCTTGGCTCATTTGTTGATTGGGTTATTTGTTATCTTATTTTTTAATTATTGAGTTCTTTGTATATTTTGGATATTAGGGCTTTATCTGAAGTGTGAGGGGTAAAAATTTGTTCCCAGGATGTAGGTTCTCTATTTACCTCTCTTATTGTTTTTCTTGCTGAGAAAAAAAAAAAAAACTTTTTAGTTTAAGTAAGTCCCATTAATTTATTCTTGTTATTAATTCTTGGGCTATGGGTGTCCTATTAAAGAATTTGGAGCCCGACCCCACAGTATGTAGATCGTAGCCAACTTTTTCTTCTATCAGATGCAGTGTCTCTGATTTGATATCTAGCTCCTTGATCCACTTTGAGTTAACTTCCTTGCTTGGCGAGAGAAAGGGATTCAGTGTCATTTTGTTACATATCGATTTTCAATTTTTCTAGCACCATTTGTTGAAGATGCTATCCTTCGTATATTGCAGGTTTTTAGCCCCTTTTATCAAATATAAGAAAGTTGTAATTTTGTGGATTGGTTTCTGTGTCCTCTATTCTGTTCCATTGGTCCACCTGCCTGTTTTGGTACCAGTACCATGCTGTTTTTGTTACTATTGCTTTGTAGTACAGTTTGAACTCTGGTATCGCTATACCTCCAGATTCAAACTTCCTGCTTAGAATTGCTGTTGCTATTCTGGGTCTTTTGTTTTTCCATATGAATTTCATGATTGTTTTATCATTTCTACAAGAAATGTCGTTGGGATTTTGATTGGCATCAATTTAAACCAGTAGAGAATTTAGGTAATATCGCCATTTTGATGATGTTATTTCTGCCTATCTATGAATTGGGTATATTTTTCCATATTCTAAGATCTCTTCTATCTCTTTAGGGTGCTGTAGTTTTCATTTATAAATCTTTCACCTCTTTTGTTAGGTTGTTTCCCAACTATTTAATTGTTTTTCCAATTATCTTATTTTCTTTGAGGATATTTTGAATGGAGTGGTTTTCCTCATTTCCATTTCAGAAGTTTTGCTGCTGATATACAGCAATGCCTTTGATTTATGCGAGTTGATTGTATATCCTGCCACTTTGCTGAATTCATTTATTAACTCTAGCAGTTCCTCTGTAGACCCTTTTGGGTCTGTTAAATATATTATCATGTCATCCACAAATAGCGATAATTTAAGTTCTACTTTTCCTAGTTTTATGCCTTTAATTTCTTTTGTCTGTCTAATTGCTATGCCTAGTATTTGAAGAACTAAATTAAATAGAAGTGGTGATAGAGGGCATCCCTCTTGTTCCAGATTTTAGAGGGCATGCCTTCAGCTTTTCTCAATTTAGGATGATGCCAGCCTGAGGTTTATCATATATAGCTTTTGCAATCTTGAGGTAAGTTCCTGTTATCCCTAGTTTTTCTAGTGTTTTCAACATAAAGGGATGTTGAAGTTTGTCGAATGTTTTTTCTGAATCTATCTAGATGATCATATGGTTGTTGTATTTAAGTCTATTGATGTGGTGAATAGCATTTATTGATTTCCGTATAATGAACCAGCCTTGAATCCCAGGGATGAATCCTACATGATCATGGTGCATAATTTTTTTGATATGCTTTTGTATTCGATTCACCAAGATTTTATTGAGAATTTTTGCATCCAAGTTTATTAGAGATATTGGTCTGTAGTTTTCTTTCTTTGAAGTGTCTTTGTCTGGTTTGGGGATCAGGGTGATATTGGCCTCATAGAATGAATTTGGAAGAGTTTCTTCTTTTTCTATTTTTTGAAATAGCTTGAAAAGTATTGGTATTAATTCCTTTTTGAAGGTTATGTAGATCTCTGCTGTATACCCATCCGATCCATGGCTTTTTTTTGTTGGTAGTATTTTGATGGCTTCTTCAATTTCTTCCTTTGTTATTGTTCTGTTTAAATTGTGTCTGTCTTCCTGACTCAATCTGGGCAGATCGCATGACTTAAGAAGTTTATTGATATCTTCACTATCATCTATTTTATTGGAACATAGGTTTTCCATATACTTTCTAATTATCTTCTTATTTCTGTAGTGTCTGTTGTGATATTGCCTTTTTCATCCCGTATGTTAGTAATTTGAGTTCTCTCTTTTCTTCTCTTCCTTAGCATGGCTAAGGGTCTATAAATCTTATTTATTTTTTCAAAGAACCAACTTTATTTTTATCAATATTTTCAATGTTTTTTTGTTTCAATTTCCTTGATTTCTGCTCTAATTTTAATAATTTCTTGTCTTCTACTACATTTGCTGTTGTTTTGCTCTTCCATTTCTAGGTTTTTGAGGTGTAGTGTGAGTTCATTTATTTGCTGTTTTTTTCTTTTTTTTTTTTTTGAGGAAAGAACTCCAAGAAATGAATTTCCCTCTTAAAACTGCTTTCATTGTGTCCCATAGATTCCAGTGTGTTGTGTCTGTATTGTCATTTGTCACTACAAATTTTTTTATCTCCTCCTTTATGTCTTCTGTAAACCATTTATCATTCAGTAGTATGTTGTTCATTTTCCATGTGATGTAGGATTTTTCCTTCCTTCTTTTATCATTGATTTCCAGATTCATTCCATTATGATCAGATATGGTGCATGGTATTATCTCCACGACTTTATATTTACTAATAATTGCCCTATGGCATAATATATGGTCTACCTTTGAGTAGGATCCATGTGCTACTGAGAAGAACGTGTATCCCCTTTTGGTGGTTGATATATTCTATATATGTTGGTGAAGTCTAGGTTACTTATTTTGCTGTTGAATTCTATAGTTTCTTTATTCAGTTTTTGTCTAGAGGATCTGTCTAATGGCTAGAGCGGTGTGTTGAAGTCACCCATAATTATTGTGTTGTAGTTTATTTGACTCTTGAACTTGAGGCGAGTTTGTTTTATGAGTGTTGCAGCTCAATTGTTTGGTGCATACAAATTGATAATGGTTATGCATTGTTGGTGCAAGGTTCCTTTTAACAGTATATAGTGTCCTTCTTTATCCCTTTTGATTAACGTAGGGTTGAAGTTGATTTTATTCGATATGAGTATGGCCACTCCTGCTTGCTTCCGAGGGTCATGTGAGTGGTATGATTTTTCCCAAACTTTTAATTTCAGCCTCTGTATGTCTTTACCTATCATATGAGTCTCCTGAAGGCAGCATATTGTTGGATTTTTTTCTTTTTTGATAAAGGTTACTAGCTTATGTCTCTTGATTGGTGAGTTTAGGCCATTAACATTTAAGGTTACAATTGAAATATGATTTGTACTTCCAGTCATGTTTATTTATTTATTTATTTATTTATTTATTTTGGTTAGTTTTTACTTTTTGGTTATTTTCCTCTCCCTTTACTGAGATACCTCCCGCTGCTAGTTTCAGGCATTACTTTTCAAATCCTCTTCTTGTAGTATTTTGCTCAAAATGCTTTGCACTGCTGGTGTTCTGGCTGTGAATTCTTTTAGCTTTTGTTTATCGTGAAAGACTTAAATTTCATTGTCAAATCTGAAGCTTAATTTTGCTGGATACAGTATTTTTGGTTGGAATCCATTATTTTTGAGCGTTTGAAATACTTTTTTCCAGGATCTTCTTGCTTTCAAAGTTTGTGATAAAAAATCAGTCGTTAACTTTATTGGTTTACCCCTGAATGTAATCTGCCTACTTTCTCTCCTAGCTTTTAATATTCTCTCTTTGTTCTGTATGTCCTTGTTCTGGCTATCTTCATAATTATTTGTCTTGGAGTTGGTCTATTATGGTTTTGAATGCTTGGGGTCCTGTAGGCTTCCAGGATTTGGCAATTCATTCCATCTTTCATCTCTGGGAAATTTTCCAGAAATATTTTATTTAATATGTTGTCCATTCCTTTGGTTTGAATCTCTATGCCTTCTTCTATCCAGATGACACTCAAATTAGTTTTTTTTTATGACATCCCATATCTCTTGAATAGATTGCTCATGGGATTTAAGCATCTTTTCTGTGTTTACTCTATTCTTTTCAAGTTGATAAACTTTGTCTTCATTATCTGATGTTCTAACATCTAATTGTTCTAGTCTATTTGTAATATTCTTCGTTTGAGTTTTAATTTGGTTTATAGTTTTCTGCATTTCTAGGATTACTGTTTGATATTTCTTTTTAAGATCTCTATCTCCTGGTAAAGCTCGTTCTTTGCCATTTGAATTTGTTTGTTTATTTGATTTTCAAAATATACTTTTATTGCTTGGACTTGCTGCTTCATGTCTTCTCTAATATTCCTTTCCATCTGAGTTAGGTATGCCTTGAGTTTTTTTCCCTATCCCTATTTCTGATGCTTCTCAGTCTTCCTGTAGAATTTTTTTCCCTTGTTTTTTCATGATGTTCACATTACTTTTCAGCTCTATTGATTGCTGTGTTTCTGCTCTCTTCAATAGATTTGTTTTGGTTTTGTATATTTCTGTTGTCTCTCTTTTGTGTTTGTAGACTATGCCTGCAAAAGTGGATTCCGCTTGGAAGGAATTCCGACAGCTGAGCTCCAGTGATGTCACCTGTCTGCTATGGCGGGCCCCAGGCTCCTTGCCAGGGTGTTTGAATGGGGGGGTGGGACTGGACTGTCTCTGGTTGGTTTCACCTCCCGGTCGCTGGCGGGCGGGCGGTCTCCAGCCATCCAGTCGTGCAATCAGTGAATGGGCTGTCACTGGCGGACGGGTGATCTCTAGCTGCCCAATTGCGCAGGCAGCCAGCCGGTGATTGGTTGCTGGTGGGCAGGCATTCTCCAGCCGCCTAGTCAAGCGGGTCTGTCCTCTAGTCCCCTGGTTTCCTCTGCGAGTCCTGATTTCCCCTGCTACACCAGATTTCCCCTGAGTGATGCCTCTTGGCAGATCAAACTGTACTCTTTGCCTGCCGTTTCTTGGGTGTGGAGGGTGTCTATTGGGAACCCTGGCACTCTATTGTTTTGAATTTTTCCGCTTGCCCCACCCATTGCGCTGGCTAGACAAGTTTCGTTTTCACCGGTGATGGGAGGGGAAGTTGAAGGTCAGGTGCCACTAGTTTTCCCGCCCACTTTGTGAAGGCTTTCTCTGGTAATCCCTCCCCCGGAAAGCCTAAGAGAGAATTTTTGCAAATTACCTTCTGTATGGGAGATAAGCTGAGTAACACACACCTGTTTTGTTGTTGCAATCTGTCGGAGAGTGGCGGTGGATACTTCAGCTCTCCAAGATGGTGGCCGTTGGTTTCCTCGATGGAGTTTCGGTTGTGGGGGATAGAACTGTAGCGCTTTCTTCCCCATCTGAAATCCCAAGCTCAGCCCCGGGCTCAGTGGCGGGTGAGTCAGCCGGATTCCACAGAATTTGCAGCAACGTTTCTCCCTGCATGCTGGTCGCTTCTCGGTGGAGGCCCGCCGTCTGTAGCCATGGCACGGGCCGCACGGATCAGTCATCCCAGATCTTTGGTCGCATAGTTGGCTCTTGTTTGAGACTCAATTACAGGACCTTGGTGGTGGAAATCATTCTTCTAGGTTCCAGGAACACCCATTTTTCTGTAAGATCCTAACAAGATACTTTTTCGTCATTCTAACTCCTTATTCACATGTGAAGTGGCGCAGTACAAAGGGTGTGATGCACTCTATTCATGGCCATCTTGCAATGTCAAAATATTAGGATTTCTATGCACCATTTACTGAAGATAGTTTTCAGTACTAGTAAACCAAAATGTATTTCGGGTGGATGAATATTTCTGAGAATAATCTTTTGAAAAGTAGATTATAAATCCACATACATGAATATGAATGAAATTTGGGAGTGCATAATAAGACACATATATTTCATATTTTGAAAAATCTGGAGGATATATATATATATATATATATATATATATATATATATATATATATACAGACACACACAGAGAGACATTAAAAAGTAGCATTATATATGCCAATTGAAATTCATCATGAAATACATATCATCCACAGATTCAAAAATATTCATTTTACTGAACATGGATTTATGTATAATGCTATTCAAATAGGAGGATCACCCATAGGTTGAATTCTCAGTTCCAACAGCTTTTAGAAGGAGTGATATCTTCTCAGTTCCAACAGCTTTTAGAAGGAGTGATATCTTCTCACAATTTCTATATGCCAAGTCAGCCACCTCACCAAAAATATACGTGTGACACCAGGTATGATTCTATATGTGCATATAAAATTACATGTGCTAAACAGGCTACAGAGAAAGGGAGACAGGAATTCACATATTTGTTAACTTTAAAAAAACATGGAGAATTCTTTCAACCAAATGATTGACTAGATTCATAACTCCTACCCTATATAATGCAAAAGGCAAGTCCAACTATACACGATGCCTCCTCTGAACTGCTTGTATTTCAATTCTGTTTGGGTTATTATTCTCCATCATATTATGATTAGTAGTCAGAGTTTAGTAGCGTAGGGGTTAGTGTGAGGGATTCACCATTTTGACTGGAAAATTGTAAAATGAATCCAATGTGTATGCAAATATGTGCTACAAAAAATTGTTCCCACTGTCATCCAGAACAATGGCTTGACATTACCTACTCCCCAAGTAAGACAAAATAAGAGGAGAAGAGTTAGAAAATCTGTGAATACATATCTGGAATGGAATATGCTAAGGAGTTTCCAAAAGTAAGGGACAGGGTAAACACTCCACACACTGGAGCTCTTCTGGCCTAAAGACTTCTTGTGGAACTGCCTCTGAGGTTGGGCACTTGAAACATATGTTGTTGTCAAGTGCTTTAGCTTCGTTTCTAGTGAGACCAATAAAGGTGGGTCTGCATCTATGTGATCTGGAGGACATTGTTTCTTATTTTCCACTGAACATTAGCAGCAGTGCTGAATTTGCTATTTGTAGCTAGACTGTGGCCACTGGGTCTAAGTGTCTCCCCGTGTGGACTGTGAATCCATTTTGTGATCCTAAAATTTTCATGGTGTTTCTTGCGGCTTCACTGGGAGTTTGGTATTTGCTTCACAAAATACAAAGAGGTCAACTGGGACACAGTGCTGGAGGGAGTTCTGTCACGTGTGGTGGGTCAGTTTCTCTAGGACAATGCACGAACCATGCTTCTATCCCACATAGCTTGCCCCATTGACCATAGCAACTTGATTCTGAAACTTGCCCTGAGACTTCTCAATATTACAAGATGCCTTTACATAGAAGGGACTGCTTGCTGCACCATTTCAGTCACAAGACACTTGGAAGCTAATGGCAGATCCACATGGCCCCACCACAAATGTTTTATCACACACCTGCCCACTACTGCTCTAGGCCCAGTACTCAGCAGCCTCCAATTTATTGGCATCTCTGTTCTACACCATTTTCATGAAACCCAGTCAATCAAGGCACTGTCTGGTATACTCATGATCAGCAACAGGACATCCAAAGGTTCTCCAGTGCCACCTGGTCATGGGAATTTCAAAAATTTTTTGGTATTTATCTAGCCATTTTTGAAAGATGAAGTTGGATGCACTGTGCGTTTCAAATCAATCCAGAACCAATAAATTTTGAGGAAGCTCATGTCAATAAAAGACAATGGAGAATTCTCACAGGCAAGGCTTCCCAAAGAGTGGCTAAATGGTCACGTGAATCCAGGCCCATTGATGTCTACAATGTAAGGTCCATGTGTGTTTTGACTCTCAACTATGGCTGCCAAGTCTTTCAGAATAAAATCATGTGATATCTTGGCTGTGATTCCCAGTGCTTTGTGGAAATACAACCTGGGCAATACATCTCAGTTTCCAAGGGCGACTCTCATGCGTAGTCTCTTAACATCCCAACACAATTCATGGCAATACTTCTCTGAGGTCAGTTCCAGAACTCAGTCTCTTAGAGGAATCACACCAGAGATCATGTCAAGGTGGACCCAGTCATCTCTTCCAACCACCACACAAATGACCACAATTAAAACCAACACACTCCCACATGGTCCTCATGATATTTCATATAAACACTCTTCATAACCTCTGGTTGGATGTTTCGATGAGGGGCGCAGACCAAGACAGTCTCCAAAATAATCTCCCTTGCCTCTAATTTGCCTAAAATCAGGGTGGCTTGGACACCCTTCCTGTGAACCTGGTGTGATCACATAGGCCTGCTGTTAATACTTCTCTGCTTCTCCAATTTGAGGACTACTGTGGGGTTTAGATTCTTTGTCTGAATTGGAGACATGAGGAAACCCAAGAACTTATGGGCTAGCCTCTGCAGGGCTTTGAAGAAATTATTTGACCCAAAGCATTCCTATTCTAACTTGATGTAGGTCTGGAACCTCACAAAAGAAGGGGAGAGACTTCATACAGAATGACTGTTCTTGGGCTATTTTTGTTTTGGATGCACACATGGAATCTTTCTTTAGATCCATCAGGTGCTGAGAATCTAAGCCTAAGCCTCACACAGGGCCAAAAGGCTGATTCAGACACATCTTTTCCAATGGAATTAAGCAAAAAGCTTCAGGTGATGCCCATTCATTTCCATGTGAAAACAGTTTTTTTCAGGCATCAAAAAGGGGTGGCCTGAGGCAAAGACCTTTCAGACATTGAGGGCAGCAGAACAATTGATAATTAAAAGACCCAAAGTTTTTCTCCACTGAGACTATCCTGATCACACTGGTATCAGAGTTTTCTGAGATGCTCGCCATTCCCTTCAGCTATCCAGTACATGACGATGTCACAGGGCTTGGAAGTGGTACATATATTGGACACAAAACCATGAGTCTATTCTGGAGAGTGGCCAGAATTCAGGAAGAAAGCAGAAACTTTGAAAGATAGCAAGTGTTGCCCATCGATAAGGCAAGCTGAAATCCATTCATAAATTGGGCAGGATGAATGCTGGGAAGTTTCAACTAGACAGGACATATCAATTGATGCATTCTCTTTTCTAATGTCTACAACCATGGACACCGTGGGATACACAGACATAGAAACACTCGCCTTGTCAAACGACTTACTCGAAACAGTCTACACCAAACTAAACATACCGACTTTCCTACCTATTCTGAGAACATGAGACAAATCCACAAACTCACACCCACACCCACAAAGGCACCTCCTTCCCCAAAGTAGGTCTGTGACTATCCAGAGTTTCTCTGATTGTGGGCCATATTTTCTTCCCCCAAAATGGCCTGTCCTGTCTCAGATCTGGTCTCTTTGGTCAACATTGTGAAGTACTGAGGAGCCAGCAGTGATCCAATACCTAAAAAAAAAAAGGCGACTTTTCAGAGCTTTCTGGCATTTGGCCATCCTCACATCAGTATGTACCAAGAAAGACTAAATCTGTCCTTGGTAAATCCAAGAAATTGAGACCCCTGGGAGTGGGACTGGGAGTGGATTTGGGTGACTGGCTTCCTGGATCCCAAGTTCAGAGAGTTCTGTCTCTAAGGATGTTAGGTGAGGTCACTTCCTTCAGGAATTGAATAAGGTCACTGCCTTGGCAACCACGTTGTCCTAACAGTTGTTTCAAAGGGTCCCATGAAATTGAGGCTGCCCCTACTTCCTGTGACACTTTCACAACTTAGAATGGTATATCAACCATAGGCACCCGGGAACAGCTATCAACACAGGCCTGGTTTGGTCCTTCTTCTCTAAATTAAGAAGACAGAGGCTGATTCAGACACATTCCTTCATCCTGACCAGGTTTTTTACAATGGAAGATGACTTTTGCTCTCTCAGTTCCTACATAGCTGCCTACAACTTCTGCAGGGATCATTTTTGCATGGACCTTTGAGTTTCTCAGTAGTTGGAATGAATCCTACATTTTTGTATTGTAAGACCATCTCTGTCCCTGCTCTTCTGTAAAGTTAGATTGAGGCAACAGTGAATTGTTAGTGTTAATAACAGGTTTGATTTGGGTTAGGAATCATTCAGCTGAATGAAAAATGGTATTGATAACCTGCGATAATTACAAGAATATATAGGTAAAATATAAGTATGAAAACAGAAATCTAGGTAAGATTTAAAACCCAGAAGTGTATTAGGACCTTGATTGTGATACTTAGCTTTGATATATTTTCTGCACAGATGTCTCAGGTACATCGATATACAATTGCATTGGACCTTGTGCCTTGGATGATTGATTGTCAAAGATAACATCCAGTCAAAAAGTGATAGTCGGTAAGATTAAGAAGTTAGTCGGTAGTTTAGAAAGGATAGTGAGTATAGAATTTGCACCAAAAGTTCTTTAGCTATAGCTTTTCGGGTATAGAGTAAATGTAAATGTCAGCACATGTGAAGAGTCAGTCACAAAGATGAACTGGGAAAAGTATGTAGGAAAATAGATATCAATAGAGACATTAGGAAATCTGGCAAAGTATAGTCGTTAGTGAAAAGTTAGTAAAATAGGTAGTTGTCTCTTCATGTTTTTCTGTATACTTAACTTCCCTCCCTGCCCTCCCCAAGGAAAGTATAAAAGCCCTGTTTAAGCTGTTCTCAGGACTCTCTGCTATATTTAAGTGAGCTCTGAGCCCCAGCATGCTGGACCCCCAATAAACCCTTTGCTTTTGCATGAGACAGTCTCTTGGAGGTCTCTTCGCCTGACACTCGTCCGACCTTTACATATGGAGGTTCCACCGAGTTCTGGGAGCAGCGGACGAGAGACCCCAACAGGCTCCTCTCGGGATTCGTAAGGCGCCTCTTTCTGGTGTCAGGTTTCAGGTTAGGTCTTGGCAAAATGGCTGTCAATAAAGAGCGTGAGCTCTCTCTCACGGTGGCTGACAGATGTGTCACAGAGCCACAGGCAACCACCCTGAGGGACACCCCAGAGGACTCTGAAAATCGAGGAACAATAGTCTCCTTAACTCAGTGATATTTTGTTTCAGATTCGGTATTGCCAGCCCATCAGGTATTGCTGGCTACTCAGTCCTCGTCTCAGTGTTGGACGTCCATTGCCTGTCTTTATTGTCTTGTCTTGTCTGTGTCATGTGTCGTTGCTTTTACTGTTTGTGCATTTTTCATTATGGGAAAGAGCACTTCAATGCCTCTGTCCCTGACCCTTGATCACTGGACCAAATTCCGCTTAAGGGCTCAGAATCTTTCTTTTTCAGTAAACCGCTGGACCTGGCAGACTCTCTGTGCCTCAGAATGGCCCACCTTTGGATTCGGATGGCCCTTAGAAGAATTTTTCTACTTCTCAGTAATTTAAAAAGTCAGAGATATTGTCTTTCAGGAAGGGCCACATAGCCATCCAGATCAAAAGCCATATATCTTAACCCGGCATTACCTCTGCAAATCTCCTCCATGGGTGAAGCCTTTCTTTGCCCCTGCCCCCGCTCCTAATCTTTTCCCCACGATCTCTCAAACCCTCTGCTCCTCCTCCTCCTCCACCCTCTTTTCTGCCTAAGTCACAAGATTTAACTCTACTGGACTCTCATCCCTCTCCTTATCCCTTGCCCTGGTCTCCCAACCCCCAACACCCTCTAAGTGATTCCCCTGCTGCTGACTCAGCCTCTCCGCCATTGGAGGAAGCTAAGCCAGCCCAGCACCCTCCAGAAAACTCCCCTGTGGCACACACAGCCTCTCCTCCCCTGGAGGAACCTGGCCCGGCTAAAGGAACTCACCGGCAATGAATGATTGAAAACCCTGGAACTCCCGTGATGCTCCCCCTCCGTCCCTATGTGCCAATGATTGATGATGGTCATGGGGAAAAAATGCAAGCCTACCAGTATTGGCCTTTCTCCTCTTCAGACCTATATAACAGGAAAAATAACAATCCCCATTTTACCGAGGACCCCACTCGTCTCTCAGGTGTGGTTGATCCATAGATGTTCTCACACCAGCCTACTTGGAATAACTGCCAACAACACCTAGGGACTCTCTTCATGACAGAGGAACAAAAGGGAATCCTCCTGGAAGCTAGAAAATAATATCCTCAGACCAGGTGGGTGACTGACACAACTTCCCAACATATTCAACCCGGCTTTCCCTAGAATCGACGAAACAGGGACCCCAATACCTTTGAAGGTAGGGAGCATCTGTTCACTTATCTCTGGACTCTAATAGCGGGTATCTTAGTGGCTGCTAGGCGACCAACTAATTTGGCCAAGGTAATAGAGTTTTTTCAAGGGCCTGACGTATCTCCCTCTATGTTTCTAGGGAGAATTATGGAGGCATATAGGAGATATACTCCTTTTGATACTCAGGCAGAGGCTCAAAAGGCATCTGTAATGATGGCCTTTATTGGGCAAGCTGCCCTGGATATTTAAAGAAATTTAAAACACTTAGATGGATTACAAGATATGACTTTGAGAGATTTAGTCAGCGAAGTCAAAAAGGTATACTATACGAGAGAAACTGAAGAAGATAAGCAAGCAAAGGGAGGATAAAAGAAACAAAAGACAGACTAAGGAATTGACTAAGGTCCTGGTCACAACAACAAATTGGCCAGAAATAAGAAACATGGAGACAGGAAGGGATACCTGGGCCCAAACTAGAGGCCACCCCTGGCCTCAGATCAATGTGCCTACTGTAAAGAAAAAGGACACTGGGCCAAAGAGAGCCCTAGAAAGAGACAGCCACGCCAGCCAGCCATTCTGACTCTGGAGGATGACTAAGAAAGTTGGGGATCAGATCCCCTCCCCGAGCTCAGGTTAACTTTTGAAGTGGAGGGCACCCCAGTAAACATTGAAGTGGATACAGGGGCAATATACTCAGCCATTAAGGCCCCATTTTGCCCTCTATCAAATAAAAAGGTCTCTAATTCAAGGGGCTAATTGCAGTAAATATCGGGCTTGGACAACTAAGAGGACCTGGGACCAGGGGAAAGGAAAAATCCATCACTTCTTCCTAGTAATTCCAGAATGCACGGCCCCATTGATGGGCAGAGTTCTGCTCAGCAAGCTCCAGGCCAAAATAACTTTTAACCCTGAAGGCCCCCAAGTGGAATTTCTAAATCCTTCAGTAAAAACTCCTATATTCACAGCTCTAACTATGTCAGTAGATAATGTACACCAAATCACTCACCTTAGTTCAAAGAAACTACATTCATTCATGAAGGATCAAGAACAGAGTTTTCCACTAACCGACTCACAGTTAAAGGAAATAACTGAATGGTTAACAAAAGCCTGTCAGGTCCATCAATTAGTTAATTCTTATCCTTCCAAGCTTCCTGCAGGAAAGCACCTATGAGGAACCATACAAGGACAATTCTGGGAAGTGTACTTTACTGAAATAAAGGCAGCAAGTTATGGACTTAAAAATCTCCTAGTCTTTGTAGATACATTTTCAGATGGATTGAAGCCTTTCCCACCAAAAAAAAAAAAAAAAAAAGAAAAGAAAAGGAAAAAAAGAAAAAAAAAGAAACAGTGCAAATTGTGGTGAAGAAGATCCTGGGAGATATTTTTCCAAGATACGGCCTGCCTAAAGTAATAGGGTGTGATAATGGACCCGCGTTCATAACCCACATAAGTCAGGGGTTAGCCAGGACCTTGGGGATTTATTGAAAGTTACATTGTGCTTATAGACCCCCGAGTTCATGACAGGCAGAATGAATGAATAGAACCATTAAAGAGACCATAACGAAATTAAGCTTAGTGACCGGCATAAAATATTGGACTATGCTACTGCCTTATGAACTGTTTCATGCAAGAAATACTCCCTCTGTTTTTTTGTGTAACCTCACCCCCTATGAAATTTTCTATGGTGCCCCTCCTCCAGTAAGGGACCTAACTCCAACTCTAAGACCTAACGATAGCTTTCACACCCCATTGCTTGACAGACTTAAAGCTCTTGAAAGAACTCAGGATACCTGTGAAAACAGATGGCCACTGCCTAACAACCTGGGGACGAGAGGACTCCAAATCAACATCAAGAAAGATACTTATTCTATGTAAGACGACATCAGGTGTCATCCCTGGAACCCCGCTTGAAAGGACCATACCAGGTGCTACTTATAACACCTACAGCGGTAAAGGTAGACAGAATCATTTCCTGGATCCATACCTCTAATCTCAAGCCTGCGGCCTGTTGAGACTCTGGCTGGAAACTGGAAAAGACTGGTAACCCTTTCAAATTGTGTATTCCTCATATTATTGCTACCTATAAACTCTGTTTGCTCAACCATGTAATTTCTTTTCTCCAATCTCAAATTGGACAAGTTAAACTTATGTTAATACCCCACTAGCAGACATAAAATGTGACACCCCCCAATGATCACTTTTATGACTAAAAGTAGCCAGAAGAAGAAGTGGGGAATGAAAGGTTAAGAAAATAGGCACTTGTCCCTTCCTGTTTTTCTGTACACTTAACAAAACACTGTTGAAATCTTGAGAAATGTTTGCTAATCTTGTTCCCAGAATGTGCTGTCCCCAACGGCCAAACTACAGAATGCACTCCCACACCCGGTTGCGTGCAAACTGCCCACTCGCCCTGATCCATTAATAAAATTCCCTCCCTGCCCTCTTCAAGGAAAGTATATAAGCTCTGCTTAAGCTGTTCTCAACGCTCTCTGCTCTATTCAAGTGAGGTATGAGCACCAGCACGCTGGACCCCCAATAAACCCTTTGCTGTTGCATGAGATAGATTCTGGGTGGTCTCTTCCTCTGACGCTCACCTGACATTTACTTGGATGATTGAATGTAGAAAAGAACATCCATTCAAAACGGGATAGTCAGTAAGATTAGAAATATAGTTGGTAGGTTTAGGAAGAAGAGTGAATATTGGATTTGGAAAAAAAAGTCCTTTAGCAATAGGGTTTCATATAGAGAGTGAATGTAAATGTCAGCACATGTGAAGAGTCAGTCACAATGATGAACTGGAGAAAACATGTAGGAAAGCAGATATCAATAGAGACATTATGAAATCAGGCAAAGCATAAAGTTAGTGATAGGATTACACATTCAACAGGGTTGACTTTAATTATATAATCTTAGGAAAAAAGAAATATGTAGTCATCAATAGGATTGACATTTGAGAGCATTAGGCAAGTGGACATGGATGATTTTAGTAATGCAGGTTCACTTTCCATTTAGGTTTTGGTACAATCATAAGTGTGACCTTTGCATTTTGTGTTCAGAATATTACTGTGATACAATGTATATGTAGATCAGGTGACATGAGTATTTTTCGTAACCATTTCTGGGAGCAATATTTTGAAGACGTATAAATTAGTATTGGGGGTACAAAAAGTTGTACCCTGTGTCTATGAATATAGAGGTTTCCTGGCCTAAAGACATTTTGAGAAACTGCCTCTGAGGCTTGGCACTTGAAATATATGTTGTTGTCAGTAGCTTTAGCTTCCTTTGTAGTGAGACCATCAAAGCTAGATATGCATCTATGTGACCTGAAGGACATGTGTTCTTATTTTCCAATGAACATGGTGCAGCAGTGATGAATTCTCTTTTTGTAGGTAAACAATGACCATTGGGGCTAAGCCTCTCCCCGTGTGGACTGTGAAGCCCTTTGGTCATACTCCACTTTTAATGGTCTTTCTTGCTGCTACAATGGGAGTTTGGTATTGGCTTCACAAAATACAAGGAGTTCAAATGGGTCGCAGTGCTGCACGGCATTCTGTCACATGTGGTTGGTCAGTGTCTGCTGGAGAACGCACCAACCAGGCTTCTATCCCACATAGCTTGCGCCCTTGTCCATAGCAACCTGATTCTGAACATTGCCCAGAAACGTCTCCATATACCAAGATGCCATTTTATATAATTGTCTGCTGGCTGCACCATGTCAGTCACAGGACATTTGGAAGCCAATGGCAGATCTCCATGGCCACAGCACAGATGTATTATCACACACTTGCTAACCACTACTCTAGGCTCACTACTCAGAAGCCTCCAAATTACTGGCATCTCTGTTCTACAGCATTTTCATGAAACCCAGTCAATCAAGGCACTGTCTGGTATACTCCTGATCAGCAATAGGACATGGAAATGTTTTCCAGTGCCACCTGGTCAAGGGAATGTCCAAAATTTCATGGTATTTATCTCGCCATTTTACAAGGATGAATTTGGAGCCACTGTGAGTTTCCCATTCATCCAGGAACCATAAAATTTTGAGGAAGCTCATTTGAATGAAACCTCTGGAGAACTCTCACAGGCAAGGCTTCCCAAAGAGGGGGCAAAAGGTCACATGAAGCCAGGCCCATTGAGGTCTACAATGTGAGATCCATGTGTGTTTTGTCTCTTAATTATGGCTGCCAACTCTTTAAAAATAAAATCATGAAATATCCTGGATGAGATTCCCATGGCGATGTGGGAAGCCATCCTGGGCCTAGAACTCAGTTTCCTAGGGCGACTCTCATACGTGGCCTCCTAAAATCCCAACATGACTTCATGGCAATACTTCTCTGAGTTCGGTTCCAGAACTCAGTCTTATGGGGAATCACACCAGTGTTCAAGCCCAGGTGGACCCAGTCATCTCTTCCAACCAACAACAAATGACCACAATTAAAACCAAAACCCTCTAAAATGGCCTTCAGCTTCTTCCATATAGACACTCAACATAAATTATATAACTGGTTCCAACTTTAAATAATGGATTGAATTGTTATCTGAAAATATACAGGAAATCTTATATTGATATACAATCATTCATTCCAACCAGTTATACATCTAATGGTAATTTTAGGGTTATGGTTTATCATGAAGAGTGTGGGAGTTTTGCTTCAAATTTTTATGGAAATCGAAAATAATGTGTTTGGAAAGAAGTCTCATGAGAAGAACAGTCAAGAAACCTGGAGGAATACATGTGTTCTGAAGCAGGAAATGATTGAAAGTGAAACAAATGCCTATTAATTTGTGAACCTGTGGATGAAATATATATCCAATGGTGTGCATAAACTGAAGAAATAGTAATGTACCAGTGTTAAATAAAATGAACTTCAAAATACACATCATGTCCCATAGGAATCTATTTGCATTGATGTTAAACTGGGCCAGCTACTGTAGAAATATTAGGATTTTATGCACCATTCACTGAAGTTACTTTTCAGTACTAGAAAACAAATATGTATTTCAGGTGGATGTATATTTCTGAGAATAATCTTGTGAAAAGTTGATTATGAATCCACATACATGAACATGAATGAATTTAGGTAGTGTATATAGGACACATATATTTTATATTTTGAAAAATTTGGAGAGTATATATATATATATATATATATATATATATATATATATATATATACATACACACACACACAAAACACAAACACAGACAATAAAACGTAGCAATATATATGCCAATCGAAATTCTTCATGAAATATATATCATCCACTGATGCAAAAATATTTATTTTACTTAACATGGATTTATGTATAATGTTTTTCTACTAGGAGGCTCCCCCATACGTTGAATTTTCAGTTCCAACAGCGTTTAGGAGAAGTGATCTCTTCTCACAATTTGAATCTGCTAAGTCAGCCACCTCACAAGAATATAGGTTTGATACCATGTAGGATTCTATATGTGCATATAAAATACATGTGGTGAATAGGCTACAGAGAAAGGGAGCCAGGTATTCACATATTTTTTAACTTTAAAAACACATGGAGAATTATTTCAATTAAAAATTAGCTAGATTTATAACACCTACCCTATATCATGCAAAAGGCAACTCCAACTATACACCATGCCTCCTCTGAACTGCTTGTATTTCTATTCTATTTGGGTTATTTTCCTCCATCATATTAGTATTAGTAGTCATAGTCTAGTAGGATATGGATTAGTGCCAGGGGTCCCGGCCGGCAGGACACATCAACGTGGGCATCGAACATAGTTGGGGAGGAATGAAGGGACAAGAGACAGGAGAGATGACAGCCAGACAGGAGTTCTGATCAAGCTGCAAACTTTTATTGTTCTCACAGGGTGTTTATATGCTGCCGATGGGAAAACTCTCTTATCGGCAGTTGCTGGATGTCTTCACAGGGTTAGATAACCTCAGGATATTTCAGCAAGACAGATGGCGACAGGATGTCTCAGGGAGATAGATGGTTGTGGGATATCTCCCAGGCAGGATGTCTCCCAGGGGGCTGTTTCTTGTAAGTGTCAGTCTATTCTTTGAAGGAGAACTTCCTTCTAGGCACTGACATCTCCCCCTTTCTTATATAAAATATTTGACCTACCTTACCGGCCATGTTTTTAGGGGGGGTTAGAAGCTCTGTTTGTCTAGGAGGCCTTAGAATATCTCCTGATCCGAGCAAGCATCTTTACTAGCAGATTTCGTGGTGGCCTTGGCATGTTTTTGGAGGAGATGGCCTTGAAGGGGAAGCATGCCAACCGCCATGCACCAGAGCGTGTCACTCAGAGGTCTTGTGTTTGGGGATCCGTGGATCCATCCTTTTGCAGTCCTTCCTGCACCCTCCGATATTATGGCCTAACGTCCTCACTCCATGGGTTCGTCTTCCCCCAAGCCGAAGGGCCCATGGAGACGAACCCTTATGGCAAGAGCAGAAGATGGTTTGTCAGAGCTTTTACTTATAGTTTTATGTAAGAAAGAGAGATCTGTGGGGATGTAAACTTAAGAAATAAGCCTGTGAGAAGGGTAGAACATCCTTTTAAAAGTTGACAGCGTGGTCTTCCATCTCCAGATGATGATAGTGGATCTGTATGGGCTTAGAGGCCATAATGTTAATGTGTTCTTTAATAAATTGTACCACACTGTTTATAATGCAGGGTCCTTTGGTCACCATTAAACGTAAACCCAACAAAGGGCCTAATAGGGGAAGAAGGTAGGGTAGAAATCCATTAAGCTTAGTCCAGAGGGGATTTTCAAATAGTTCTCTTCATCTCTTTTCTAGATCTTCTTGAAGCTGCTTAAATTTAGTGCATACTATGACTGATTTATTGGCATAAAAGCAGCATCGTTCCCCTAAGGCCAATCAAATATCTCCCTGGTTAGCAGTCAGCAAAACTAAGCCTCGTCTGTTTTGAAGGAACACTTTTGCCAGGAAGTCTATTTGGTCCTACAAATCTTTAATGGTTTCTGATAGAGTTTGTACATCATTTTAAGTTGTTGAGACATGCGATGGTAAGGGTGTATAGCCGTGCCAAAGCCAGTGTACCTGTGCCCACAGCAGCTGTTATTCCAAGGCTGGCAATAAGTGGTAAGACCTGTATCACCCGCCTCTGTCTTTTGACTAAGGTGTCTAGGCTAGAGGTTCGTCTCCTGGGACAATAGTTATATCAGGGAGTAATAAGGCAAGAACACAGTCACTGGTCCAATTCGCTGGAAGCCTGGGGAAGGCCACATTTCCTCCACACATAACAACTGTGCCATTGGGGGGACAAAGAGATGGGATGGGTGAGGAATAATTTTGTACTGTTGAGCAATTTCCAAAGGAAGTAATTCCAAAATCCATATCATAGGTATTATTCTGCATCGCACCTAAAAGACATAATGTAAAAGTGCCTATAGGCTATTTTTTAAAGGGAAATCCGGGTTGGCATGTATTATCATTGTCCATAGTAGAATTAATAGGAACTGCCATAGGAATGCTTGCCCCTGTTGTCATGCAGAGCCAGCAATTACCAGCAATGGTGGGGTTGGAATTACTAAGGAAGGAGAAGGTAGTTTGCAAAATATCTAATGTATTGGTATCTAAACCTGGGAACTGGGATTTCGGCTACATTAAGGGATGATATGTGAGCTCAGGGATTTGGGGTTTCAAAAGTTTGATTATCTGAGGATGCTTGACAGAATAAGTGGGCCCTCTACCATCAGAGACCCCTGTAGGGGCCTTAATGGGCCAGTCGGAAGGTTTTCCGACAGTGCCTTGGCACCCAGCTGACTGTAGCTTGGTGTATTTGCCTTCTCCTCCCCGGTCAAAGAGAACGGGGGTATAATGAATAGTGCCCCCCCCTGCTTCATGAGTTTTAATTAGGGAGGCTTCAAAAAATCATTTTCCCTGCTTGTTAACACAAATTGAGGCCGACACAAAACAAGAGACATGTATCGCCTGGGTATGCGTACGGGTTGCAGAACAATTTTGGAGAGCTTTACTTGTACTAGGGGGAATAATCTTTGGCTTGTTAACACATACCCATTTAGGCTGATGAGCTCCTCTGAATTTATGGTCAACCTCGGCACGGAGGTAAGCCACCTTAGTCATGCAGTCAGCAGTCTGGGTCCAACTAGTGGAAGCCTGAGTCCAAGATCCTCCCTTGCATTCACGGGGGCGGGGGGGCAAAAAGGTACTCCATGATGTTGGAAGGTGGAGGGCCAAGGCCTCCGTGCACAAACCTGTTCAGCATAAGTTCCTTAAGCAGGATCCTCACACAGATTGTTGGATGGATCCGAAAAAGAGGAAAAATTGTACTCATGGGGAGGGCCTCCGTCCCCGGTTTGAGGTAAGTCATTAACCTGTTTAACCAGGTGTTCTGTTAACCATCTTGGGGCTGCTAGCTCTTTGTCCAAAACACAAGCTGAGCCTCGTTCCCAGATGAGGACAGGATCTGGGCGTTTTCATTTATTTGTAAGGGGATTTCGCCACATAACAGGTGGGTGATCAGAATTGGAAAAGGGATGCCAGTGTCTGTCTGCAGCCGAAAGGCCTTCACTGTCTAGGGTAAGAAAAAAAACGGCAAATAATGCATGGTTAAGGCAATGCCTGTGAGTGGTAAATACAAGGGCGGAAGCCTTAAGGTGGGATAGCCAAGTCTTTAAGGTAAGGTGGAACGTTCCACAATGCCTCGGCCCTGAGGTTTGTATTGAATTCCAGTAGTATGACAAAATTGCAAGGTAGCACAAAACTGTTTAAAATTGGCACTGGTATATGGAGGACAATTATCTGTTTTAATATGTATTGGTTTACCCATTATGGAAAAGGCTGAAACAAGATGAGAAAGGACATATTTGGTAGCCTCTCCAGAATGTGGTGATGCAAAAATAAAGCTGCTGAAAGTATCGATAGAAACATGTATATATTTGGTTTATCCAAATTCAGGAAAATGAGTAACATCCATTTGCCAAACCTGATTTGGCAGTAATCCTCAGGGGTTAACTCCCAAGTGTTGAATCGGGAGAGAGAGAGCGCAAGCAGGGCATTCTTTTACTATTTCTCGTGCCTGTTGCCTGGTAATTTTACAAAGTAATCAAAGGCTCTGGGAATTTAGTTGGTGAAGATTGTTTAGCTCCATGGCCTTTTGAATGGAGCCACCAAAAATTGGAAAGATGGTAGGAGTTGCTGCATCAGCTTAAGCATTACCTGTGTTAGAGGACCGGAAAGATCAGAGTGTGCCCTGATGTGTCCTAAGAAAAATGGGTGTTGTTTGGCCTGAATTAGCTGCTGAAGCTGGTGAAACAGAAAGGCCGCATTGGAAGAAGCTTTAATGGCGGGTGAAATCTCCAGCAGGGGCACAGAATGAGCAATGTAGGCACTGTCTGTATGAATATTAACAGGATTATCACAAAATGTTATAAAAACTTGTGTTATGGCAAACAATTCCACAAACTGTGCTTAATGATAGACAGTATCAAAGGTGGTAGGCAGGTTATTTACAACAAAGACCGCACAGCCATTACTGGAACCCTCTGTAAAGACAGTAAGGGCTTGAGGACTGGGAGCCTTTTGAGTAATTTTGGGAAAAATGAATGGATGTATCTGGACAAAATGTAAAAGGGTGTCATTGGGGACATGGTTATCAATTGTTCCCAAATGGCCTGATTGGGCAATACCCCATTCATCCCCTCTCTGTAGTAAAAATTGGGTTTGGTGATTAGTATATGGAATTAAAATATTATCAGGGTCTTTGCCAAAATGTTGTCGAGAAAGCAAATGACCTTTAATAATAATAGAAGCTACCTGAGCAAGATAAACGGTAATAAACTTGGAGGATGTGGTGGATAAATGGACCCAAAGCAAGGGGAAGCCTTTATTTTTAAAATATGGATATCCTGTCAAAATTTTTCTTAGGGTATATGAGGAGCGTGTAAAAGAACCAGAACCAGAGGAAGGTTATAAGAAATTTGTGTAACAAACTGTTTGGCAATGGCTTCTGTGACTTGGTTTAATGCCTGTCATGCCTCGGGAGTAAGCTTTTGAGGGGAAGAGGGGTAGGAATCACCTCTCAAAATATCATTAAGGGGCAAAAGTACACAAGTGGGTAATTTTAAATATGTTCTTAGCCATTGAATATCTCCCAGTAATTTTTGAGAATCATTAAGGGTGTGAAGATGGTCCACATGTAGTTGTATTTTAGGAATTTGGATCTGATTATCTTGAAGTTTAAGGCCCAAATAGGTATAAGGGTCCTGTGTTTAAACCTTATCAGGAGCTATCTGTAGTCTCAAGGTAGTGAGTGTTTTCTAAAGGTCCAAGTAACAATTATTAAGGTCATGGTAATTAGGTGCAGCAATTAAAGAATCATCCATATTATGTAAAACATAAAATTGTGGTCATCACTCTCTCACAGGGTCTACTGCTTGAACAGCTTATTTTTAGCAAAGACTAGAGCTGTTGGCCATACCTTGGGGAAGAACCTTCCATTGAAATCTCTGCATAGGGCCGTGGAAACTAATGCAAGGGAGACTAAAGGCAAAATAGGGTCTATCCTCGGGATGTAAAGGAATGGTAAAAAAGCAAACTTTTAAGTCAATTACCATTTTACAATAGTTTTCGGGAATAGCCACTGGTGTGGAAATTCCAGGCAGTAGTGCTCCCATCAGGCACATAACTTTATTAATGGCACACAAATATTGTAAAAGACGCCACTTGCCTGATTTTTTCTTGATAACAATAGGAGTATTCCATGGTGAGGTTGAGGGCTCTACATGGCCGGCTGCCAGCTGTTCCTGCACTAACATGGAGGCAGCCTCCAATTTTTCTGGGGGGTAAGGGGCCACTGATCCACCCACACAAGAGTCTGAGTCTCCAAAATAATTTTAGCTGCATGGGGTACAGGAGGGTCAGGAACCGACACTAAAAATCAGAATACCCAAGTCCATATGTATTTGTTTTTTTTATGGGTTTTATAGTCTCCACCAGTCCTTGTCTCAGTCTCACAAGGCCTGTACCAGGGACAAAATTCATACAAAGCATTTGATGAGTCACCATGGAATTGGGACTGGCAAGAATAACTTCCATTTGACTCAAAATATCTCGGCCCCATAGGTTAACAGGGAGGTCAGGAACAATGAAAAGAGTGACAGTCACCTTATTACCCTCTTTATCAGTCCAGCTAAAAGCCCTAGAACTGACATGGAAATTTTTTGACTCTTAACCCTTTTAGATCATTCAAGGATGGGGTGATGGGCCAACCTGATGGCCAGTATTTGTGAGAAATAATTGTGGCATCAGCTCCAGTATCTAGAATTCCTTGGAATTCCTTTCCTTCAATAAATAAGGTAAGGGTGGGTCTATTGTGAGAAATGGGCTGAACCCAATATACATCAGAGGAGCCGAGGGAGGCTGTCCCCCGTTGTAGGTTTGGGCAGTGGAAGTGCCTCCTGAATCCAAGGGAAGGAATGTTAATTGTGCAAGTCTTGTTCCTGCTGGGATGGCCGGAACTCCATTAATAGCTGTTGCCAGTATTTTTATTTCTCCAGTGAAATCATTATCATTAATGCCAGGGAAGACCTGAACACCATTTAACGTAGCAGAGGCTCTTCCAAGAATAAGGGCACTCGTATGAGATGAAGGGGGACCCATAATTCTAGGGGGTATTATCTGGTGCCCTTGCATTGAGTCTAATATTGTATCAGTGGTAGCACAGAGGTCCAATCCTGCGCTGCCTGGGGTGGCTAGTTGGAGGGAGGCAATTGTGGGGAAGAATTTTGTGGTAGGTTTGGAGTTTGGGAGGGAACAAACCTTATTGCCCCTGGTTTTGTCCTGGGGGAGGTCGTGGCCAGGGGCTGGCCCCGCAGGGAGTTTCCTGAGAAGCAGGAAGAAATAGACTGTCTGAGGCCATTTGTCTTAGATCTACACTTACTGGCCCAGTGATGACATTTACCACATCTAGAACAAAGGGTAGCTGGGGGCGATTTAGCCCCAGTTTGAGGAGACGATATTCCTAGGCTTTGTTTGCCTTTCGGACACTTGCGTGCAAAATGGCCAGGTTGTTTACAAGTAAAGCAAGTACATGAGCCAGGATTGTGAAAGGCCTTGGTAAAGGGGGCACGTAGGGCGAGACCCATGGCATGGGCTGCACCCACCCCTGCACAGAGTCTAATAAAGTCAGACAGTTTCCCTTTTTCCTTATGTGGTCGAAGAACATCCTGACATGCCGGGTTGGCGTTTTCAAAGGCAAGATGTTTTACAAAAGTTCTTTCGCTTTCGCTTGGTCCAAGCAAGCAATCTGCAGCTAGGTTAAGCCGGGGAACAAAGTTTCTATAAGGGTCGTTGGGTCCTTGTCAAATTTTTGCCAAAGAAGTGGTAGCCGAGCCCGTTTGAGGGAGGCATCTCCAAGCATGTAAGCCAGCCATCTGAATCTGCGCCAAAAGTCCAGCAGGGAAACGTGCCTATTTAGTTTTAGTGTCAAATGGCTCATAGCCCACTAGCTTAACATAAGTTCAGGATTTATAGGAGGCCTTAGTTAATTTTTTTTGAGCAGTTTCCTGACAGTGCTCCTTGAAATCTGCATTCCATAACAGGAAATCTCCGGCACTGAGGGTAGCTCGGTCTTAAAATTTCCAATCATTGGGAGTAAGCCATTGTGCGCTGTGGCTTTCTAATAAAGTCAACGTGTACGGCACAGTGGGGCCATTGTAAGCACAAGTCTTTTTATGTTTTTCAAGAAAACGCAGGCTTAATTTTTTGTAGACACTCTGGGTTCCTTCCTGCCTAGGGGTGAACTCTTCATCCTCTGAATCCTGATCTCCTTGATCCATTTCCCCCGCTTCCTCCTCTTGATCCTCCTCTAAGTCTTTGACCTCAGCCTTTGCAGGCATATCTATCTGACTGCGGGTGACTGGGAAGGCGAGAACAGGCTGATGGAGTGGCTTAGCCTTTGTATTAGACCACCGTGGGCCAGCTTTCATTGACTCCATGCCTAAGGCTAATGAACAGAGCTCAGAGTCAAGGGATCTTAATTCTTTTAAAAGTTTGATCTGTTCCCGTCTATGTTGGAGAGACTCTCACAAGGGAGCCAGGCTAGGCAAGGGAAGTGGGGAAAAAAATATCTGGGTGGCATTTTGCTCCTGAAGGGCTGGAGCACAAAAGGCAGGAGGGATATAGGAGGTAGGTAGATGTGTAAGTCCTATAGGCTGTGGCAGGGTCCTGAGAGGTGGCGCATCTTCTGAATGGTAGCTTGCTGCTTCCTTCTCCAAGGTAGCCTCTGTCCCAGGGGTCAATGTGTCTCTGGGATTTAAAACTCGATAAAGGCGTCTGGTAACCATTAGAGCCTTATTCATTAGGGTGGTATTTTGAGGGGGACCAGGAAGGTTCCCAGGGTCCTGGGGTGACTGAGAAGGGTCAATGTCTATACTAACTGATGGGCATGCCTTGGGGAGACGAGAGGTGTTTTGCATAGTCTCTTCTCCAATCCTGACAAGTTGTAAGGTACCATTGTCAAAGGGTGAACTTTTAAGAATTTCATTAATTAAGTTCCAGTAAGAAAATGTGGGAACTGGCACTTTTTCTGGGCCAAAGGTTTAATAATAATGTTTTAAACAGTCTCTTACTCTAAGCCATCTTTTACCATCAATGGTCACTTCAAGGTGAAACCATGGACACAATTCTCCTATGTATTAGAAAAAAAATTTAAGTCCTTTTTCTTAACACGCACCCCCATGTCTTGAAGGACTCCTTGAGGCCTGACAAAAACAAATCATGTGGCGAAACTGCTTGTCCCATGGTGGGTCACTCACCGTGCGTCATCCCCACTCTCCTCCTGGATCTGTCTCTTGGTGGTGTCTGCTGAGGCAATCGCAAGCTCCACTTGATGAAGTCTTCCAGGAGGACGGGGTTCCCAATGAGTCAAAGGCTCGAGCCCCAGTCAGTGGGTGCCAGTAGTCCCTGCTGGAAAGACACATCAACAGGGGCAGCGAACCTAGATGCGGAGGAATGAAGGGACAAGAGACACGAGAGATGACAGCATGACAGGAGTTCTGATCAAGCTGCAAACTTTTATTTTTCACACAGGGGCATTTATATGCTGGAGATGGGAAAGCTCTCTTATCCGGAGTTTCTGGATGTCTTCACAAGGTGAGATAAACTCAGGATGTTTCAGGAAGACAGATGGCAACAGGATGTCTCAGGGACACAGTTGGCTACAGGATGTCTCCCAGACAGGAGGTCTCCATGGGGGCTGTTTCTTGTAAGTGTCAGGCTATTCTTTAAGGTGAATTCCTTCTACCCCTGACAGTCAGGGATTCAGTATTTCGAATGGAAAATTGGAAAAAGAATCCAATGTGTATTCAAAACAATGCCTTGACATTACCTTCATCCCAAGTAAGACACAATTAGAGGAGAAGAGTTAGAAAATCTGTGAATACACATCTGGAATAGAAAATGCTCAGGAGTTCACAACCTTGGAGGTGGTATAGGAGTTTCCAAAAGTAAGGGACAGGGTAAAAACTCCACAAACATGGAGCTCTGCTGGCCTAAAGATTTCTTGAGAAACTTCATCTGAGGTTGTTTTTAGGAGCTTTAGCTTCCTTTGTAATGAGACGATCAAAGCTGGGTCAGAATCTATGTGACCTAGAGGACATTGTTTCTTATTTTCCAATGAACATGAGGCAGCAGTGCTGAATTCTCTCTTTGTAGGGAAACTGTGGCCACTGGTGGCTAAGTGTCTCCCAGTGTGGAATGTGAAGCCATTGGTCATCCTCCAATTTTTGTGGTGTTTCTTGGAGCTGCACTGGGAGTTTGATATTTGCTTCACGAAATACAAGAAGTTCAACTGGGACACAGTGATGGAGGGAGTTCTGTCACGTGTGGTGGGTAAGGGTCTGCAGGAGAATGCACCAACAAGGCTTCTATCCCACATAGCTTTCCCCCTTGACCATAGCAATCTGATTGTAAACATTGCCCTGAATCCTCTCCATATAACAAGATGCCTTTACATACAAGGGTCTGTGGCTTGTAGCATGTCAGTCACAAACCATTTGGAAGCGAAGGGCAGATGCAGATGACCCGACCACAGATGTTTTAACACACACCTGCACACCACTGCTCTAGGCCGACTACTCAGCAGGCTCCAAATTACTGGCATCTCTGTTCTACACCATTTTCATGAAATCCAGTCAATCAAGGCACTGTCTGGAACACTGATGGTCATTAATAGGACATCCAAAGGTTCTCCATGGCCACCTGGTCATGGGAATGTCAAAAATTTAAAGGTGTTTATCTAGCCATTTTTCAAGGGTGAACTTGGAGGCACTGTGTGTTTCAATTCATTCAGGAACGATTAAATGGAGAGGAAGCTCATTTCAATGAAAGCTCTGGAGAACTATCACACGCAAGGCTTCCCAAAGACAGGCCAAAAGGTCCCATGAAGCCAGACCTACTGAGGTCTAAAATTTGAGGTCCATGTGTGTTTTGACTTGCAACTATGGCTGCCAAGTCTTTAAGAATAAAATCATGTGATATCCTTCCCGAGATTCCCAGTGCTCTGTGGAAAGCCAACCTGGGCCCAGATCTCACTTTCCAAGGGCGACTCTCATGTGTGGCCTCCTAAAATCCCAACACAATACAAGGCAATACTTCTTTGAGGTAAGTTCCAGAACTCAGTCTCTAAGGAGAATCACACCAGTGTTCAAGCCCAGGTGGACCCAGTCATCTATTCCAAGCGCCACACAAATGACCGCAATTAAATTCAAGACACTCCCACATAGCCCTCATTTTCTTCCGTATAGACACTCATCATAACCTCTGGCTGGAGGTTTCCATGAGGGGCACAGCCCAAGACAGTATCCAAAATAAGCTCCCTTGCATCCATTTGCCTAAAGTCACTGTGGCCGGGACATCCTTCCTGTGAACCAGGAGTGTTCAAAGAGGCCTGCCGTTAATATTGCTCTTATTCTCGATTTTGAGGCCTACTGACTGTGGGGTTTAGATTCTTTATGTTAATTGGAGTCATGAGAAAACCCAAGAACCTATGGTCTAGTGTCTGCAGGGCTTTGAAGAACTCATTTGACGCAAAGGATCTGTATTCTCAATGATGGAAGTCAGAAACCTTTCAGAGGAAGGTGAGAGACTTCATCCAAAATTACTGCTCTTTTGGCTTTTTGATTTGGATGCACACATGGGATTTTTCTTTAGATCCATCAGGTGCTGAGAATCTAAGCCACAGCCTCACACAGGGCCAAGAGGCTGATTCAGACACATCCCTTTCCAAAGCAATTAAGAAAGAGCCACAGGTAATGTCCATACATTTCCATTTGAAAACTGTTTTCTTCAGGCTTCAAAAAGGCATAGCCTGAGGCAAAGACCTTCCTGACATTCAGGGCAACAGAAGGATATGTAAGCAAAAGGCCCAAAGCGGGGTTTCTCCACTGAGACTTTCCTGGTCACACTGATATCTGAGTTTTCTGAGATGCTCATCATTTCCTTCAGCTCTCTAGTGCATGGCCGTATCACAGAGCGTGGAGGTGGTACATATCTTGGACACAATACCATGAGCGTATTCTGGAGATTGCCCATAATTCAGGTAGAGAACAGGAACTTAAGAAGATATTAGGTGTTGCCCACCCATTAGGCAAGCCGCAGACAATTCATAAATTGGGCAGAATGAATGCTGGGAAGATTTCTACTAGAAAGGACACATGTATTTATGCATTCTCTTTTCTATTGTCTACAACCATGGACACAGTGGGATACACAGACATAGAAAGACTAGCCTTGTCAAACGACTTACTAGAATCGGTTCCCACCAAACCAAACAAACCGACTTTCTTACCTATTCTCAGAACATGAGACAAAACCACAAACAAATACCCACACCCACACCCACACAGACCCCCAAGTACGTCTGTGACAATATGGAGTGTCGTTTGATAGTGGGCCATAATAAATTCCCTCATAATGGGCTGTCCTGTCTCAGATCTAGTCTCTGTGGCAAACTTTGTGAAGCTGTAAGGAGCCAGTGGTGAGCCACTATCTGCTTTCTCAGGAAAGGCCCCTCTTCAGACCTTCCTGGCATTTGGCCATCCTCACATAAGTAGGTACCAAGAAAGACTGACTCTGTCTTTGGTAAATCCGAAAAATGTTGACCACTGGGACTGGGACTGGGACTGGCTCTGGATGCCTGGCTACCTGGATCCCAAGTTCAGAGAATGCCATCACCAAGGAAGTGAGGTGAGGTCACTTCCTTCAGGAACTGAATGAGGTCCCTACCTTGGCAACCACTTTGTCCTAACAGTTGCTTCCAAGGGTCCCATGAGATGGAGGCTGCACCTACTTACTCTGACATTTTCACAAGTTAGAATGGTATACAACCATAGGCACCCAGGAACAGCTCTCCACACAGGCCTGGTTTGCTGCATCTTCTTTACATTAAGAAGAGAGAGGCTGATTCCGACACAACCCTTCATCCTGACCAGGTTGTTTCCCATGGAAGATGACTTTTGCTCTCTGAGGTCCTTAATAGCTGCCTACATCTTCTCCAGGGATCATTTCTTTAATGACCTTTGAGGTTCTCAGCAGGTGAAAGATCCCTTAATTTCTGTCTTGTAAGACCAACTCTGTCCCTGCTCTTCTGTAAAGTTAGATTGAGGGAAGAGTGTATGGTTAGGGTTAATAACATGTTCAATCTGTGTTAGGAACTATTCTGCTCGATGAATAATGTTATTGGGAACCTACAATATTTATAAGAATATGTAGGTGAAATATATGTATGAAAACAGAAATCTAAGATTTGAAGCCCTGAAGGGCATTGGGCCCTTCATTGGGATACTTAGTGTTGACTTATTTTCTGCACAGATTTCTCAGATAAATCCATATACAATGGCATAGGACCTTGTACATTGGATGATTGAATGTGGAAGAGAACATGGAGTCAAAATGGGATAGTAGGTAAGATTAGGAAGATATTTGGTAGGTTTTGGAAGGAGAGTGAGTATAGGATTTGGAAAAAAAAACTTCTTTAGCAATAGGGTTTCTGTTATGGGGTGAAGGTAAATGTCAGCACATATGAAGATTCAGTCACAACGATGAACTTTGGAAAATATGTAGGAAATCAGATAATAACAGAGACATTACAAAATCAGGGAAAGTATAAAGTGAGTGATAGGATTAGACATTTTGAACAGGGTTGAGTTTGATATATAATCTTAGGAAGAAACAAATATGTAGTCACCAATATGATTGACATTTGAGAGTATTAGGCAATGTGGACATGGATGTTTTTAGTAATCCCTGTTCACTTTCCTTTTAGGCTTTGGTACAATCATAAGTGTGACCTTTGAATTTTGTGTCCAGAATATTACTGTGATAAAATGTATATGTAGATCGTGTGACATGAGTATTTCTTCCAGCATTTCTGGGAGCAATGTTTTGAAGTCCTATAAATTAGTATTGGTGGTACAAAGAGGTATACACTGTGTCTATGAATATAGAGATAGTGCATGAATAGACCACATTGTGAATAAATAATATAGCTGGTCCCACTTTAAATAATAGATTGAATTGATATCTGAAAATATATAAGAAATCTTATATCGATATACCATCATTCATTCCAACCAGCAATACATCTAATGGTAATATTAGGGTTATGGTTTATCACGAAGTGTCTTTGAGTTTTGCTTAAAAAGTGATCATGGAAATCGAAAATAATGTGTTTGGAAAGAAGTCTCATGAAAAGACCCATCAAAAACATGGAGGAACACACGTGTTCTGTAGAATAATGTGATTGAAAGTGAACAAAATGCCTATAAATTTGCAAAGTTTTGGATGAAATATATTTGCTATGATGAGCATAAACTGAAGAAATAGTAATGTACCAGTGTTGAATAAAATAAATGTCAAAATGCACAACATGTCCCATAGGAATCTACTTGCATTGATGTTAAACTGGTTCAGTTACTGTGGAAATATTAGGATTTGTATGCACCATTCACTGAAGATAGTTTTCAGTACTAGGAAACAAATATGTATTTCAGGTGAATGAATAATTTTGAGAATACTCTTGTGAAATTTTGATTATAAATATACATACTTGAATATGAATGAGTTTAGGGAGTGTATAACAAGATATATATTTCATATTTTGAAAAATCTGGAGAGTGTGTATATATATATATATATATATATATATATATATATATATATATATATATATATATATATAAACATACACAAACACACAGACATTAAAAATAGCATAATATATTCCAATTGAAATTCACCATGAAATATATGTCATCTACAGATCCAAATATATTTATTTTATTGAATATAGATTTATGTATAATGTTGTTCAACAAGGAAGCTCACTCATAGATTGAATTTTCAGTTCCAACAGCGTTTAGGAGGAGTGATCTCTTACAATTTGTATCTGCCAAGTCAGTCACCTCACAAGAATGTACATGTGGTATCAGGTAAGATTCTATAATTGCATGTAAAAATATATGTGCTGAATAGGCTACAGAGAAAGGGATGCCATGACATTACAATCACCGAGACTAAGGCACAATTAGAGGAGAAGAGTTAGAAAATCTGTGAATAAATATCTGGAATGGAATGTGCTCAGGAGTTCACAACTTTGAAGACGGTAGAGGAGATTTCAAAAGTAAGGGACAGTGAAAACAGTCCACAACCATGGAGCTCTGGTTCCCCAAATCCTTCTTGAGAAACTGACTCTGAGTTTGGGCACTTGAAATATATGTTGTTGTCGGGAGATTTAGCTTCCATTGTAGTGAGACAATCAAAGCTGTGTCTGCATCTATGTTACCTGGAGGACATGGTTTCTTATTTTCCACTGAATATGTGGCAGCAGTGCTGAATTCTCTTTTGTAGGTAAACTGTGGCAACTGGGGGATAAGTGTATCCACATGTGGACTGTGAGGCCATTTGGTCATCCTCCACTTTTCGTGGTGTTTCTTGCTGCTGCACTGGGATTTTGGTATTTGCTTCATGATATACAAAGAATTCAACAGTTACCCGGTGCGTGAGTGAGTTCAGTCACTTTTGGTAGGTCAGGGTCTGCTGGAGAATGCACCAACCAGGCTTATATCCCACATGACTTTCCCCCTTGACCATAGCAACCTGATTCTAAACATTGCCCTGAATCCTGTCCATATAACACGATGCCTTTACATACAAGGGTCTGCTGGCTGCACCATGTCAGTCACAAGCCATTTGGAAGCCAATGGAAGATCCACATGGCCCCACCACAGTTGTTTTATTACACACCTGCCCACCACTGCTGTAGGCCCACTCCTCAGCAGGCTCCAACTTCCTGGTATCTCTGTTCTGAAACATTTTCATGAAAACCAGTCAATCAAAGCACTGTCTTGTAATCTCATGATCAGCCACAGGATATCCAAAGATTCTCCAGTGCCACCTGGTCATGGGAAGTTTCAAAATTTCTTGGTATTTATCTAGCCATTTTTCAAGGTTGAAGTTGGAGGCACTGTGTGTTTCATTTCATTCTGGAACTATTACATGGTTAGGAAGCTCATTTCAATGAAATCTCTGGAGAAGTCTCACAGGCAAGGCTTCCCAAACAGTGGCCAAATGATCACATGAATCCAGGCCCATTAGGATCTACATTGTGACATCCATGTGTGTTTTGACTCTCATATATGGCTGCCAAGTCTTTCAGAATAAAATCATGTGGTAACCTGGCTGAGATTCCCAGTGCTCTGTGAACAGCCACCCTGGGCCTAAATCTCATTTTCCAAGGGTGACTCTCATGTGAATCCTCCTAAAATCCCAACACCATTCATGGCAATACTTCTTTGAGGTGAGGTCCACAACTCAGTCTCTAAGGGGAATCACAACAGAGTTCAAGCCAAGGTGGACCCAGTCATCCCTTCCAACGCCCACACATGACCACAATTAAAACCAAAACACTCCCACATGGCCCTCATCTTCTTCCATATGGACACTCATCATTTCCTCTGGCTTGAGGTTTCCATGAGGGGCACAGCCCAAGACAGTGTCCAAAATAACCTCCATTGCCCCTCATTTGCCTAAAGTCAGGGTGGCCTGGACATTCGTCCGGGGAACCAGGAGTGAGCAAATAGGCCTGCTGTTAATATTGCTTTGCTACTTCATTTTGAGGCCTACTGACTGTCAGGTATAGATTCTTTATGTGATTTGGATTCTGGAGAAAACCCAAGCACCTATGGGATAGCCTCTAAAGGGCTTTGAAGAACTCATTTGATCCAAAGGTTCCTATTCTCACTTGAAGAAGGTAAGGAACCTTACAGGGGAAGGCGAGAGACTTCTTCCATAATGACTGCTCTTTTGGCCAATTTAGTTTTGGATGCAAACATGGGATTTTCTTTACATCCATCATGTGCTGAGAATCTAGGCCAAAGCCTAACACAGGACCTAGAGCCTCATTCAGACATATCCCTTTCCAATGCAATTAAGCAAAGAGTCACAGGTGATCCCCATTGATTTCCATTTGAAAACTGTTTTCTTTAGGCTTCCCAAAGGGGTGGCCAGAGGCAAAAAGCTTCCTGACATTGAGGGCAACAGAACAATAGGTACCAAAGCAGTATTTCTCCACTGAGACTTTCCTGATCACACTGATATCTAAGTTTTCTGAGATGCTTGCCATTCCCTTCAGCTATCCAGTACATGGCCATGTCACAGAGCTTGGTGGTGGTACACATCTTGGACACAAAACCATGAGCCTATTCTGGAAAGTGGCCAGAAATCAGAAAGAAAACAGGAACTTAGGAAGATATCAGGGGTTGCCCATCGATAATGCAAGCCACAGTCCATTCATAAATGGGAAGTATGAATCCGGGGAAGCTTTCTACTAGACAGGACACATCCATTGAAGCATTCTCTTTTCTAATGTCTACAACCCCTGACACAGTGGGATACACAGCCCTAGAAACACTTGCCTTTTCAAACGACTTACTAGAATCAATTAACTCCAAACCAAACAAACTGCCTTTCTTACCTATTCTCAGAACATGAGACAAAACCACAAACCCACATCCACACCCACAAATGCACCTCCTTCCCCCAAGTAGGTCTGTGACTATCCGGAGTGTCCTCTGACTGGTGGGCCATACTATGTTTCCATGAAATGGCCTGTTCTGTCTCAGATCTGTTCTCCTTGTCCAACTCTGTGATGTTGACAGGAGCCAGCGGTGAGCCACAACCTGGTTTCTCAGGAAAGGACCCTCTTCAGAGCTTTACTCGCATTTGGCCATCCTCACATCAGTAGGTACCAAGAAAGACTGACTCTGTCCTTGGTAAATCCAAACAAGTGAGATCACTGGGACTGGGACTGGGACTGGCTCTGGGTGCCTGGCTTCCTGGACCGCATGTTCAGAGATTTCGAACACCAAGGAAATGACGTGAGGTCACTTCCTTCAGGAACTGAATGAGGTCACTGCCTTGGCAAACACATTGTCCTAATAGTTGCTTCCAAAGGCCCCATTAGATGGAGGCTGCCCCTAGTTCCTGTGACACTTTCACAAGTTAGAATGGTATATCATCCATAGGCACTCCAGAACAGCTCTCCACACTGGCCTGTTTTGGTCCATCTTCTCTACACTAAGAAGAGAGAGGCAGATTCAGACACATCCCTTCATCCTGACCAGGTCGTTGGCCATGGAAGGTGACTCTTACTCTCTCAGGTCTTTCATTGCTGCCTACATCTTCTACAGGGATCATTTCTGCATGGACGTTTGAGGTTCTCAGCAGGTGGAAGATCCCCTAAATTCCTGTATTGTAAGACCAACTCTTTCCCTGCTCTTCTGTAAAGTTAGATTGAGGGAACAGTGTATGGTTAGGGTTAATAACATGTTCGATTTGGGTTAGGAATTGTTCTGCTGTATGAATAATGTTATTGGGAACCTGCGATATTTATAAGACTATAGAGGTGAAATATAAGTATGAAAACAGAAATCTAGGAACGATTGGAAGCCCAGAAGGTCATTGGGCACTTGATTGGTATACATAGCTTTGAATTACATTCTGCACAGATGTTTCAGTTAAATAGATAATCATGGTAATAGGACCTTGTACATTGGATCATTGAATATTGAAGAGATCATCCACTCAAACTGGGATAGTTGGTAGGATAAGGAAGATAGTTGGTAGGTTTCAAAAGAAGACTGAGTAAAGCATTTGGACCAAAAGTTCTTTAGCAATAGGGATTCAGTGAGAGAGTGAATGTCAATGTCAGCACATGTGAAGAGTCATTCACAATGATGAACTGGAGAAAAGGTGTAGGAAAGCATTTATCAATAGAGACATTAGGAAATCAGGCAAAGTTCAAAGTGTGTGATAGGAAAATACATTTTTAACAGGGTTGAGGTTGAATATATAATGTTAGGAAGAAACAAATATGTAGTCACCAATAGCAATGATATTTGAGAGTGTTAGGGAACAAGTACATGGATGATGTTAGTAATACATGGTCACATTCAATTTAGGCTTTGGTACAATCATAAGTGTGACCCTTGTATTTTGTGTCTGGAATATTACTGAGATAAATATATATGTATATCAGGTGAGTAGAAAATTCATGATGAAATATATATCATCTACAGATCCAAAAATATTCATTTTACTTAACATGGATATATAGGTGAAATATAAGTATAAAAACAGAAATCTAAGTAAGATTTGAAGCTCAGAAGTGCATTGGGCAATTGATTGGGATACATAACATTGAATTACGTTCTGCATACATATCTCAGATAAATCGATAAACAATGGCATATGACATTGTACCTTAGATGATTGAAAGTAGAAGAGAACATCCACTCAAAAAGGGATAGTCTATAGAATCAGGAAGATAGTCAGTATGCTTTGGAAGAAGAGTGAGTATAGGATTTGGACCAAAGTTCATTAGCAATAGGGTTTCGGTTAGAGAGTGAATGTCAATGTCAGCACATTTGAAGGGTCAGTCACAATGTTGAACTGGGGAAAATATGTAGGAAAGCAGATATCAATAGAGACATTAGGAAATCAGGCAAAGTATAAAGTGAGTAAAAAAAAATAGACATTTTCAACAGTTTTGAGATTGAATATATAATCTTAGGAAGAAACAAATATGTAGTCACCAATAGGATTGACATTTGAGAGCATTAGGCAACCTGGACATGGATGTTTTTAGTAATCCATGTTCAGTTCCCTTTTAGGCTTTGGTACAATCATACGTGTGACTTTTGCATTTTGTGTCCTGAATATTACTATGATAACATGCATATGTAGAATCAGTTGACATGAGTATTTCTTCCACCATTTCTGGGAGCAATATTTTGAAGACGTATAAATTAGTATTGGGTGTACAAAGAGGTGTAACCTGTGTCTATCAATATAGAGGTAATGCATGAATAGACCATACTGTGACCAATTAATATAACTGGTTCCACTTTAAATAATGGATTGAATGGATACCTTTAACTAAGTAAGAAATCTTATATTGATATACAATCATTCTTTCCCACCACTTATACATGTAATGGTAATATTAGGATTATGGTTTATCATGACGGGTGTGTGAGTTTTGCTTCAAAAGTGATAATGGAAATCGAAAATAATGTGGTTGGAAAAAAGTCTCATGAAAAGAGCAGTCAAGAAACATGGAGGAATACATGTGTTCTGAAGCAGGAAGTGATTGAAAGTAAAAAATTATAAATTATCTAAATTGTGGATGAAATATGCATCCTATTATGTGCATAAACTGGAGAAATAGTAATATACCAGTGTTGAATAAAAATGAACGTCAAAATACACATTATATCCCATAGGAATATTCTTGCATTGATGTTAAACTGGGTCAGTTACTGTAGAAATATTAGAATTTTTTTTGGTGTTATAATACAATTTATTTTAGCACTAGCATGCCACAGAAGGTAGAGGGAAGAGCAATGGATTTTCAGTTATAGCATTAATTATCTAACATTAAATGACTACATTGGGGAGTGTAGAAATTACATAAGGCTATATAACATTTTTTTTATTTAACATTCGTAAAACATTGGAATTATGGTAATATTTCTAGTTTTTCATTTTTTATTTTTTCAGTTTGTGATAGACCTTCATTTTATTTATTTGTATCTGGTGCTGAGAATATAACCCAGTGCCTCACAAATGGTAGACAATCATGATACCACTGAGCCACAAACCCAGCCCCTCCACTTTTATCTTATCATCAAACACTCCTCTCCCTCTTCTTTTCTCATTTTCTTCCTCATTTTCTTCCTTCTTTCTCTTCCTTTTTCATTATCCCTCCATATGTATTTTTCTCTCATGTCATTACAAACAGTAGTATGCTATGAAATTTACATTTAAGACAGTTTTTTATAGTCATTCTGTTTTTTTTGAGAAAATTTAAAAATTATAATCACCTGATAGATATATTACAATACATTAATTATACATATTATCTATATTCATGCATATGTATTACATATGTTATATATATATATATATATATATATATATATATATATATATATATATATATATATATATTTAAAAGTACTTTGATTAGCCTGTTTGAAATAATATAGACAAAATCTTTCTTAATTCTCAAGTCTTCCAGAATTAACATCTTACAGTGAAAAATCAAATAAACATATTTAAGTAAAAGGGTATCATTCTTATTTATCAATACTGTGTCCATTATATTACTGTAATAAAAATGTATATGTACATCAGGTGACATGAGTATTTCTTCCACCATTTTGGGGAGCAAAATTTTGAAAACTTATCAATTAGTACTGAGGATACAAATTGTTGTAACCTATGTTGATGAATCTAGAGATGATGCATGAATAGACAATATTGTGAATAAATTATTTAACTATTTCCAACTTTAAATAATGGATTGAATTGATATCTGAAAATATATAGCAAATCTTATATTGATATACATACATTCATTCCAACCAGTTATATATCTAATGGTAATATTAGGGTTACGGTTTATCATGAAGAGTGTGAGTTTTGCTTCAAAAATGATTATGGAATCGAAAATAATGTGTTTAGAAAGAAGTCTAGTGAATAGACCATAAAGAAACATGGAGTAATATATGTGTTCTCAAGGAGAAAGTGATTGAAATTGAGCCAAATGTCTATAAATTTGTGTACTTGTGGATGTAAGATATATCCTATGATTTCCATAAACTGAAGAAATAGTAATGTGCCAGTGTTGAATAAAAATGAACTTCAAAATACACATCATGTCCCATAGGAATCTACTTGCATTGATGTTAAACTGGGTCAGTTACTGTAGAAATATTAGGATTTGTAAGCACCATTCATTGAAGTTAGTTTTCAGTACTAGGAAAGAAATATGTATTTCAGGTGGTTGAATATTTCTGAGAATAATCTTGTGAAAAGTTGATAATAAATCCACATACAGGAACATGAATGAATTTAGGGAGTGTTTACTAATACACATATGTTTCATGTTTTGAGAAAAAAAAAAAAAAAAATATATATATATATATATATATATATATATATATATATATATATATATATATATATATATCATGGAGAAATATTACAAAGAAAATTTGACAAGATTTATAACACATACCCTTGATTAAGCAGAAGGCAAATCAAAGTATACACCATGCCTCCTATGGAAGGCCTGTATTTCTTTTCGGTTAGGTTTCTTTTTATCCATCATATTAGGATTAGTTTTCAGATTCTAGTCGGGTATGTGTTAGTGTCAGGGATCAGTATTTAAAATGGAAAATAGGAAAATGAATCTAATGTGTATGCAAGTATGTGCTACACAAAAATCTTGCCACTCTCATCCAGAACAATTCCTTAACATTAACTTCACTCCAAGTGAGACCCAATTAGTGGTGAGGAGTTCGAAAACCTGTGATTACATATGTGGAACTGAAAATGCTCAGGAGTTCACAACATTCGATGTGTTAGAACAGTTTCCAAAAGTAAGGGAGAGGTTAAAAACTGCACAAACATGGAGCTCTGCTGGCCTAAAGACTTCTTGAGAAACTTCCTCTGAGGTTGGGCACATGAAATATATGTAGTTGTCAGAAGATTTAGCTTCTTTTGTAGTGACACCATCAAATCTGGATCTGCATCTATGTGACCTGGAGAAAATGGTTCCTTATTTTCTAATGAACATGAGGAAGGAGTTCTGAATTCCCCCTTTGTAGGTAAACTGTGGTCACTGGTAGTTAAGTGTCTCCCCTTGTGGTCTGTGAAACCATTTGGTCATCATCCTCCATTTTCGTGGTGTTTCTTACTGTGGCACTGGGAGTTTGGTATTGGCTTAATGAAATACAAGTAGTTCAACAAGGACACAGTGCTGGAGGGAGTTCTGTCACGTGTGGTTGGTCAGGGTCTCCAGGAGAATGTTCAAAACAGGGGTCTATCCCACATAGCTTTCCCCCTTGACTATAGCAACCGGATTCTGAACATTGCCCTCAAACCTCTCAATATAACAAGATGCCTATACATATAAGGATCTGTGGCCTGCACCATGTCAGTCACAAGTCTTTTGAAGCCAATGGCAGATCCACGTGGTAAAACCACAGGTATTTATTCAGAAACCTATAGTCCACTGCTCTACACCCACTACTCAGGAGGCTCCAACTCACTAGCATCTCTGTTCTACAACATTTTCATGAAACCCAGTCAATCAAGGCACTGTCTGGTACACTCATGATCAGCAATAGAACATCCAAAGGTTCTCCAGGGCCACCTGGTCATGAAAATTTCAAAAAAATTCATGGTATTTATCTAGCCATTTTTCAAGGATGAAGTTGGAGGCACTGTGGGTATCAATTCATTCAGGAACCATTACATGGTGAGGAAGCTGATTTCAATGAAAGCTCTGCAGAACTCTTTAAGGCAAGGCTTCCCAAAGAGTGGCCAAAAGGTCACATGAAGCCAGGCCCATTGAGGTCTTGAATGTGAGGTTCATGTGTGTTTTGACTCTCAACTATGGCTGCCAAGTCTTTCACAAAAAAATAATGTGATATCCTGGCTGAGATTCTCAGTGCTCTGTGGAAAGCCATCTTGGGCCTATATCTCAGTTTCCAAGGGCGATGCTCATGCGTGGCCTCCTGTTTTCCCAACACAATTCATGGCAATACTTTTCTGAGGTCAGTTCCAGAACTCAGTCTCTAAGAGGAATCACAGCAGAGTTCAAGCCCATGTGGACCCAGTCATCTCTTTCAACCGCCACACAAATGACCACAATTAAAACCACAAGACTCCTACATGGCACTCATCTTCTTCCATATAGACACTCATCATAACATCTGGCTGGAGGTTGCCATGAGGGGCACAGCCAAAAACAGTGTCCAAAATAAGCTCCCTTGCCCCTCATTTGCCTAAAGTCAGGGTGGCTTTGACACCCTTGTTGTGAACCAGAAGTAATCTGTAAGTGTAAAAGAAATTGAAATTAATGTGTAAAATTTAAAGTTTAAAAGACTGGGTGTTGCAAAGTTTCTAAGCTGCAAGGTCTGAGTTAAAATGTAAAGGACCAGGTATTGTTACGTTCCTATGCTATACACAAAACCTGAAATTCCTGTAGCTTGTAGGACAATTCCCGGACTGCCCAGTAAATTTTCCCCTGACTGCCTGATTGTTTAATAACCTAGTACCCTCTGTGGCCTGGCACATAGGCATCACAGGGCCTAAACCAATCAGTTTCAATGTGTACCCCACTTTAGAACTGACCTATCACTCCTGCCAGACCTGTTCCCACCAAAGAATGAGCTAATCATCTTTGGAATTGTTGTTTGATTTTCCCGTATTGTATGATGATTTTTTAAAAGAGACTGTGATGTATGTAAAGTCCCGCCCTCCCCAAAAAGTGTACTTAAGCACTGCTCAACTCCTGCTTGTGGCTCTGGGCTGCTCTCCCTTCTTGAGTGAGCACGGAGCCCCAGCATGATGGATTGGAACTCAATAAATGCTTTTTGCTGTTGCATGATCCGCAGTCTCTTGGTGGTCTCTTCCTCCGACATTCGCTGAACCCTTAATTTTGGTGAGTTGGCCGGGAATCGTGCAGCACCGAACAAGGAGATCCCAACGGACCCCTCTGAGGGTAAGAAAGGCGCCTCTTTCCATTTTTCCTTGTGATCGCTCAGAGCTTTTTGTTCAGGTTTCGTTTTTCGGTTTTCGGTTTGGGTTGGCTGAGTGGCTGCCAGCAGAGCGTGTAAGTTCCCCCTGGCAGTGGTGGACAAACGTGTCCTAAAGCCACCGGCCACGTTCTTGCAAGGGACACCTTGAAGGACTCGGGGAGGGACAGATGTGATCTCATTAGGTGAGGAGATATGGAAGTGCCCTCATTAGGTGAGGAGGGACAGATGAGCCCTCATTAAGTGACTCTGTTGCAAACCCATCAGGTCTTGCTGGCTACTTTTTTCTCTCAGGTTGAATTCACTGTCTGTCTTTGTGGTGTAACTCATCAGGTTATGCCAGTTACTGGGTTCTAATCTTTACTTCTGAACTCGTGTTAAACGTTAACTGTGTGCCCGTGTTTGTGTTACGTTTGTTTTGTCCTTGTCTCTGTTTGAGTAACTCTCATTATGGGACAAAGCCATTCCATGCCTCTGTCCCTGAAGCCTTTCCTGGTCGCTGCCTCCAATCTGACCGCTTTGCCCACAATCCTATAACTCAAACCTTCTGCTCCTCCCCGTCTTCCCTCCATTCTCCCTGAGTCACAAGATTGTTGATCTTGGGGTTGTGAACAAACGGGAGCTGCATGATGGTCTTTGTGTGTCTTTTTGTCTGTGTTTCTGTTAAATGTGATGGCATTGTTTGGACCGATGCAGAGTCCCGAGTTCCAACCTGCCTTAGATGTGTGGAAATAACTTTAGCTAAAATTTAACCTAAAGCTTCTTCTGTGAGGGACCAAAAGTCAATAGAACCACCAGCTTTTCTGTTCTCACCTTTTACACCTCTCTTAGCTGTGTTTTAAAGAACTTTGATAAACTTTTCTTCTCTTTGTTAAGCAAGATTAGTGAAGCAGTGATTTCTTTTCTTCCCATAGTTGGCTTGAGCACGCCCACTGCAGAAGGAAATGCCTGGGGTCTAAGAACATTGATATCTCGCTTAAACTTTTCTCAAAACCCTATCCTCATTATTAAATTGTTATTAATTGGCTTTGGGGGTGGGAACCAAACCTTCAGTCATAAATTTTGACACACCAGTGGGGACTTTCAATGAACCACACTCTGCCCTCTTGGGGAAGCCTAGCACTCAAAACAATTGCAAGCAGAGTATGAATTTTTTGGAAGCTGACTACTGAAAAGGTGGGAGATATAGAATATGCCTGGTGCCTGGGGTCAAACCACCAGAAGGACTAATCCTGTAAGTAAATGGTGAGGCTAAGGGACTCCCAGCAGGTGCCAGAGCCATTTTGCTGTGGGGAACTCCCTTATTCCTTACCTGCACTTTAAGGATTGCTCCACCTCTGTTTACTTAACAAAAGGGACCATGAATGCAGTAATATATTGATATTTTAGATTGTTTCTTGGGGATGATCTTGGCTGAAATTGTATTTAAAAGATGATATTTTTAATTGTAACAATCTGGTATCTGAATGGGTTTCTAAAGCATTGCACTATCTTACAGATAAAAGTTGGGTTTAAACAAGAGTTTAGTTTGATTTAAGATAGCTGATGCTAGAAAACTTAAATACTTCGGATAAAAAAATAATTAAAGAGTTTTAATTTTGAACTAGGTAGCCTGAGAAAATTTCACTAGATATACCAGTGCATTAACTTGGGCAAAGATAATAAATTATGATATGATATCTGTTCCCTTCAATGTGTAAGATTTTTTTAAAAACGTGCTAAATTAAAACGTTGGTCTGGCTTAGTGAAATGACATTAATTAGCAACAGTCTTGGAAATTTTTAAAGCTTAATTTGGGATACAAATGGTAGTCTGTGGTTGTTTTTAAAATTTTTTTCAAGAAATTTAATGTAGCTTACTACTACTTTAGAAACTTCAGAACAAAGAAAGTGGCTTAATGATCCTAGAGAAACTTCTTATGATGGTGGCTTTAATATTATCAAAAAATGATCATATTTTCAGTTTTTTGTGGTGAGGCTAAGGGACTCAAGATTTTCTAGTGTAGAAAAACATAAAGATATAAAATTTTGAGAATTACATCTTAAACTTGCATCATAATTTTCAACATTCAAACCTGGAAATTATGACTTATAGCTAAAATGCCTTAGGCATGAGGTTTCTGCTCAGAACTCCAGCCTTTACAGTTTTCAAGTCCTCAGCCAGGACTTAAGTTGATATGCAAATAAAAGAATCCTGCAGCACTCAGCAGGAGACAGATAAAAAGGAGTAAAAGTGTCTTTTTACCTGAACTCAAACTAGATCCAAACAAAAAGTACATTATATGGTATTTACTAATTACTGGCCAGTCATCTTTTTTGGCACTCTTGCTTTTTCTTAGATTCTGTATTTTTTATTTTTTGAGCTCATGATCTTGATCCTGCAGATGGGTTAATGTTTTCTGATCAGTTCTATTTGTGATCAACTGTGGAGTTTTTGAACATTGCAATGGATATTTCACCTGAAAAAGCTACAAGACCTTCACTATTGTGTTATGTGTTACACTTGTGTTACGTGTTGTATGTTGGTATGTCTGTATGTGTGTATGTCCATATATCATGCAGTGATATGACAATTGACAGATGAGGAGCGCTCATAAAATATTTAAAAATTGATATATATATCTTGGATTCACGTGATTCAAATGGTTCAATTCAAATTGGGTAAACAGATAAAAATAAAGATGTCTTTAGAATTAGGCCTATAAGTTTTCTAGGTGTACAAACAGGCCCTAATAAAATGTTGATGTCTACAAAATAATCTGCTTAAATTCAGAAATTTATAAGTATTGTTTCAAAATGTGAACAGAAAGAGGTTCACAGATGGAAAAGAGAAACTAAAAGTTTCTAGATATAGATTTAATAGAGGGAAAATGTGTTTCTCGATAAGAGAGTCTATATGATTAAGTAATTAAAATGGTTTAAGTAAATAATAAAAAGGTTTGTGTAAGTTGCTTATATGTGTAAGTTTTGAGCAAGTAATCTTAAAAAATTAAACAGCTGGTTAAACAATACTGTTTTTATAAAATTATGCCAGGTTATTTCTTTAAAAAACTAAACTTGGTTAATACAAAAACATCAATGTAATTGTGGTGTTAATGTGTTCATATCTTCCAGGTATACAAGTGTGTAAGGTAGAAGCTTCAAAAGAGCATTGTATCATGCTGGTGTTCTAAGGTTGTATGGTAATTCTAGGCTTAAAATAAAAACATGTTGGAGATTTATGTGTATCATTTGTGTTGTATAATTGGACTTGTTATCAAAAAGATATGTAGAGTTACATGTTACTTTTTACACTTAGATACAATTTAAAAGTATTTAAGTTAAGTAGAGCCTAATCTCTGTGAAGGTTTTATTGTAAAACACAAAGGCAATGCCCATTCATTTCCATGTGAAAAGTGTTTTCTTCAGGCTTCAGGAAGGAGTAGCCTGAGGAAAAGACATTCCTGATATTCAGGGCAACATAACAATAGGTAATCAAAAGGCCCAAAGCAGGGTTTCTCCACTGAGACTTTACTGGTCACACTGATATCAGAGTTTTCTGAGATGCTTGCCATTCCCTTCAGCTATCCAGTACATGGCCATGTCACAGAGCTTGGAAGTGGTACATATCTTGTACACAAAACCATGAGCCTATTTTGGAGAGTGGCCAGAATTCAGGAAGGATACAGGAACGTAAGAAAATAGTAGGTGTTGCCCAATGATAAGGCAAGCCACAGTCCATTTATAAAATGGGCAGGATGAATGCTTGGAAGTTTTCTCTTTGACAGAACACACCCATTGAGGCATTCTCTTTTCTAATGTCTACAACCATGGACACAGTGGGATACACAGACATAGAAACACTCGCCTTGTCAAAGGACTAACTAGAAACAGTTCACTCCAAACCAAACAAACCCCCTTTCCTAACTATTCTCAGAACATGAGAAAAAACCACAATCCCACTCAAACACCCACAAAGTCACCTCCTTCCCCCAAGTAGGTCTGAAACTATCCAGAGTGTCCTCTGACTGGAGGGCCATACTATGTTCCCCAGAAATGGCCAGTCCTGTCTCAGATCTGGTCTCCTGGGTCAACTCTGTGAAGTGGTCAGGAGACAGCAGTGAGCCACTACCTTCTTTCTCCGGAAGGGCCCGTCTTCAGAACTTTCCTGGAATTTGGCCATCCTCACATCACTAGGTACCACAAAAGACTGACTCTGTCCTTGGTAAATCCAAACAAGTGAGACCACTGTGACTGGAGCTTGGACTGGGTCTGGATTCCTGGCTTCCTGGTACCCAAATTCGGAGAGTTCTATCAACAAGGATGTGAGGTGAGGTCACTTCCTTCAGGAACTGAATGTGGTCACTGCCTTTGCAACCACTTTGTCCTAAAATTTGCTTCCTAGGGTCTCATAATATGGAGGATGCCCCTACTTCCTGTGACACTTTCACAAGTTCGAATGGTATAGAAACCATAGGCACCTGGGAACAGCTCTCCACACAGGCCTAGTTTGGTCAATCTTCCCTACATTAAGAAAAAAGAGGATGATTCAGACACATGCTTTCAACCTGACCGAGTTGTTTGCCATGGAAGATGACTTTTGCTCTCTCAGGCCTTTCATAGCTGCCTGCATCTTCTCCAGGGATCATATCTGCTTGGAAATTTGAGGTTGTCAACAGGTGGAAGATCCCCTACACCCCTGTATTGTAAGACCAACTCTGTCCCTGCTCTTCTGTAAAGTTGGATTGAGGGAACAGTGTATAGTTAGGATTAATAACATGTTCGATTTGTGTTAGGAATCATTCTGCTGGATGAATAATGGTATTGGGAACCTTCAATATATATAAGAATATACAGGTAAAATATAATTATGAAAACTGAAATCTAGGTAAGATTTGAAGACCAGAAAGGCATTGGGCCCGTGATTGGGATACTTAGCTTTGAAGTATGTTCTGCACAGATGTCTCAGATAAATCAATATACAATGGTATAGGACCTTGTACCATGGATGATTGATTGTTGAAGAGATCATCCAGTCAAAAAGGGATAGTCGTAGGATTAGGTAAATAGTTGGTAGGTTTAGAAAAAAGAGTGAGTATAGTATTTGGACAAAAAGTTCTTTAGCAATAGGGTTTCGGACAAAGAGTGAATGTAAATGTCAGCACATGTGAAGAATGAGTCACTATGATGAACTGGGGAAAATATGTAGGAAAAGAGATATCAATAGAAACATTAGGAAATTAGACAAAATATAAAGTGAGTGATAGGATTAGACATTTTCAACATGGTTGAGGTTGAATATATAATCTTGGGAAGAAACAAATATGTACTCACCAATAGGATTGACATTTGAGAGAATTAGGCATCCAAGACATGGATGTTTTTTGTAATCCATGTTCACTTTCCATTTAGGCTTTGGGACAATCCTAAGTGTGACCTTTGCATTTTGTGTCCAGAATATTACTGTGATAAAATGTATATGTAGATCAGTTGACATGAGTATTTCTTCCACCATTTCTGGGAGCAAAATTTTGAAGATATACAAATTATTATTGGGGGTACACAGAGGTGTACCCTGTGTCTATCAACATAGAGATAATGCATGAATAGACCATACTGTGATTAAATAATATAACTGGTTCCACTTTAAATAATGTATTGAATTGATATTTGAAAGTATGCAAGAAATCTTATATCGATATACAATCATTCATTCCCACCAGTTTTACATCTAATGGTAATATTAGGGTTATGGTTTATCATGACGGGTGTGTGAGTTTTGTTTCAAAAATGATAATGGAAATCAAAAATAATGTCTTTGGAAAAAGTCTCATGAAAGGAGCAGTCAAGAAACGTGGAGGAATACATGTGTTCTGAAGCAGGAAGTGATTGAAAGTAAAACAAATGCGTATAAATTTGCTAAATTGTGAATGAAATATACATATTATGATGTGCATAAACTGGAGAAATAGTAATGTACCAGTGTTGAATAAAAAATGAACGTCAAAATACAATTATATCCCATGGGAATCTTCTTGCATTTATGTTAAACTGGGTCAGTTACTGTAGAAATATTAGAATTTTTTTGGTATTATAATACAATTTATTTAAGCACTAGCATGCCACAGAATGTCGAGGAAAGAGCAATGGATTTTTAGTTATCGCACTAGTAATCTATCATTAAATGACTATTTTTGGGAGTCTAGAAATTACATAAGGCTATGCAACAATTTTTTATTTAGCATTCATAAAAACTTGGAATTTTGGTAATATTTCTACTTTTATTTTAATTTTTTCAGTTGTTGATCGACCTCATTTTATTTATTTATATGTTGTGATGAGAATATAACCCAGTGCCTCACACATGCTAGCCAAGCATGTTACCACTGAGCCAGACACCCAGACCCTCCACTTTAATCTTATAATCAAACACTCCTCTCCCTCTTCTTTACTCACTTTCTTCCTCATTTTCCCCCTTCTCTCTCTTCCTTTTTCATTTTCCCTCCATAGGAGTTTTTCTCTCATGTCATTACAAACAGTAATATGCTATGAAATTTACATTTAAGAATGTTTTTTATAGTCATTCTTTTTTCTTGAAGAAAAAAGAAAATTTAATAATTATAATAACCTATAGATATATTACAATACATTTATTATACATATGTATCTATATTCATGCATATGTATTACATATGTTATATATATATACATATATATTTAAAAGTACTTTGATTAGCCAGTTAGAAATAATATAGACCAAGTCTTTCTTAATTTTCAAGTCTTCCAGAATTAACATCTTACAGTGAAAATCAAATAAACATATTTAAGTAAACAGGTATCATTCTTATTTATCAATACTTATCATTTAAGTTTTTATATTACATTAAGCTGTAATATGGCATATTAACTCTTATGAATTAGAGAAATTTCATTTGAACAACCTATTATTTAAGGACCATATGCACTGACATTTTAAATGGCTTTCTCGTGATTTTAATTTCTATCAATTGCATATTTATTGCCAAATACTTATATTATTAATTTTCATATTCATGATTGATATAAAGTCAATTGTTTAATTCTTCCTGTAAGTAGTTACTTATTACAGTAGGGACAGTATTAATAATTCTACATCTTTATAAGAAAAATGGTACAAAGATATTTTCATGCAAAATTAAGAATAATCGCATGCTCTAAATGTTTGATTGTTGATACATATAATAAAGAGCTTTTGATGAGTTTCTTCCCCAGTAAAACATAAAATGCAAAGATGTACTTGGGTATGTATTTCCAAATAAAGATAAGAAAAAATACACATTATCAGCTAGAAACTATCAAATAAAAGATGAAAAGAACAATCCAACACATTGTACGAACTTGTCAGAAGAGGTAGCCTAAGACTAGACCTGGTCCATGACAAAATATTCACGAAAAAAATGAAATATGAAAAATATAGGAAATGATATGAATTTTTCATGAAGGTAGGGGGATTATCCTTTAATCTCAATATATGTTCATTTTTAAAAGCCAGTTTTCTGGTAAAATAAATTTGTGATATTTACAACTACACAAAATAAACTTTCTGCTTATCAAAATGAATGCATCTCAACTCTTTTTTAGCTGATTTCTTCCCACTCAATTTTAAACCTTTGTTTATTTATTTTTATTGGTTTTTCAAAACATTACAAAGCTCATGATATATCATCTTTCATACATTTGACTCAAATGGGTTATGAACTCCCAATTTTCCCCAAATACGAATTGCAGAATCACATCAGTTACACATTCACATTTTTACATAATGTCATATTAGTGACTGTTGTCCTCTGCTACCTTTATTATCCCCTACTATCCCCCCTCCCCTCCCATCCTATCTTCCCTCTCTTCCTCATCTGCTTTTCTTCACTTCTCTCTCTTGTTCCCGCCTTTCCCCTCACAACGTCTTATATTTAATTTTATGTAACAATGAGGGTCTACTACCATTTCCATATGCTTTCCCTTCTCTCTCCCTTTCTCTCTCCCACTCATCTTTGTTTAATATTAATCTTTTCCTCTTGCTTTTCCTCACTGTTCTATTCTTAGTTACTCTCTTTTTATCAAAGAAGACATTTGCCATTTTTTTTAAGGATTGGCTAGCTTCTCTTAGCATAATCTGCTTTAATGCCATCCATTTCCCTGCAAATTCTATGATTTTGTCATTTTTTAGTGCTGCATCCATCGTGTATAGATGCCACATTTTTTTTATCCATTCATCTATTGAATTGCATCTAGGTTGGTTCCACAGTCTAGCTATTGTGAATTGTGCCACTATGATCATTGATGTGGCAGTATCCCTTTAGTACACTCTTTTAAGATCCTCAGGGAATAGTCCGAGAAGGGCGATAGCTGGTTCAAATGGTGGATCCATTCCTAGCTTTCCCAGGAATTCCCATACTGCTTTCCATGTTGGCCTCACCAATTTGCAGTCCCACCAGCAGTGTACAAGTGTCCCCTTTTCCCCACATCCTCGTAAACACTTGTTGTTTGACTTCATAATGGCTGCCAATCATACTGGAGTGAGATGGTATGTTAGGGTGGGTTTGATTTGCATTTCTCTGACTGCTAGATGTGGTGAGCATTTTTTCATGTACTTGTTGATTGATTGTATGTCCTCCTCGGTGAAGTGTCATTTCAGGTCCTTGCCCCATTTGTTGATTAGGTTATTTGTTATCTAATTGATAGTTTTTTTTGAATTCTTTGTATATTCAGGATATTAGGGCTCTATCTGAAGTGTGAGGGGTAAAAATTTGTTCCCAGGGTGTAGGCTCTCTATTTACCTCTCTTATTGTTTCTCTGGCAGAGAAAAAAAAAAACTTTTTAGTTTAAGTAAGTCTCATTTTTTTATTCTTGTTAATAACTCTTGGGCTATGCGCGTCCTATTAAGAAATTTGGAGCCCGACCCCACAGTATGTAGATCGTAGCCAACTTTTTCTTCTATGAAATGCAGTGTCTCTGATTTTATATCTAGATCCTTGATCCATTTTGAGTTAAATTTTGTGCATGGCGAGAGAAGGGAATTCAGTTTCATTTTGTTGCATATGGATTTCCAATTTTCCCAGCACCATTTGTTGAAGATGCTACCCTTCCTCCATTGCATGCTTTTAGCCCCTTTATCAAATATAAGAAAGTTGTAATTTTGTGGATTGGTTTCTGTGTCCTCTCTTCTATACCACTGGTCCACCTGCTTTTTTCGGTACCAGTACCATGCTGTTTTTGTTACTATTGCTTTGTAGTACAGTTTGAACTCTGGAATCGCTATACCTCCAGATTCACACTTCCTGCTTAGAGTTGCTTTTGCTATTCTGGGTCTTTTGTTTTTCCATATGAATTTCATGATTGATTTATCTATTTCTACAAGAAATGCCGTTGGGATTTTGATTGGCATTGCATTAAACCTATAGAGAACTTTGTGTAATATTGCCATTTTTATGTTGTTAGATCTGCCTATTCATGAACAGGGCACATGTTTCCATCTTCTGAGATCTTCTTCTATCTCTCTCTTTAGAGTTTAGTAGTTTTCATTATATAAATCTTTCACCTCTTTTGTTAGGTTGATTCCCAAGTATCTTATTTTATTTGAGGATATTGTGAATAGACTGGTTTTCCTCATTTCCATTTCAGAAGTTTTGTTGCTGTTATACAGGAATGCCTTTGATTTATGCGTGTTAATTATATATCCTGCCACATTTCTGAATTCATTTATTAACTCTAGCCATTTCTTTGTAGACCTTTTTGTTTCTGTTAAATATATTTTCATGTCATCTGCAAATAGTGATACTTTAAATTCTTCTTTTCCTATTTTTATGCCTTTAATTTCTTTGGTCTGTTTAATTGCTCTGGCTAGTATTTCAAAACTAAATTGAATAGAAGTGGTGATAAAGGGCATCCCTGTCTTGTTCCAGATTTTAGAAGGAATGCCTTCAGTTTTTCTCCATTTAGGATGATGCTAGCCTGAGGTTTAGCATATATAGCTTTTACAATTTTGAGTTAAGTTCCTGTTGTCCCTAGTATTTATAGTGTTTTGAACATAAAGGGATGCAGAACTTTGTCAAGTGCTTTTTCTGCATCTATCGAGATGATCATATGGTTCTTGTCTTTAATTCTATTGATGTGGTGAATGGCATTTATTGATTTTCGTATATTGAACCATCCTTGCATCACGGGCATGAATCCTTCTTGATGATGGTGCAAAATTATTTTGATATGCTTTTGTATTTGATTCGTCAGGATTTTATTGAGAATTTTTGCATCCAAGTTCATTAGAGATATTGGTCTGTAGTATTCTTTCTTTGAAGTGTCTTTGTCTGGTTTCGGGATCAGGGTGATGTTGGCCTCATAGAATGAATTTTGAAGAGCTCCTTCTTTTTCTATTTCTTGAAAAAGCTTGAAAAAATATTGGTTTTAATTCTTCTTTGAAGGTTTTGTAGAAATCCGCTGTATACCCATCCGGTCCAGGGCTTTTTTTTGGTTGGTAGTCTTTTGATTGCCTCTTCTATTTCTTCCTTTGTTATTGGCCTGTTTAAATTGTTTGTGTCTTCCTGACTCAATCTGGGCAGATCGTATGACTTAAGAAATTTATCAATATCTTCACAATATTCTATTTTGTTGGAATATAGTGTTTCAAAATACTTTCTAATTATCTTCTGTATTTCTGTAGTGTCTGTTGTGATATTGCCTTTTTCATCCCATATGTTAGTAATTTGAATTCTCTTTCTTCTTCTTTTCCTTAGCATGGCTAAGGGCCTGTCGATCTTATTTATTTTTTCAAAGAACCAACTTTTAGTTTTATCAATTTTTTCAACTTTTTTTGTTTCAATTTCATTGATTTCTGCTCTAAATTTAATTATTTCTTGTCTTCTACTACATTTGCTGTTGTTTTGCTCTTCCTTTTCTAGGTTTTTGAGGTGTAGTTTAATTTCATTTATTTGTTGTATTTTTCTTTTTTTGAGGAAAGAACTCCAAGAAATGAATTTCCCTCTTAAAACTGCTTTCATTGTGTCCCATAGATTCCGGTATGTTGTGTCTGTATTGTCATTTGTCTCTAAGAATTTTTTTATCTCCTTCTTTAAGTCTTCTGTAACCCATTGATCATTCAGTAGCATGTTGTTCATTTTCCATGTGATGTAGGATTTTTCCTTCTTTCTTTTCTCATTGATTTCCAGTTTCATTCCATTATGATCATATATGGTGCACGGTATAATCTCCATGCCTTTATATTTACTAAGAATTGCCCTATGGCATAATATATGGTGTATCTCTGAGTAGTATCCATGTGCTGCTGAGAAGAACATGTATCCACTTGATGATGGTTGATATATTCTATATATGTCGGTTAAGTCTAGGTTATTGATTGTGCTGTTGAGTTCTATAGTTTCTTTATTCAGTTTTTGTCTAGAGGATCTCTCTAATGCCGAGAGTGGTATGTTGAAGTCACCCATAATTATTGTGTTGTAGTCTATTTGACTCTTGAACTTGAGGAGAGTTTGTTTTATGAACGTTGCACCTCCATTGCTTGGTGCATACAAATTGATAATTGTGTTTTTCTTGTTGGTGGATGATTCCTTTTAACAGAATATAGTGTCATTCTTTATCCCTTTTGATTAACTTAGGTTTGAAGTTGATTTTATTCCATATGAGTATGGCAAATCCTTCTTGCTTCCGAGGGCCGTGTGAGTGTTATGATTTTTCCCAACCTTTTACCTTCAGCCTGTGTATGTCTTTTCCTATCATATGAGTCTTCTGAACGCAGAATATTGTTGGATTTGTTTTTTTGATCCAGGTCACTAGCACATGTCTCTTGATTGGTGAAATTAGGCCATTAACATTTAAGGTTACAATTGAAATATGATTTGTACTTCCAGTCATGTTATTTATTTATTATATTTTAGTTTGGATAGTTTTTACTTTTTTGGTTACTTTCCTCCCGCTTTACTGAGATACTTCCCACTGTTAGTTTTGGGCACTATTTTTTAACTCTTCTTCTTGTAGTATTTTGCACAAAATGCTTTGCAGTGCTGGTTTTCTGGCTGAGAATTGTTTTAGCTTTTGTTTATCGTGAAAGACTTTAATTTCATTGTCAAATCTGAAGCTTAACTTTGCTTTATATGGTATTCTTGGTTGGAATTCTTTTTTTTTTCAGCATTTGAATTACATTGTTCCAGGATCTTCTCACTTTCAACGAATGTGATGAAAAATCAGTTGTTAACCTAATTGGTTTACCCCTGAATGTAATCTGCCTCCTTTCTCTTGTAGCTTTTAATATTCTCTCCTTGTTCTGTATGTTGGCTATCTTCATAATTATATGTCTTGGAGTTGGTCTATTTTGGTTTTGAATGTTTGGGGTCCTGTAGGCTTCCAGGAATTGGCAATCCAATCCATCATTCATCTCTGGGAAGTTTTATAGAATTATTTCATTTAATATGTTGTCCATTCCTTTGGTTTGAATCTCTATGCCTTCTTCTATCCTGATGACTCTTAAATTTGTTTTTTGTTTTTTTATGACATCCCATATCTTTTGAATAAATTCCTGGTGGGATTTAAGCATCTTTTCTGTGTTTACTCAATTCTTTTCAAGTTGATAAACTTTGTCTTCATTATCTGATGTTCTGACTTCTACTTGATCTAGTCTATTTGTAATATTCTCGTTTGAGTTTTTAATTTGGTTTATATTTTCCTGCATTTCTAGGATTACTGTTTAATATTTTTTTTAAAATCTCTATCTCCTGGTAATGCTCATTCTTTGCCATTTGAATTTGTTTGTTTAATTCATTTTCAAAATATACTTTTATTGCTTGGACTTGCTGCCTCATGTCTTCTCTAATATTCCTTTCCATCTGAGTTCGGTATGCCTTGAGTTCTTTCCCTATCCCTGTTTCTGATGCTTCAAGGTCCTCCTGTAGAATTAAGTTGTCCTGCATTGTTTGTACTCCTTTTTTGCCCTTGTTTTTTCATGATGTTCACGTTACTTTCCAGCTCTATTTGATTGCTGTGTTTCTGCTTTATTCTTTAGATTTTTTTTGGTGTTGTATATCTCTGTTGTCTCTCCTTTGTGTTGGTAAACTATGCCTGCTAAAGTGGATTCCGCTTGGAAGTAATTCCGAAGGCCGAGCTCCAGTGATGTCACCTCTCTGCTTTGGCGGGCCCCAGGCTCCTTGCCGAGGTGTCCGAATTGGGGGGTGGGACTTGACTGTCTCTGGTTTGTTTCAGCTCTGGGTCACTGGCAGGCGGGTGGTCTCCAGCCACCCAATTGCGCGGTTGGTCGCCAGCGGGCAGGCTGTCTCCAGCCGCCCAGTCACGCGGGCAGCAGGTGGGCTGTCGCCGTTGGGTTGGCAATCTCTAGCCACGCAGTCTCACGCTCGGTTGCCGGCGGGCGGGCATTCCTCAGCCCCCCAGTCACTCAGGCAGTGGGTGGAATATCACGTGCGGGCCTGCGGTCTCCAGCCGCCCAGTCACAAGGGCCTGCCTTCTAGTCCTTTGGTTTCTCCTGCTTGTCCTGGTTTCTTTTTCTAGACCAGATTTCCCCTGAGTGATGCCTCTCGGCAGTTCAAACTGTACTCTGTGCCTGCCGTTTGTTGGGTGTGGAGGGTGTCTTTTGGGAACCCAGACACTCTATTGTTTTGATTTTTTCTGCTTGCCCCTCCCCCAGCACTGGCTATACACGTTTCGTTATTGCCATTGATGGTAGGGGGAGTCGAAAGTCAGGTGTCTCTAGTTTTTCTTGCGTCTTTATGCAGGCTTGCTCTGATTAACCCTCCCCCGGAAAGCCTAGGAGACATTTTATGCGAATTCCCCGCTGTATGAGAGATGAGCTGAGTAACACACATCTGTTTTATTATTGCAATCTATTGGAGAGGGGCGGTGGTTACTTCAGATCTCAAAGATGGTGGCCGCTGGTTTCCTTGGTGGAGTTTCTTTTGTGGGGGATAGAACTATACCACTTTCTTCCCTGTCTGAATTCCCAAACTCAGCCCGGGGATCAGTGGGAGCTCAGCCGGCAGGATTCCACAGAATCCTCAGCAACATTTCTCCCTGCTTCAGGTCACTTCTCGGTGGTGCCCCGCCATCTGTAACAGCAGGCCTGGCTGCATGATTCAATCAGCCCAGATCTCTGATTGCACAGTTGGCTATTGGGAACACCGGCACTCTATTGTTTTGATTTTTTTTTTTCCGCTTGCCCCTCTCTCAGCGCTGGCTAGACAGGTTTTTTTCACCACTGATGGGAGGGGGAGTTGAAAGTCAGGTGCCTCTAGTTTTCCCCTGTCTTTATGGAGGCTCGCTCTGATAATCTCTCCCCCAGAAAGCCTAGGAGAGATTTGATGCAAATTCCCCGAAGTATGGGAAATGAGCTGAGTAACAGCACCTGTTTTATTGTTGCAATCTGTAGGGGAGTGGCTGTCGTTACTTCAGCTCACCAAGATGGTGGCCGTTGGTTTCCTTCGTGGAGTTTCTATTGTGGGGGTTAGAACTGTACCACTTCCTTCCCCATCTGAAACCCTGAACTCAGCCCAGGGCTCAGTGGGGACTCTACTGGCAGAATTCCACAGAATCTGCATCAACGTTTCTCCGTGATTATTGATCGCATCTCGGTGGTGCCCTGCTGTCTGTAGCCACTGGACGGGTCGCGCGGATCAGTCAGACAGGATCTCCGGTCGCAGAGTTGGCTCATGTTTGGGACTCATTTACCGGACCTCAGTGCTAGAAATCCTTCTTCTAGGTTTCAGTGCACCCCCATTTTGCTGTAAGTTCCTAACAAGATAGTTTTTTGTCGTTCTTAGTCGTTAGTCACCTGCGCAGTGGCGCGGTACAATGGGTATGATGCTCTCTATTCACGGCCCTCTTGCAATGTCAAAATATTATGATTTGTATGCACCATTTACTGAAGTTAGTTTTCAGTATTAGGAAACAAATATGTATTTCAGGTGGATTTAATATTTCTGAGAATAATCTTGTGAAAAGTTCATTATAAATCCTCATACATGAATATAAATGATTTTAGGAAGTGTATAATAAGACACATATATTTCATATTTTGAAAAATCTGGAGAATATATATATATATATATATATATATATATATATACACACACACACACACACACACACACACAAACACACGCACACAGAGACATTAAAAAGTAGCAATATATATGCCAATCGAAATTCATCATTAAATATATAACATCCACTTATCCAAAAATATACATTTTACTGAAAATGGATTTATGCATAATGTTGGTCAACTAGGAAGCTCACCCATAGGTTAAATTTTCGGTTCCAACAGAGGTTAGGAGGAGTGATCTCTTCTCACAATTTTTATCTGCCATGTCAGCCACCTCAGAAGAATGTACATGTGATACCAGGTAGGATTCTATTTGTGCATATAAAAATACATGTGCTTAATAGGCTACAGAAAAGGGAGAGAGGAATTCACATATTTGTTAATTTTAAAAACACATGCAGAACTATGTCAATAAACATTAAATATATATTTTAACTCCTACACAATATAATCCAAAAGGGATGTCCAACTACATATCATGCCTTCTCTGAATTGCTGGTATTTGTATTCTGTTTGGGTTACTATTCTCCATCATATAAGGATTAGTAGTCAGAGTCTAGTAGGGTATGGGTTAGTGTCAGAGATTCAGTATTTCGAATGGAAAATAGGAAAGTAAACCCAATGTGTTTGCAAATATGTGCTACACAAAAATCTTCCCACTCACATTAAGAAGAATCCCTTGATATTACCCTCGCTGGAAGAAATACACAATTAGAGGATAAGAGTTAGAAAATCTGTGAATACATACCCGGAATGGAATATGCTCAGGAATTCACAACCTTGGAGGTGGTAGATGACTTTCCAAAAATAAAAGACAAGGTAAACACTCCACAAACATGGAGCTCTGCAGGCCTAAAGACTTCTTGAGATACTGCCTCTGAGTTGGGACACTTGAAATGTATGTTGTTGTCGGTAGCTTTAGCATCCTATGTAGTGAGAGCATCAAAACTGTGTCAACATCTATGTGACCCGGAGGACATGGTATCTTATTTTCCAATGAAAATGAGGCAGCAGTGCTGAATTCTCACTTTGTAGGTAAACTGTGGCAACTGGGGGATAAGTGTCTCTTCGTGTGGACTGTGAAGCCATTTGGTCATACTCTACTTTTCGTGGTGATTCTTGCTGCTGCACTGGGAGTTTGGTATTTGCTTCATGAAATACAAGGAGTTCAACTGGGACACAGTGCTGGAGGGAGTTCTGTCACGTGTGGTGGGACAGAGTCTGCAGGAGAATGCACCAACCAGGCTTATGTCCAACATAGCTTGCCTCCTTGACCATATCAACCTGATTCTGAACATTGCCCAGAAACCTATCCATATAACAAGATGCCTTTTCATATAAGGGTCTGCTGGCTGCATCATGTCAGTCACAAGCCATTTGAAAGCCAACGGCCGATCCACATGAAACCACCAGAGATGTTTTATCTCACACCTACCCTCCTTTGCTTTAGGCCCACTACTCAGCAGGTTCCAACTTACAGGCATCTCTGTTCTACACAATTTTTTTTTGAAACCCAGTCAATCAAGGCACTTTCTGGTACACTCATGATCAGCAACAGGATCTCCAATGGTTTTCCAGTGCCACCTGGTCATGGGAATTTCAAAAATTTTATGGTATTTATCGAGCCCATTTTTCAAGGATGAAGTTGTAGGCACTGAGGGTTTCATTTAATTCAGTAACCATTAAATGGTGAGGAAGCCCATTTCAATGAACGCTCTGGATAACTCTCACAGGCAAGGCTTCCCAAAGTGTTGCCAAAAGGTCAAATGAAGCCAGGCCCATTGAGGTCTACAATGTAAAATCCTTGCCTGTTTTGCCTCTCAACTATGGCTGCTAATTCTTTCAGAAAAAAATTATGTGATAACCTGGCTGAGATTCCCTGTGCTCTGTGGAAAGCCTACCTGGGCACAGATCTCAGTTTCCAAGGGTGACTCTCATGCATGGCCTTCTAAAATCCCAACAAAACTCATGGCAATACTTCTCTGAGATCAGTTCCAGAACTCAGTCTCTAAGGGGAATCACACCAGAGTTCAAGACCAGGTGGAGCCAGTCATATTTTTCAACAACCACACTAATAACCACAATTAAAACCAGAACACTTCCACATGGCCATCATCTTCTTCCATATAGACACTCATTTTAACCTCTGGATGGAGGTTTCCATGAGGGTCACAGCCCAAGACAGTGTCCAAAATAAGCTCCCTTGCCCCTCATTTGCTTAAAGTTGGGGTGGCCTGAACACCTTTCTGTGAACCATGACTGATCAAATAGGTCTGCCGTTAATACTGCTCTGCTTCTCCAATTTGAGGACTACTGACTGTGGGGTTTAGAATCTTCATGTGAATTGGAATCATTGGAATCACCTATGGGCTAGCCTCTGAAGGGCTTTGAAGAACTCATTTGACCCAAAGGCACCCTATTCTCACTTGATAGAGGTCAGGAACCTTACAGAGGTAGGGAGAGACTTCATCCACAAGGACTGCTCTTTTGGCCATTTTGGTTTTGGATGAACACGTGGGATGTATAAGGTGCTGAGTATCTAACCACAGCCTCACACAGGGCCAAGAGGCTGTTTCAGAAACATCCATTTCCAATGAAATTAAGCAAAGAGCCACAGGTGATGCCCATTCATTTCCATTTGAAAACTGTTTTCTTCAGGCTTCACAAATGAGTGTCCTGAGGTAAAAACCTTCCTGAAATTCAGGGCAGCAGAACAATAGGTAAGCAAAAGCCCGAAAGAAGGGTTTCTCCACTGACACTTTCCTGGTACCACTGATATCTGAGTTTTCTTAGATGCTCGCCATTCCCTTCAGCTATCCAGTACATCACCATATCACAGAGCTTGGAGGTGGTACATATCTTGCACACAAAACCATGAGGCTATTCTGGAGAGTTTCCAGAATTCAGGAAGAAAACAGAAACTTAGTAAGAGAGCAGATGTTGCCCTTCAATAAGACAAGCTGCAGTCCATTTGTAAATTGGGCAGGATGAATGTTTGGAAGCTTTCTACTAGACAGGACACATCCATTGATGCATTCTCTTTTCTAATGTCTACAACCACCGACAGAGTGGGATGCACAGACATAGAAGCACTCGCCTTGTCAAACGACTTACTGGAAACAGTCCACACCAATCCAAACAAAGAGCCTTTCCTTCCTATTCTCAGAACATGAGACAAAATCACAAACCCACACACACACACTCAAAGGCACCTCCTTTGCTCAAGTAAGTCTGTGACTATCCAGAGTGTCCTCGGAATGGTGGGCCATTGTATGTTCCCCCAAAATGGCCTGTCCTGTATCAGATCTAGTCTCCTTGGCCAACACTTTGAAGTTGTTAGGAGCCATGGGTGAGCCACTACCTGATTTCCCAGGAAAAGCTCCTCTTCAGAGCTTTCCTGTCATTTGGCCATCGTCACATCAGTAGGTACTAAGAAAGACTGACTCTGGTCTTGATAAATCAAAACAAGTGAGACCACTGGGACTGGGACTGTGACTGGCTCTTGGTGCCTGTCTTCCAGGATCAAACGTCCAGAGAGTTCCATCACCAAGGCAGTGAGGTGAGGTCATTTCCTTCAGGAACTGAATGAGGTCACTGACTTTGCAACCACTTTGTCCTAAAAGTTACATCTAAAAGTCCCATGAGATGGAGGCTGTCCCTACTTCCTGTCACACTTTCACAGTTAGAATGGTATACCAACCATAGGTACCTGGGAACAGCTCTCCACACAGGCCTGGTTTGGTCCATCTTCTCTACATTAAGAAGGTAGAGGCTGATTGAGACACATCCCTTCATCCTGACCAGATAGTTTGCCATGGAAGATGTCTTTTGCTCTCTCAGGTCCTTCATAGCTTCCTTCATCATCTCAGGGGATCATTTCTGCATATACCTTTGATGTCCTCAGCAGGTGGAAGATCCCCTACATTCCTGTATTGTAAGACCAACTCTGTCCCTCCTCTTCTGTAAAGTTAGATTGAGGGAAAAGTGTATGTTTAGGGTTAATAACATGTTTGATTTGCGTTAGGAATCTTTCTGCCGGATGAATAATGGTATTGGGAGCCTGTGATATTTACAAAAATATATAGGTAAAATATAAGTATAAAAACAGAAATCTAGGTAAGATTGGAAGCCAGAAGGGAACTGGGCCCTTGAGTGGGATACTTAGGTTTGAATTATGTTCTGCACATGTGTCTCAGATAAATTGATATACAATGGCATAGGACCTTATACCTTGGATAATTGATTGTTGAAGAGAACATCGAGTCAAAAAACTATAGTCAGTAGCATTAGGAAGATAGTCAGTAGGTTTAGAAAGAAGAGTGAGTATAGGATTTGGACCAAAAGTTCTTTAGCAATAGGGTTTTGGGTAGAGAGTGAATGTAAATGTCAGCATATGTGAAGTGTCAGTCACAATGATGAACTGGGGGAAATATGTATGAAAGCAGGTATCAATAAAGATATTACGAAATCAGGAAAAGTATGAAGTGAGTGATAGGATTAGACATTTTCAACATGTTTGAGGTTGAATATATAATCTTAGGAAGAAACAAATATGTAGTCACCAATTGGATTTACATTTGAGAGCATTAGGCAACCTGGACATGGTTCTTTTTAGTAATCCACGCTCCCTTGGCATTTAGGCTTTGATACAATCATGAGTGTGACCTTCGCTTTTTGTGTCCAGAATATTCCTGTGATGAAATCTATATATAGATAAGGTGACATGAGTGTTTCTTCCACCATTTCTGGGAGCAATATTTTGAAGACGTGTAAATTAGTATTGAAGGGACAAAGAGGAGTACACTGTATCTATGAATATAGAGATAATGCATTAATAGACAATACTGTGAATAAAAAACATAACTGGTTCCAACTTTAAATAATGGATTGAATTGAATCGTGAACATATAGAGGAAATCTTATATTGATATACAATTTTTCATTCCAACCAGTTATACATCTAATGTTAATATTAATGTTATGGTTCATCATGAAGAGTGTGTGAGTTTAGCTTCGAAATTGATTATGGAAATTGAAAATAATGTATTTGGAAAGAAGTCTCATGAAAAGATGAATCAAGTAACATGGAGGAATACATGTGTTCTGAAGCAAGAAGTGTTTGAAAGTGAAACAAATTCCTATATATATGTGAACTTGTGGATGAAATACATATCCTATGATGTGCAAAAACTGAAGAAATAGTAATGTACCAGTGTTGGATTAAAATGAAGGTCAATATAGACATCATGTCCCATTGGAATCTACTGGCATTGATGTTAAACTGGGTCAGTTACTGTAGAAATATTAGGATTTGTAAACACCATTGATTGAAGTTAGTTTTCAGTACTGGGAAACAAATATGTATTTCAGGTGGATGAATATTTCTGAGAATTATCTTCTGAAAAGTTGATTATAAATCCATATACATGAACATGAATGAATTTACAGAGTGTGTATAAGACACATATATTTCATATTTTGAGAAATCTGGAGATATATATATATATATATATATATATATATATATATATATATATATATATATTTATATATATATTTTTTTTTAATAAACACAAATATACATTAAAAAGTATCAATAAATACATGCTAATCATAATTCATCATGTAATATACATCATCCACAGATGCAAAAATATTTATTATACTGAACATGGATTTATGTATAATATTGTTCTACTGGGAAGCTCACACATAGTTTGAATTTTCAGTTCCCACAGGGTTTAGGAGGACTGATCTCTTCTCACAATTTGTATCTGCCAATTCAGCCAACTCATGAAAATGTACGTGTGATACCAGGTAGGATTCTCTATGTGCATATAAAAATACATGTGCTGAGTAGGCTACAGAGAAAGGGAGACATATTAACATATTTGTGAACTTTAAAAACACATGGAGGACTATTTCAATTAAAAATTGAGTAGATTTATAACACCTACCCTTAATCATGCAAAAGGGAAGTCCAACTGTACACCATGTCTCCACTGAACTGCTTGTATTTTCATTCTGTTTGGGTATTATTCTCCATCATATTAGGATTAGTAGTCAGAGTATAGTAGGGTATGAGTTACTGTCAGGGATTCAGTATTTCAAATGGAAAATTGGAAAATGGATCAATGTGTATGCAAATTAGTGTTACACAAAAATTTTCCCACTCTCATTTAGAACAATAACTTTACATTATTTTCACCCCAAGTAAGACACAATTAGAGGAAAAGAGTTAGAAAATCTTTGAATTCATACCTGAAATGAAAACTGCTCCGGATTTCACAACCTTGGAGATGGTAGAGAAGTTTCCAAAAGTAAGGGACTATGTAAATACTCCACAAACATGAAGATTTGCCAGCCTAAAGACTCTGCAGAAACTGCCTCTAAGATGGACAGTTGAAATATATGTTGTTTTCAGGAGCTTTAGCTTTTTTTCTAGTAAGACCATCAAAGCTGTTTATGCATCTCTGTGACCTTGAGCACATGGTTTATAATTTTCCAATTAACATGAAGCAGCAGTGCTGAATTCTCTCTTTGTAGGTAAACTATGGCCACTGGGGTCTATGTGTCTCCCCATGTGGACTGTGAAGCCATTTCATCATCCTCCACTTTTTATAATGTATCCTGCTGCACTCAGAGTTTTGTATTTGTTTCATGAAAACAAGGAATTAAACTTGACCACAGTGCTGGAGGGAGTTCTGTCACATGTGGTGGGTCAGGGTCTGCAGGAGAATGCACCAACAGGGCTTGTATACCACATAGGTTGCCTCCGTGACCATAGCAACCTGATTCTGAACATTGCCCTTAAACCTCTCCATATAACATGATGCGTTTACATACAATGTTCTGCTGGCTGCACCATGTCAGTCACAAGCCATTTGGAAGACAATGGCAGATCCACATGACCCCACCACAGATGTTTTATCACACACTTAATCACCTCTGCTCTAGGCCCACTATTCTACAGGCTCCAAATTACTGGCATCTCTGTTCTACACCATATTCATGAAAACCAGTTAATCAAGGCACTGTCTGGTATACTCATGATCAGCAACAGGACATCCAAAGGTTCTTCAGTGCCACCTGGTCATTGGAATTTTAAAAATTTCATGGTATTTATCTAGCCAATTTTCAAGGATAAAGTTGGAGGCACTGTTTATTTCAATTAATTCAGGAATTATTCAATGTTGAGGAAGATCATTTCAATGAAAGCTCTGGAGAACTCTCACAGGCAAGGCTTCCCAGAGCATGGCCAAAAGGTCACATGAAGCCACGCCCATTGAGGTCTACAATTGAGGTCCATGTGTGTTTTGACTATCAAATATGGCTGCCAAGTCTTTCAGAATTAAATCATGTGATATCCTGTCTGAGATTCCCAGTGCTCTGTGGAAAGCCACCGTGGGCATAGATCTCAGTTTCCAAGGGCGACTCTCATGCGTGGCCTCTTAAAATCCCCACACAATTTATGGCAATTCTTCCTTGATGTGTGTTCCAGAACTCAGTCTCTAAAGGGAATGACACCAGAGTTCAAGCCCAGGTGGATCCAGTCATCTCTTCCAACTGCCACAAGAATGACCACAATTAAAACCAAAATACACCCACATGGCCCTCATCTTCTTAAATATAGACATTCATCATAACCTCTGGCTGGAGGTTACCATGCGGAATGCATCCCAAGAGAGTGTCCAAAATAATGTTGCTTGCCCCTCATTTGCCTAAAGTCAGGGTGACATGGACACCCTTCCTGTGAACAAGGAGTGATCAAATAGGCCTGCCATAAATACTGCTCTCCTTCTCCAATTTCAGGCCTACTGACTCTCAGGTATAGATTCTTTATGTGATTTGGAGTCTTGAGAAAACACAAGCACCTCTGCAGGGCTTTGAAGAACTCATTTGACCTAAAGGATTCCTATTCACACTTGATGGAGGTAAAGAACCTAACAGAGGAATGCAAGAGACTCATCCACAATGACTAATTTTTTTGCCATTTTGGTTTTGATTGGACACATGGAATCTATCTTTAGATCTATCATGTGCTGAGAATCTAAGCCACAACCTCACAGAGGCCCAAGAGGCTGATTCGGACACATCCCTTTCCAAAGCAATTAAGCAAAGAGCAACATGTTATGCCCATTTATTTCCATTTGAGAACAGTTTTCTTCAGGCTTCACAAAGGGGTGGCCTGAGGCAAAGACCTTCTTGACATTCAGGGCAACATAACCATAAGTATGCAAATAAACCAAAGCAGGATCTCTCCACTGAGAGTTTACTGGTCACACAGTTATTTGAGTTTTCTAAGATGTTCCCATTCCCTACAGCTATCAAGTACATGGCCATGTCACAGAGCTTGGAGGTGGTACATATCTTGGACTCAAAATCATGGGCCTATTCTTGAGATTTGCCGGAATTCAGGAAGAAAACAGGAACTTAGAAAGTTAGTAGGTGTTTCCCATGCATAAGGCGAGCCACAGTCCATTCCTAAATCGGGCAGGAAGAATGCTGGGAAGCATTCTACTAGACAGGACACATCCTTGATGCATTGTCTTTTCTAATGTCTACAACCACGGACAGAGTGGGAAACACAGACATAGAAGCACTCGCCTTGTCAAACGACTTACTAGAAACAGTCCACTCCAATCCAAACAAACCGCCTTTCCTACCTATTCTCAAAACATTAGACAAAACCACAAACTCACACAGACACCCACAAAGGCACCTCCTTAACTCAAGTAGGTCTGTGAATATCCAGAGTGTCCTCTGACTGGTGGACATACTATATTCCCCTGAAATGGCCTGACCTGTGTCAGATCTGGTCTCCTTGGCTAACTCTGTGAAGGTGTCAGGAGCCAGAGGTGAGCCACTACCTGCTTTCTCAGAAACGACTCCTCTTCAGAGCTTTCCTGGCATTTGGCCATCCTCACATCAGTAGTTACCAAGAAAGACTGACTCTGTCTTTGGTAAATCCAAACAAGTGTGACCACTGGGACTGGGACTGAGACTGGCTATGGGTGACTGGCTTCATGAATCCCAAGTTCAGAGATTTTAATCACCAAGGAAGTGAGGTGAGGTCACTTCATTCAGGAACTCAATGAGGTAACTGCCTTGGCAATCACTTTGTCCTACCAGTGGCTTCCAAGTGTCACATGAGAAGGAGGCTGCCCCTACTTCCTGTTACACTTTCACAAGTTAGAATGGTATATCAATAATAGGCGCCCTGGAACAGCTACCCACACAGGCTGGGTTTGGTCCATTTTCTCTACATTAAGAAGAGAGAGGCTGATTCAGACAGAACCCTTCATCCTGACCAGGTTGTTTGTCATTGAAGATGACTTTTGCTCTCTCAGGTCCTTTATAGCTGCCTTTATTTTCTTCAGGGATCATTTATGCATGTACCTTTGAGGTTTTCATCAGGTGAAATATCTCATACATTCCTGTGTTTTAAGACCAACTCTATCCCTGCTCTTCCGTAAAGTTAGATTGATGGAACAGTGAATGGTTAAGGTTAACAACATGTTTGATTTGGGTTAGAAATCATTCTGCTGGATGAATGATGGCATTTGGAACCTAAAATATTTAAAAGAATATAGAGGTGAAATATAATTATAAAAACAGAAATCTAGGTAAGATTCGAAGCCCAGAATGGCATTGGGACCTTGACTGGGATAATTAGCATTGAATTACTTTCTGCACAGATGTCTAAAATAAATCTATAATCAATCGCATAGGATCTTCTACCTTGGATGATTGAATGTACAAGAGAACATCCAGTCAAACAGGGATAGTCGGTAGGATTAGGAAGATAGTCGGTAGGTATAGGAAGAAGAGTGAGTATAGTATTTGGAACAAAAGTTCTTTAGCAATAGGGTTTTGGTTAGAGAGTGAATATGTTTGTCAGCACATGTGAAGAGTCAATCACAATGATGAACTTGGGAAATATGTAGGAAAGCAGATATCAATAGAGACATTACAAAATCTGGCAAACTATAAAGTGATAGGATTAGACATTTTCAAAGGGTTCAGGTTGAATATATAATCTTAGGAAGAAACACATATGTAGTCAGGAATAGGATTGACATTTGAGAGAATTAGGCAATGTGGACATGGATGTTTTTAGTAATCCATGCTCACTTTCCATTTAGGCTTTGGTACAATAATAAGTGTGACCTTTGCATTTGGTGTCCAGAATATTACTGTAATAAAATGTATATGTAGATCAGGTGAAATGAGTATTTCTTCCACCATTTCCGGGAGCAATATTGTGAAGACGAATAAATTAGTATTGGGGGTACAAAGAGGTGTACGCTGTGTCTATGAATATAGAGATAATGCATAAATAGATCATACTGGGAAAAAATATAACTGGTTCCACTTAAATAATGGATTGAATTGATATCTGAAAATATATAGGAAATCTTATATTGATATACAATCATTCATTCCAAAGAGTTATACATCTAATGGTAATCTTAGAGTTATGGTTTATAATGAAGGGTGTGTGAGTTTTGTTTCAAAAGTGATTACGGAAATAGAAAGTAATGTGTTTGGAAAGAAGTCTCATGATAAGACCAGTCAAGAAACATGGAGGAATACATGATACATGTGTTCTGAAGCAGAAAGTGATTGAAGGTGAAACAAATGCCTATAAACTTCCTAACTTGTGGAATAAATATATATCCTATTATGTGCATAAACTGAAGAAATGGTAATGTAACAGTGTTGAATAAAAATGAACTTCAAAATACACATCATATTCCATAGGAATCTACTTGCATTGATGTAAAACTAGGTCAGTTACTGTAGAAGTGAAAATTGGAAAATAAATCCAATCTGGAATGGGAAATTCTCAGGAGTTCACAACCTTGGATGTGGTGGAGGAGTTTCACAAAGTAAGGGACATTGTAAAGACAACCCAAACATGGAGCTCTGCTGGCCTAAAGACTTCTTGAGAAACTGGCTTTGAGGTTGGGCACTTAAATTTATATTGTTGTCCGGAGCTATAGCTTCTTTGTAGTGAGACCATCAAAGCTGGGTGTGCATCTATGTGACCTGGAGGACATGGTATCTTATTTAATAATGAACATATGGCAGCAGTACTGAATTCCCTGTTTGTAGGTAATCTGTGGCCACTGGGGGCAAAGTGTCTCCCCATGTGGACTGTGAAGCCATTTGTTCATCCTCCATTTTCGTGGTGTTTCTTGCTGCTGCACTGGGAGTTTGGTATTTGCTTAACGAAATACAAGGAGTTCAACAGGGACAAGTGCTGGTGGCTACCCCTACTTCATGTGACACTTTTACAAGTTAGAATGGTATATCAACCATAGGCACCCAGGAACAGCTCTCCACACAGGCCTTGTTTGGTCCTTCATATCTGCCTACATCTTCTCCAGGGGTCATATCTGCATGGACCTTTGAGGTTCTCAGCAGGTGGAAGATCCCCTATATTCCTGTATTGTAAGACCAACTCTGTCCCGCTCTTCTGTAAAGTTAGATTGAGGGAACAGTGTATGGTTAGCATTAATAACTCGTTCAATTCTGCTTAGGAATTATTCTGAGGGATGTATAATGATATTGGGAATCTGCTATATTTATAAGAACATAGAGGTGAAATATATGTATGAAAACAGAAATCTAGGTAAGATTTGAAGCCAAGAAGGGAATTGGGCCCTTGATTGGGATACTTAGCATTGAATTACCTTCAGCAGAGTTTTCTTGGATAAATCAATATACAATGGCATAAGACTTTGTACCTTGGATGATTGAATTTTGAAGGGAACATGAACTCCAAAAGGGATAGTCGGTAAGATTAGGAAGATAATCGGTAGTTTTCGGAAGAAGTGTGAGTATAGAATTTGGAAAAAAAATCTTTAGCAACAGGGTTTCGATTAGAGAGTGAATGCCAATGTCAGCACATGTGAAGAGTCAGTCACAAAGATGAACTAGGGAAAAAATGTAGGAAAGCAAATATCAAGGAAGACAATAGGAAATTAGGCAAAGTACAAAGTGAGTGTTAGGATTAGATATTTTCAACAGGATTGAGTTTGAATATATAATCTTAGGAAGAAACAAATATGTAGTCACCAAAGAATGACATTTGAGAGCATTAGGCAACATGGACATGGATGTTTTTAGTAATCCGTGTTCACTTTCCATTTAGGCTTTGTAAAATCATAAGTGTGACCTTTGCAGTTTTGTCCAGAATATTACTGTGATAAAATGTATATGTAGATCAGGTGACATGAGTATTTCTTCAACCATTTCCGGGAGTAATATTGAGAAGACGTATAAATTAGTATTGGGGGAACAAAGAGGTGTACGCTGTGTCTGTGAATATAGAGATAATGCATGAGTAGACCATACTGTGAATAAATTATATAACTGGTTCCACTTTAAATAATTCATTTAATTGATATCTGAAAATATACAGGAAATCTAATATTGATATACAATCATTCATTCCAACCAGTTATACATCTAATGGTAATATTAGGTTATGGTTTATCATGAAGGGTGTGTGAGATTTTCTTCAAAAGGATTATGGAAATCGAAAATAATGTGTTTGGAAAGAAGTCTCAAAAAATTCCAGTCAAGAAACCTGGATGAATACATGTGTTCTAAAGCAGGAAGGGATTTAAAGTGAACAAAATGCCTCTAAATTTGTGAACTTGTGGATGAAATATATATGCTATGATGGGCTAAACGTGAAGAAATAGTAATGTAGCAGTGTTGAATAGAAATGAAGTTAAAAATAGACATCTTGTCCCATAGTAATCTACTTGCATTGATGTTAAACTGGGTCAGTTAATGTAGAAATGTTAGGATTTGTATGAACCATTAACTGAAGTCAGATTTCAGTAATGGGAAACAAATATGTATTCCAGGTGGAGGAATATTTCTGAGAATAATCTTCTGAAAAGTTGATTAGAAATCCACATACATGAACATGAATGAATTTAGGGAGTGTATATAATACACATATATTTCATATTTTAAAAAACTTGGAGAGTCACACACACACACACACACACACACACACACACAGACATTAAAAAGTAGCAATATATATGCCAATCGCATTTCATCATGAAATATATATAATCCACATATCGAAAAATATTCATTTTGCTTAACATGGATTCATGTATAATGTTGTTCTACTAGGAAGCTGACATAGGTTGAATTTTCAGTTCCAACAGCATTTAGGAGGAATGATCTCTTCTCACAATTTTTATCTTCCAAGTCAGTATCCTCAAAAGAAATTATGTGTGATACCAGGTAGGATTCTATATGTGCGTATAAAAATACATGTGCTGAATAGGCTACAGAGAAAAGGAGACAGGAAGTCACATATTTGTTACCTTTAAAAATACATGTAGAACTATTTCAATTAAAAATTGACTATTTTTATAATACCTACCCTTTATCATGCAAAAGGCAAGACCTAGTATACACCATGCCTCCTCTGAACTGCTTGTATTTCTATACTCTTTGGGTTATTTTTCTTCACCATATTAGGATTAATCGTCAAAGTCTAGTAGGGTATGGGTTAGTGTCAGGGATTCAGTATTTTGAATGGAGAATAGGAAAATGAATCCAATGTGTACGCAAACATATGCTACGCAAAAATCTTCCAACTCTCATCAAGAACAATGCCTTGTCATTACCTTCGACCCTAGTAAAACACAATTAGAGGAGAAGAGTTAGAAAATCTGTGAATTCATATGTGGAATAAAATATGCTCAGTAGTTCAAAAAATTGGAGGTGTTAAAGGAGTTTCCAAAAGTAAGGGAAAGGTTAAACAGTCCACACATATGGAGCTCTGCTGGCCTAAAGACTTCTTGAGAAAGTCTCTCTGAGGTTGGGCACTTGAAATATATTTTGTTGTAAGGAGCTTTAGCTTCCTTTGTAGTGAGACCTTCAAAGATGGGTCTGCATCTATGTGACCTGGAGGACATGGTTTCTTATTTTCCAATGAACATGAGACCACAGTGCTGAATTCTCTCTTCCTAAGTAAACTGTGGACACTGGAACCTAAGTGTCTCCCCGTTTGAACTGTCAAGCCATTTGGTCATCCTCCACTTTTCGTGGGTTTCTTGCTGCTGCACTGGGAGTTTGGTATTTGCATCACGAAATACAAGGAGTTCAACTGGGACACAGTGCTGGAGAGAGTTGTGTCGCGTGTGTATGGTCAGGGTCTGCAGGAGAATGCACCATCCAATCTTCTATCTCTCATAGTTTGCCCCCGTGTCCATAGCAACCTGATTCTGAAGATTTACCTGAAACCAAACCATATAACAATTTGCCTTTACATATAAGGGTCTGCTGGCTGCACCTTGTGAGTCAAAAGCCATTCTATATAAATGCCACATTTTTAATCCATTCATCTATTGAAGGGAATCTAGGTTGGTTCCACAGTCTTGCCATTGTGAATTGTGCTGCTATGAACATCGATTTATCAGTATCTCTGTAGCATGCTCTTTTTAGGTGTTTAGGGAATTGACCGAGAAGGGGAATAGGTCAAATGGTGGTTCCATTCCCAGCTTTCCAAGAAATCTCCATACTGCTTTCCAAATTGGCTGCACTAATTTGCAGTCCCACCAGCAATGTACAGGTGTGCCCTTTTCCCCACATCCTCGACAGCACATGTTGTCGTTTGACTTCATACTGGCTGCCGATCTTACTGCAGTGAGATGGTATCTTAGGGTGGGTTTGTTTTGCTTTTCTCTGACTGCTAGAGATGGTGAGCATTTTTTCATGTACTTATTGATTGATTGTATGTCCTCCTCTGAGAAGTGTCTGTTCAGGTCATTGGCCCATTTGTTGATTGGGTTATTCATTTTCTTATTGTTTAATTTTTTTGAGTTCTTTGTATACTCTTGATATTAGGGCTCTATCTGAAGTGTGAGGAGTAAAGATTTGTTCCAAGGATGTAGGCTCCCTATTTACCTCTCTTATTGTTTCTTTTGCTGAGAAAAATCTATTTAGTTTGCGTAAGTCCCATTTGTTGATTCTAGTGATTAAATCTTGTGCTATGGGTGTCCTATTGACAAATTTGGAGCCCGACCCCACAGTATGTAGATTGTGGCAAAAGTTTTCTTCTACCAGATGCAGTGTCTCTGATTTGATATCAACCTCCTAGATCTATTTTGAGTTAACTCTTGTGCATGGCGAGAGGAGGGGATTCAGTTTCATTTTGTTACATATGGAATTCCAGTTTTCCCAGCACCATTTGTTGAAGATGCTATCCTTCCTCCATTGCATGCTTTTAGCCCCTTTATCAAATATAAGATAGTTGTAGTTTTGTGGATTGGTTTCTGTGTCCTCTATTCTGTACCACTGGTCCACCCACCTGTTTTGGCACCAGTACCATGCTATTTTTGTTACTATTGATCTGTAGTATAGTTTGAGGTCTGGTATCGGTATACTGCCTGATTCACACTTCCTGCTTAGAGCTGTTTTTGCTATTCTGGGTCTTTTATTTTTCCATATGAATTTCATAATTGTTTTATCTATTTCTACAAGAAATGACCTTGGGATTTTAATTGGCATTGCATTAAACCTATAGAGAACTTTTGGTAATATTGTCATTTTGATGATGTTAGTTATGCTTATCCATGAACAGGGTATATTTTTCCATCTTCTAAGATTTTCTTCTATTTCTCTCTTTAGGGTTCTGTAGTTTTCTTTGTATAAGTCTTTCACCTCTTTTGTTAGGTTGACTCCCAAGTATTTTATTTATTTTTTTGAGGATATTGTGAATGGAGTGATTGTCCTCATTTCCATTTCAGAGGATTTGTCGCTGATATACAAAAATGCCTTTGATTTATGCGTGGTGATTTAATATCCTGCCACTATGCTGAATTCATTTATTACCTCTAATAGTTTCTTTGTAGACCCTTTTGGGTCTGCTAGGTATAGAATCATGTCTTTTGCAAATAGCGATAATTTGAGTTCTTCACTTCCTATTTTTATGCCTTTAATTTCTTTAGCCTTTCAAATTGCTCTGGCCAGTGTTTCGAGAACTATGTTGAACAGAAGGGGTGAGAGAGGGCATCATTGTTTTCCTCCAGATTTTAGGGGGAATGCCTTCAATTGTTCTCCATTCAGAATGATGCTAGCCTGAGGCTTAGCATAGATTGCTTTTACAATATTGAGGTATGATCCTGTTATCCCTAGTTTTTCTAGAGTTTTGAACGTAAAGTGATGCTGTACCTTGTCGAATGCTTTTTCCGCATCTCTCGAGATGATCATATGGTTCTTATTTTTATGTCTATTGATGTGATGAATAACATTTATTGATTTCTGTATATTGTACCAGCCTTGCATCCCAGGAATGAATCCTACTTGATCATGGTGCACATTTTTTTTTATATATATGATTTTGTGTCTGATTCGCCAGAATTTTTTGAGGATTTTTGCATTTTTCCTGAAATAGCTTGAAAAGTATTGGTTTTTGTTTTTCTTTAAAGGTTTTTTAAAACTATGCTCTATACCCATCTGGTCCTGGGCTTTTCTTAGTTGGTAGTATTTTGATGGTTTCTTCTATTTCCTCAATTGATATTAGACTGTTTAGGTTGTCTATATCCTCCTGACTCAATCTGGGCACATCATATGACTTAAGAAATTTATCAATGCCTTCACTATATTCTATTTTATTGGAGTATATTAATTCAAAATAATTTCTGATTTTCTTCTGTATTTCTGAAGTGTCTCTTGTTATATTTCCTTTTTCATTTCATATGGTAGTAATTTGAGTTCTCTCTCTTCTTCTCTTTGTTAGCATGGCTAAGGGTCTGTCGATTTTATTTATTTTTTCAAAAAACCAATGTATTGTTTTGTCAATTTTTTCAATTGTTTCTTTTGTTTCGATTTCATTAATTTCTGCTCTGATTTTAATTATTTCTTGCCTTCTACTTCTTTTGCTGTTGTTTGCTCTTGTTTTTCTAAGATTTTGAGATGACGACGTATGAGATCATTTATTTGTTGGTTTTTTCTTTTTCTAAGGAATGAACTCCAAGCAATGAATTTTCCTCTTAGAACTGCTTTCAATGTGTCTCATAGATTCTGATATATTGTGTCTGTGTTTTCATTTACCTCTAAGAATTTTTTAATTTCCTCTTTGATGTCTTCAATAACCCATTGATCATTCAGAAACCTATTGTTCATTCTCCAAGTGATGAATGATTTTTCCGTCCTTCTTATATCATTGATTTTTAGTTTCATTCCATTATGATCAGATAAAATGCATGGTATTATCTCTACTCCTTTTTATTGTCTAAGAATTGCCCTATGACATAATATATGATGTATTTTTGAGAAGGATCCATGTTCTGCTGAGAAAAAAGTGTAACTTCTTGATGATGGGTTGTACATTCTATATATGTCAATTAAGTCTAGGTTATTAATTGTGCTATTGAGTTCTATAGTTTTCTTATTCAAATTTTGTTTGGAAGATCTGTCCAGTGGTGAGAGAGGTGTGTTCATGTCTCTCATGATTACTGTATTGTGGTCTATTAGACTCTTGAAATTGAGAAGAGTTTGTTTGATGAACAAAGCTGCACCATTGTTTGGGGCATATATATTTATGATTGTTACGTCTTGTTGGCGTATGGTTTTCTTGAGTAGTATGTAGTGTCCTTCTTTATCCCTTTTGATTAACTTTGGCTTGAAATCTATTTTATTTGATATGAGTATGGACACTCCTGCTTGTTTCCAACGTTCATAAGAGTGATATGATTTTTCCAAGTATCACCTTGAGTCTATGTATGTCTTTTCCTGTAAAATGCGTCTCCTGTAGGCAGCATTTTGTTGGTTCTTGTTTTGTGATCCATTCTACTAGCCTGTGTCTCTTAATTGGTGAGTTTAAGCCATTAAGATTTTTGGTTATTATTTAGATATGGGTTGTTCTTCCAGCCATATTTATTTATTTATGTTACTAAACATAGTTTGATTTCCTCTTTGATTATTTTCCCCCCTTTAATATCCTACATTCCACTGTTGGTTTTCATTGATATTTTCCATTTACACTTCCTGTAATGTTTTGCCGAGGATGTTTTGAAGAGATGGTTTTCTAGCTGCAAATTCTTTTCAATTTTGTTTATTGTGGAAGGTTTTAATTTCATCTTCCATCTGAAGCTTAATTTCACTGGATACATGATTATTGGTTGGAACCCATTTTCTTTCAGTGTTTGAAATATGTTATTAAAGGATCTTCTAGCTTTCAGAGTCTGTGTTGAAAGATCAGCTGTTATCCTGGTTGGTTTACCACTAACTATAATCTGCTTCCTTTCTCTTGTTGCTTTTAAAATTCTCTCCTTATTCTGTATGTTGGGTATCTTCATTATCATGTGTCTAGGTGTGGATCTCTTATGATATTGCACGTTCGGCGTCCTGTAGACTTTTAGGATTTGGGATTTTGTCTCATTCTTCAAGTCTAGGAATTTTTCTCCTATTATTTCATTGAATAGATTGCTCACTCCTTTGGTTTGGACCTCTATACTTTCCTGTATCCCAATGACTCTTATGTTTGGTCTCTTTATGTTATCCCATATTTCTTGCACTTTTGCTCATGGTTTCTTAACAGTCTTGCTGAGCTGTATATGTTCTTTTTGAGTTGAAATACTTTGTCTTCATTGTCTGATGTTCTATCTTCTAAGTATTCTGCTCTAATGGTAGTATTCTCAATTGAGTTTTTAAGATGGTTCATTACTTCCTGCATTTCTAAGATTTCAGTTTGTTTGTTTTTTATAACCTCTATCTCACTGTATAGTTGATCTTTGCTACTTGGATTTTTTATGTAATTCATTGTCGAAGTGATCTTTCATTGTCTGATTTTTGCTGTCTAATGTCTTCCTTGAGATTCCAGATCACATGAAGCATGTATATCCTGAATTCTTTATCTGACATTCCATATGCTGCATCTATTACCTCTTCTAAAGTTGAGTTGACCTGCATTGCTTGTGGTCCTTTCTTTTCTTGTCTTTTCATACAGCTTGCGTTTCTTTCTGCTTGGTGAAACTGTTGTGTTTTTGAAATTTTCCCCCTATATATTTATATTGCTCTTGTATAGTGGAAAAGTCTCCATTGCAGGTGCGGTTGGCGGCTGTGATGCTCCTCCAATTGGGGTGATCTGTCTACCATTCTGACTGGCCCCTGGGCCTGTTCTGCCGGTCGGTCGTACGTCTGCCTACCTTGCAGGCATGGGTGTGCTCTGCCCCTACTCCAATTGGGGTGACGTGACTACCATGCCGGTGGGTCGCTGGGCCTGTTCCAGGCACAGGCGGCAGCTCTGCTCTGCACCTCTGGCTTGATGACTAAGTGAGAGAGACTCGGATGTTTGTGACTCACTTTCTTTACCAGGAGACCAACTATTTCTCTCGCCACTGGTATAGATGAAGTTATCTCCTCCACCGCTTTGTGATCACATCAGATCTCTGCCATGTTGGTATCCCATGTGAATGGCAGCATTTCTTTCCCTTTGCCGGGTGACCAAAGCAACGAGTGAGTCCTGACCGGCCCTCACAAGCCCCGTCTCAATCCTGTTGCCACTGTCTATGAAGGCTCAGGTGGCATTTACCTTTACAGTATTCAGCAGGACCCAGACCAAGAAACGGTTTCTGCAGGTTCTTTAGCCCTGGGCCAGAGCAGTTCCGGGACCCGGAATTCAGCCGCTCCGGGCTCGGTGTATGTTCTGATAGGAGCAGGATCCAGGAAGCAATTTTCGTGGGTTCTTCAGCACTGACCCTGAGTAATTTGTCTGCAGGATGAAGGCGAATGGCAGCCTGAAATTACCTATTCTGTATCTGAATGAGCTGTGATGAGTCGACAACAGGGATGGTGACGTCAGCTCTCCAAGATGGTGACCGCTATCTTCCTCTGTGGTCTCACCAGTGTGGAAAACCGAATTGGACCGCTTCCTTCCCCCGTTTCAAACCCACAACTCAACACTGAGCACAGTGATTGCACAGCTGGCAGGAGCCCGCAAAATCGACAGGGCTATATCTTTGCGTTGCTCTCTCGTCGTTTCCCAGCGCGCATTGCAGAAACTAGCCGTGGGGTGATTTGCTGAATAAGCAGCGTGACCCTCCGTGAGGACAAATTGCTGGCGTTTTGAGCCCCCGTAGCTGGTTCTTGTGCAATGGAAATCCTTCCTGTAGGTTTTGGAGCACACCAATTTTCCTGGAAATTTCTAACAAGATAGATTTTAGCCGTTCTAACTTGTCCTTCTCCTGCAATGTGAGGCGGTACACGGGGGTAATGAACTCCCATCACCGCCATAATATGATCCCCTGAAGTTAGTTTTCAGTACTAGGAAACAAACATGTATTTCAGGTGGATGAATATTTCTGAGAATAATCTTCTCAAACGTTGATTATAAATCCAAATACATGAATATGAATGAATTTAGTTAGTGTATAATAAGACACATATATTTTATATTTTGAATAATCAGCAGAGTGAATATATATATATATATATATATATATATATATATATATATATATAATACACACACACACACACACACACACATACACACCTAAATACAGACATTACAAAGTAGCATTATGTATGCCAATCGAAATTCACCATGAAATATATATCATCCACAGATCCCAAAAATATTGATTTTACTAAATATGGATTTATGTTGTTCAACTAGGAAGCTCACCTATAGGTTGAATTTTCAGTTCCAACAGCATTTAGAAGAAGTGTTTTCTTCTAACAATTTGTATTTGCAAAGTCAGTTACCTCACAAATATGTACGTGTGATACCATGTAGTTTTCTATATGTGCATATGAAAATGCATGTGCTGAATAGGCTACAGAGAAAGGGAGACAGGAATTCACATATTTGTTAACTTTAAAAACACATAGAGGACTATTTTAACTACAAATTGACAAGATTTATAACACCAACCCTTTATCATGCAAAACGAAAGTACAACTATACACCATGCCTCTTCTGAACTGGTTGTATTTCTATTCTGTGTGGGTTATTTTACTCCATCATATTAGGATTAGTAGTCAGAGTCTAGTAGGTTATGGGTTAGTTTCAGGGATTCAGTATTTCTAATTGAAAATAGAAAAATAAATTCAATATTTATGCAAATATGTGCTACAAAAAAATCTTCCCACTCTCATCCAGAACAATGCCTTGACATCACCTTCGCTTAAAGTAAGACACAATTAGAGGAGATGAGTTACAAAAATCTGTGAATACATATCTGGAATGGAATATGCTCAGGAGTTCATATCCTTGGAGGTGGTATAGGAGTTTCCAAAATAAGGGACAGGGTAAACACTGCACAAACATGGAGCTCGGCTGGCCTAAAGACTTTTGAGAAACTGCCTCTGAGTTTGGGCACTTGAAGTATATGTTGTTGTCAGGAGATTTAGCTTCCGTTCTAGTTAGACCATCATTACTGGGTCTGCATCTATGTGACCTGGAGGACATTGTTTCTTATTTTCCAATGAACATGAGGCAGCAGTGCTGAATTTTCTCTTTGTAGGTAAACTGTAGCCACTGCGCGCTAAGTGTCTCCTCGTGTTTACTGTAAAGCCGTTTTTTCATCCTCCACTTTTTGTGGTGTTTCTTGCTGCTGCACTGGAAGTTTGGTTTTTGTTTCTTGGAATACAAGGAGTTCCACTGGGACAAAGTGCTGGAGGGAATTCTGTCACATGTGGTGGGTCAGGGTCTGCAGGAGAATGCACCAAGCAAGCTTCTTTCCCACAGAGCTTGCCCCATTGACCATAGCAACCTGATTCTGAACATTGCCCTGAAACCTCTCCATATAACAAGATGCTTTTACATACAAGGGTCTGCTGGATGCACAATGTCAGTCACAAGCCATTTGGAAGCCAATGGCAGATAAACATGGCCTCACCACAGATGTTATATCAGACACCTCCCCACCACTGCTCTAGGCCAACTACTCAGCAGGCTCCAACTTACTGGCATCTCTGTTCTACACCATTTTCCATGAAACCAAGTCAATCAAGGCACTGTCTGGTATACTCATGATCAGCAACAGGAATCCAAAGGTTCTCCAGTGCCACCTGGTCAAGGGAATTTCAAAAATTTGGTGGTATTTATCTAGCTATTTTTTAAGGATGAAGTTGGAGGCACTGTGGGTTTCCAATCATTCAGGAACCATTAAATGGCGAGGAAACTCATTTGAACAAAAGAAATGGAGAACTATCACAGGCAAAGCTTCCCAAAGTGTGGCCAAAAGGTCAGATGAAGCCAGGCTCATTGAGGTCTACAATGTGAGCTCCATGTGTGTTTTGACTCTCAACTATGGCTGCCAAGTCTTTAATAATAAAATCTTGTGATATCCTGGCTGAGATTACTTGTGCTCTGTGGAAAGCCACCCTGGGCATAGATCTCAGTTTCCAAGGGCGAATCTCATGTGTGGCCTCCTAAAATCCCAACACAGTTCATGGCAATACTTCTCTGAAAACAGTTCCACAACTCAGTCTCTAAGGGAAATCACACCAGAGTTCAAGCCCAGGAGGAACCAGATATCTCTTCCAACCGCCACACAAATGACCACAATTAAAAACAAAAGACTCCCACATGGCACTCATCTTCTTCCATATAGACACTAATAATAACCTCTGGCTGGAGGTTTCCATGAGGGGCACAGACCAACACAGTGTTCAAAATAAGCACCCTCGCACCTCATTTGTCACAAGTCAGGTTTCCTGGACACCCTTCCTTTGAACACGGAATGATCATAGAGCCCTGCCTTTAATACTGCTCAACAATTCCAATTTGAGGCTTACTGACTGTGGGATTTAGATTCTTTATGTGAACTGGAGTCATGCGTAATCAAAAGCACCAATGGGGTAGACTCTGCAGGGCTTTGAAGTACTCATTTGATGCAAAGGATCCCTATTCTCACTTGATGGAGATCAGGAACCTTACAGAGGAAGGCGAGAGGCGTAGTCCACAATGAATGCTTTTTGGACATTTTGGATTTGGGTGCACACATGGGATGTTTCTTTAGGTCCATTAGGTGCTAAGTATCTAAGCCACAGCCTCACACAGGGCCAAGTGGCCAATTCAGACACATCCCTTTCCAAACAATTAAGCAAAGAGCCCCAGGTGATGCCCATTCATTTCCATTTGAAAACTGTTTTCTTCAGGCTTCACAAAGGTGTGGCCTAATCAAAGACCTTCCTGTTATTCAGTGCAACAGAAGAATAGGTATGCAAAAGGCCCAAAGCAGGGTTTCTCCACAGAGACTTTACTGGTCACATTGATATCTGAGTTTTCTGAGATGCTCCAATTCCCTTCAGCTATCCTGTACATGGCCATGTCCCAGAGCTTGGAGGTGGTACATATCTTGGACACATAACCATGAGCCTATTATGGTTAGTGGCCAGAATTCAGGCAGAAAACAGGAACTTAGGAAGACAGTAGGTGTTGCCCATCCAGAAGGCAAGCCAAGTCCATCTATAAATTGGGAAGGATGAATGCTGGGAAGCTTTCTACTAGACAGAACACATCCATTGATGCATGCTCTTTCTAATGTCTTCATCCACGAACACATTGGGATACCCAGACATAGAAACACACTCTTTGTCAAACGACTTTCTAGAAACCATCCACTCCAAAATGAACAAACTGCCTTTTCTACCTATTCTCAGAAAATGAGAAAAGACCACAAACTCACACCCAACCCACAAAGGCACCTCCTTCCCCCAAGTAGGTCTGTGACTATCCGGAGTGTCCTCTGACTGGTGGGCCATACTATGTTCCCAGAAATGGCCTGTCCTGTCTCAGATCTGGACTCCTTGGTCAACTCTGTGAGGTTATTAGGAGCCAGCGGTGAGCCATTACATGGAGATGACTTTTTCTCTCTCACGTCCTTCATAGCTGCCTACATCTTCTCCAGGGATCATTTCTGTATGGACCTTTGAGGATCTTAGCAGGTGGAAGATCTGCTACATTCCTGTATTGAAAGACCAACTCTGTCCCTATTCTTCTGTAAAGTTAGATTGAGGGAACAGTGTATGGTTAGGATTAATAACATGTTCGATATGAGTTAGGAATCATTCTGCAGGAATGTTTGGGAACCTGCAATATTTACAAGAAAATATACGTGAAATATTAGTATGAAAACAGAAATGTAGGTAAGATTTGAAGCCCAGAAGGGCATTGGGCCCTTGATTGGGATACGTAGATTTGAATTATTTTCTGCAGAGATGTCTCAGATAAATCGATGTACAATGGCATAGGACCTTGTACGTTGGATGATGGAATGTTTAAGAGAACTTCTAGTCAAAAAAGGATAGTTGGAATTATTAGAAAGATACTCAGTTTCAGAAAGAAGAGTGAGTATAGGTTTTGGACAAAAAGTTCTCTAGCAATAGGGTTTCGGATAGAGAGTGAATTTAAATGTGAGCACATGTGAAGAGTCAGTCACAATGATGAACTGGGGAAAATATGTCGGAAGGCCGATATCAATAGAGACATTAAGAAATCAGGAAAAGTATAAAGTGAGTGATAGGATTAGATATTTTCAACAGGGTTGAGTTTGAATATATAATCTTAGGAAGAAAAAAATATGTTGTCACAAATAGGATTGACATTTGAGAACATTAGGCAACATGGACATGGATGTTTTTAGTAATCCATGCTCACTTTCAATTTAGGCTTTGGTACAATCATAAGTTTGACCTTTGCATTTTGTGTCTCGAATATTACTATGATAAAATGTATATGTAGATCGGGTGACATAAGTATTTCTTATACCATTTCTGGGAGCAATATTTTGAAGATGTATAAATTATTATTGGCGGTACAAAGATTTGTACCCTGTGTCTATGAATATAGAATTAATGCATGAATTGACAATACTGTGAATAAATAATATAACTGTTTCCACTTTAAATATTGGATTGAATTGATATGTGAAAATATAGACAAAAACTTATATTGATATACAATCATTCATTCCAACCAGTTACACATCTAATTGTATAATTGCGTTATGTTTTATTATAAAGACTGTGTGAGATTTGCTTCAAACGTGATTTTGGAAATCGAAAATAATGTGTTTGGAAAGAAGTCTCATTAAAAGACCAGTCAAGAAACCTGGAGGAATACATGTGTTCTGAAGCAGGAAGTGATTGAAAGTGAAACAAATGCCTATGAATTTGTGAATTTGTGGATGAAATATATATCATATGATGTGCATAAACTGAAGAAATATTAACGAACCAGTGTTGAATAAAAATGAACATCAAAATACACACTATGTCCCATAGGAATCTAATTGCATTGATGTTAAACTGGGTCAATTACTGTAGAAATATTAGGATTTGTATGCACCATTCACTGAAGTTAGTTTTAAGTACTAGGAAACAAATATGTAGTTCAGGTGAATGAATATTTCTGAGAATAATCTTGTGAAATTTTTATTATAAATCCACACACATGAACATGAATGAATTTCTGTAGTGTATATAAGACACATATATTTCATATTTTGAAAAATCTTGAGAGTGTATATATATATATATATATATATATATATATATATATATATATATACACCCAAAACACACACAGAGCTATTAAAAAGTACCAATATATAAGCCAATCAATATTCATCATGAAATATATAACATCCACAGATGCAAAATTATTTATTGTACTGAGCATGGATTTATGTACAATGTTGTTCTCCTAGGAAGCTCACATATAGGTTGAATTTTCAGTTCCAAAAGCGTTTAGGAGGAGTGATCTTTTCTCACAATTTGTATCTCCAAGTCAGCCAGGTCACAAAAATGTACGTGTGATACCAGGTAGGATTCTATATGTGCATATAAAAATACATGTGCTGAATAGGCTACAGAGAAAGGGAGACAGGAATTCACGTATTTGTTAACTACAAAAACCCATGGTGAAATATTTTAATTAAAAATTGACTAGATTTATAACACCTACACTTTATCATGCAAAAGGCAAATCCAACTATACACCATGCCTCCTCTGAACTGTTTGTATTTCAATTCTGTTTGCATTATTTCTCTCCACCATATTAGGATTAGTGGTCAGAGTCTAGTAGGGTATGGGTTAGTGTCAGGGATTCAGTATTTTGAATGTAAAATAGGAAAATGAATCAAATGTGTATGCAAATATGTGCTACACAAAATCTTCCTACTCTCATTCACAACAATACCTTGACACTATCTTTGCCCCAAGTAAGACAAAATAAAAGAAGAAGAGTTAGAAAATCTGTGAATACATATAAGGAATGGAACATGATTGCGAGTTCACAATCTTGGAGGTGGTAGAGGAGTTTCCAAAAGTAAGGGACAGGGTAAATATTGCAAAAATATGGAGATGTGCCAGCCTAAAGACTTCTGGAGAACCTGAATCTGAGGTTGGCCACTTGAAGTATATGTTGTTGTCAGGACCTATGGCTTCCTTTCTAGTGAGACCACCAAAGCTGGGTCTCCATCTATGTGACCTGCAGAACATGGTTTCTTATTTTCCAAAGAAAGTGAGGCAGCAAGGCTGAATTCTCTCTTTGTAAGTAAACTCTTGCCACTGAAGGCTAAGTGTGGCCCCGTGTGGACTGTGAAGCCATTTGGTAATCCTCCACTTTTCATGGTGTTCTTGCTGCTGCACTGGGAGTTTGGTATTGGCTTCAGGAAATACAAGAAATTCAACTGGGTCACAGTGCTGGAGGGAGATCTGTCACGTGTTGTGCGTCAGGGTCTGCAGGAGAATGCACCAACCAGGCTTCTATCCCACATAGCTTGCCCCCTTGACCATAGCAACCTGATTCTGAACATTGACCTGAAACCTCTCCATTCAACAAGATGCCTTTACATACAAGGGTCTGCTGGCTGCACCATGTCAGTTACAAGCCTTTTGGCAGATCCACATAATCCCAACACAGAAGTTTTATCACAGACCTGCAAAACACTCCTCTAGGCCCACTACTCAACAGACTTTAACTTATTTGCATCACTGTTCTACACCATTTTCATGAAATCCAGTCAATCAAGGCACTGTCTGGTACACTCATGATCAGCAACAGGAAATCCAAAGTGTATCCAGTGACACCTGGTGATGGGAATTTCAAATTTTTATGATGTTTATCTAGCCATTTTTCAAGGATGAGGTTGGAGGCACTGTGGGATTTAATTCATTCTGGAAACATCAAATGGTGAGAAAGCCCATTTCAATGAAACATCTGGAGAACTCTCACAGGCAAGACTTCCCAAAGAGTGGCCAAAAGATCAAATGAAGCCAGGCCCATTGAGGTCTACAATGTGAGGTCCATGTGTGTTTTTACTCTCAACTATGGCTGTCAAGTCTTAAAGAATAAAATCATGTGATATTCTGGCTTAGATTCCCAGTGCTCTGTGGGAAGCCCCCTGGACCTAGATCTCAGTTTCCAAAGGCCACTACCATGTGTGGCCTCCAAAAATCCCAACACAATTCATGGCAATACATCTCTGCAGTAATTTCCAAACTCAGTCTCTAAGAAGACTCACACCAGAGTTCAAGCCAAGGTGGACCCAGTCATCTCTTCCATCAGCCAAACAAATGACCACAATTAAAACCAAAATACTCCCACATGGCTCTCAACTACTTCCACATAGACACTCATCATTACCTCTGGCTGGAAGTTTCCATGAGGGGCGCAGCTGAAGACAGTATCCAAAATATGCTCCCTACCCTCATTTGTCTAAAGTCAGGGTGGCTTGACAACCTATCTGTGAACAAGGAGTGATCAAATAGGCCTGCCATTAATACTGCTCTGCTTCTCCAATTTGAGCCTAATGTCGGTGGGGTTTAGATTCTTTATGTGAATTGGAGTCATGAGAAAATCCAAGCACCTATGGGCTTGCCTCTGCAGGGCTTTGAAAAACTTTTTGAACCAAAGGATACCTATTCTCACTTGATGGAAATCAGGAACCTTACAGAGGAAGGCGAGAGACTTCATCCACAAGACTGCTCTTTTTCCATTTTGGTTTTGGATGCACACATGAGATCTTTCCTTAGATTCATCAGGTGGTGAGAATCTAAGTCACAGCCTCACACAGGGCCAAGAGGCTGATTCAGACACATCCCTTTCCATGGCAATTAAGCAAAGAGCCACAGGTGATGCTCATTATTTTCCATTAGAAAACTGTTTTCTTCAGGCTTCACAAAGGGTTGGACTGAGGCAAAGACCTTCCAGACATTCAGGGCAACGGAACAATAGGTAAACAAAAGGCCCAAATCAGTGTTTCTCCACTGACACTTTACTGGTCACACTGATATCTGAGTTTTCTGAGTTCCTCTCCATTCCCTTCATCTATCCAGTACAAGGCCATGTTACAGAGTTTGGAGGTGGTACATATCTTTTACATAAAACCATGAGCCTATTCTTGAGAGTGACCAGAATTCAGGAAGAAAACAGGAACTTAGGAAGATAGCAGGTATTGCCCATTCATAAGGAAAGTCGTAGTCCATTCATAAATTCGGCAGGATGAATGCTGAGAAGCTTTCTACTAGACAGAACACATCCATTGATGCATTCTCTTTTCTAATGTCTATAACCACAGACACAGTGGGATACACAAACCCACAACCACACCCACAATGGCAACTCTTTCCTCCAAGTTGGTCTGTGACTATCCAGAGTGTCCTCTGACTGGTGGGCCATACTATGTTCCCCAAAATTGCTTGTTCTGTCTCAAATCTGCTTTCCTTTGCCAACTCTTGAAGTAGTCAGGAGTCAGCGGTGAGCCAATACCTGCTTTATCAGGAAAGAACCATCTTCAGAGCTTTCCTGGCATTTGGCCATCCTCACATCAGTAGGTAAGTGCCGTAGCCCGGCTGGCTGGGCAAAATAACCGGGGGGGTGACGAACAACTTGTGTAGACTGATGCAGCAGGACTGGAAGCCGTTTATTGTTGAATAAGAGCGGTATTTATACATTTTACACAGCCTATCTAATTAGCATGAAATAGATACAGCAGTCAAACAATAAGGAATCTCCACACTTAATGGCTCGCTTTTGTTACTTCACAAACCACTCCCTCTGGCATTTTGCCAGGCGCCATCCAGACTTCTTTACAGGCTCTAACATTTCTCTGGCAAAATAAGTTGCCTGAATGTTCCAGTGTGGCCAAGTCTCCTGAATGTTGATCCCCCTGGTGTGGAAAAAGTTAACAGAGTCACTCCGTTTAGGGCTGCCAATTAAGCTTCCTCATCTGCCCTTCTGTTTTTAACTGCGACGAGGTCGTTTCCCTTCTGGTGCCCTGGACAGTGCACTATAGCTAGTTCCTTAGTGCCGTGCCCTGCTGAGAGAAGGTGGAGAATCTCAACTTTGTTCTTTATTTTTTTTCCCAGTGGAGGTTAATATCCCCCTTTGCTGGTAAATAGCCCTGTGCACATTAGCATTGCCAAATGCATAGCGGCTATCAGTGTAATGGTGGCCCTTTTGCCTGTTGCTAGTTCCAATGCTTTCGTAAGGGCAATCAGTTCTGCCTTTTGGACTTATGTCTCTTCTGGGAGACCAGAGGATCAGATGACATTAGTTTTGCTAACTACTGCTGCTCCAGCCCGCCACATACCATATTGGAGGAAGCTGCTCTCTTTCGTAAACCATACGACTTCAGGATGAGGCAGTGGCTGGATTTTTCAAGTCTCGTCCTATACTGGTTTATTCTGACAGTATGTGTTGACACTCATGAGCGACAGGTCCTGATGATTCTTCTGGCAGCCAGGTTGAGTGGAGCAGAAGGTCCAAGAGTTATTCTGTCTTTGCTAATCCAGAGGCTCTGGTAGTGGTTTATTCTGGAGTTTGATAGCCACCTCTCTGGAGGTTGACAGATGATGCTCTCCAGGGCATGGGGGGCTATCATGGATAGCTTCTGTCCCAACGTTCATTAATGAGCATCTTTTATTAGAAGCGCTGCCACTGCTATAGCTCTTAAGCAACGGGACCACCCAGTAGCCACTGGGTCCAGTTTTTTTGATAAGAATGCTACCGACCTTTTCCAAAGTCCCAAATTCTAAGTGAACACACCCCGTGCTATTCCTTTCTTTTTCTCGATGTAGAGAGTGAAGGGTTTATCTATATCTGGGAGTGCTAAGGCCGGAGCAGATAGCAGCACTTTTTTTGACATTATCAAAAGCTTGTTGGTGCTCAGGGGTCCATTGGAATTGGGCATTACACTTTATCAGCGGGTATAAAGGGGCAGCCAGAGAGGTGAACCCAGGAATCCATCACCTGCAAAAGGCAGCAGTCCCAAGAAACTTTCTGAGTTGTCTCTTATTAGATGGGGGTGGTATCTGCACAATGGTTTGTTTTCTGTTCTCAGTGAGCCATCATTTGCCACCCCTAAGAGAATAACCCAGGAAGATTACTTCTTGCTGACAAATTTGGGCCTTTTGGCAGAAGCCCTATATCCAAGCTGAGCAAGCTCGGATAATAGTGCTTGGGTCCCAGACTTATAGTTCTCCTTGGTGTCCGCTGCCAGTAGCAGATCATCCACATATTGGAGTAGGGTGACTTCGGGGTGTGCAGTTCTGAAGTCGTTTATGTCCCTGTGGAGGGCTTCATCAAAGAGAGTGTGGGGGGGGGTTGAACCCCTGTGGGAGTCTAGTCTAGGTTAGTTGGCCAGATGTTCCAGTTTCTGGGTCTATCCACTCGAAAGCAAACAGCAAGTGACTGTCCTTATGTAGAGGCAAGCAGAAGTAAGCATCTTTTAAGTCCAGCACAGTGTACCATTCCCGCTCCAGATTCAGAGTGCTAAGCAAATTATATGGATTGGGTACTGTGGGGTGAATGTCCTGCACTCTGTTGTTGATCTCTCTTAGGTCTTGAACAGGACTGTAGTCCCTAGTTCCTGGCTTTCTTACTGGTAGCAGGGGGTATTCCAGGCTGATTGACAGGGCCTTAGGACCCCAATGGCCAATTATTTCTGAAAATGGGGACTTATCCCATCCTTAGCTTCTTTGCTTAGAGGATATTGTTTAACACTGATTGGAGAGGCCGAGGCTTTTAATTCTACTACTATTGGAGGTTGTTTTACGGCTAGACCTAACCCAGCAGTTTCTGCCCAGGCATTAGGATAATCTTTTATCCATTTCTGTTGTAGTTTGCCTCTTTGATCAGTCCTAGGGGGCACGAAGTGTTGATGTTCATCTTCTACAGACATAGTCAATTCTCTGACTATGGGAGTTTTTACTGAAGGCTTTAGAACATCCACTTGGGGACCATCAGGGTTAAAAGTTACTCTATCCCCGAGTTTGGTAAGCAGATCCCTGTGCATCAATGGGGCTGGGCATTCTTGGATTACTAGGAAAGAGTGGTGGACTTTTCATTTTCCTACTTCCATAATCCTCTTAGTTGTCCAAGCCCGATATGTAGTGCCATTAGCCCCTTGAACTAGGGACCATTTATTTGATATGGGGCCCAGTGAAGCCTTAAGGGCTGAGTATACTGCTCCTGTATCCACTTCAAAGTTCACTGGAGTCCCCTCCACTTCAAATGTTACCCTGAGCTTGGGGAGGGGATCCGAGCCCTGACATTCCAAGTCCTCTTCTAGAGTCAGCATGGCGGGCTGCCGTGGCTTCTTCTTTTTGGGGCACTCTTTGACTCAGTGTTCTTTTTCTCTACAGTAGGTACATTGATCTGAGGCCAGGGACAGCCTTTGGCATGGGCCCAAGTATCCCTTTCTGACTCCCTGCTTTTTAATTTCTGGCGTATTTGCTGCTGTGAAGAAAACCTTAGCCAATGCTTTTGTCTGCCTTTTGCTCCTTTCATCCTCCTTTTGTTCCCTTTCCTTCTCTCTCCTCTGTTCCCTCTCCTCCTCAGTTTCTCTCTTATAATATACTTATATACTTATACTATATACTTATAATATATATCTTATAATATACTATTTCAGCTTCTCTGTCTAAATCTCTTAAGGTCGTATTTTGTAACCCATCTAGACATTGTAACTTTCTCTTAATATCTTGGGCAGCCTGCTCAATAAAGGCCATTGTAACAAATGCCTTTTGGTCATCTGCCTGAGGATCAAAAGGAGTATATTTTCTATATGCTTCCTTAATTCTCTCCAGAAACATAGAGGGAGACTCATTAGGCCCTTGGATAATCTCTCTTACATTGGCCAAATTGGTCGGCTCTCTGGCGGCCACTCAGAGACCCGCTATTAGAGCCTGGAGATATGTGGACAGATGCTTCCCACCTTCAAAGGTGTTGGAGTCCCAGTTGGGTCGGTTCATGGGCCCATTGGAATGGAGAGAGAGCATCACAGGGGCTTCTGAGTTTTCTATTATCCGTCGCCAGTGGGTTCCTTTAGGTTGCCCAGCTTCCTTCAGGAGAGGACTGGTTGCTGCTGCTGCGGGGAAGTCCACTGGAGGGCTTGGGTCTGGCCCAATTGCCTCTAGCTGTGGAGAGGCTGAGTCAGCGGTGGGAGGATCATCAGGAACTTTGTTGGGGGTTGGGGAGGGAGAGTAGACGATAAGGAGGGGGTGGAGTGTCCAGTCTTGTGACTCAGGGAGAATGGAAGGAAGAGGGAGAGGAGCGGAAAGTTTGAATGATAGGAATGTGGGCGAAGGGGTATATGGCTGTTGATCTGGTTGGCCACGTGCCCCCGGCTGAAAGACAATATCTCTGAATTTTCAGATAAGAGGAAAGTGGAAGGATTCTTCTGGGGACATCCGAATTCAAGGATGGGCCATTCTGAAGCACAGAGAGTCTGCCAGGTACAGTGTTTTACTGAAAAAGAAAGATTCTGGGCCCTTGAGTGGACATCAGTCCAATGATCAAGGGTCAGGAACAGAGAAGAGGAAGCGCTTCGTCCCATAATGGGAGTTACTCAAACAGGGACAGTGAAGACACAAACACAACACAGACAAAGACAAACAGTAAACGTTTAACATGAGTCCAACACAAAGATTAGAACTGAGTAACTGGCAATGGGTTAGACAATAAAGACAGACAGTAAACTCAACATGAGTTCAGAACAATGACCAAAACTGAGTTACCGGCAAAACCTGATGGGCTGGCAAATTGAATCCTGAAGCAAAACATAACCGAGTTGAGGAAACTACTATTCCTTGAATTCCCTAGTCCTCCGGAGTGTCCCTCAGGGACGTGACCTTGGCTCTGTGACACGTCTGTCACCCCATAGGAGAGAGCTAATGCTCTTCACCAACAGCCACTTTGCCACGCCCTAGCCTGAAACCCGAAACCAGAAAGAGGCGCCTTACTTACCCCGAGAGGAGTCCCTTGAGGTCTTCCGTCCACCGCTGCCTGATATCTCACCTGGGGCCTCCAGATGAAAAGGTGCTGCGAACGTCAAAGGAAAAGACAACAAAGAGGCTTTCTCATGCATCAGCAAAGGGTTTATTGGGGGTCCAGAATGCTAGGGCTCAGAGCTCCCTTCAGAGGAGCAAAGAACAAAGAGCCCCGAGAACAACTTGAGCAGCGTTTATATACATTCTTTAGAGAGCTCAGGGACTTTACATACATCATAGCCTCCTTTAGGAAATCATCATGTACCACGGGAAAATCAAGTAACAACTCTAAAACATGATTAGCACATTCATTGGCGGGAAAAGTTGGGGCAGGGGGTGATTGGTCAACCCTGAGAAGGGGTATACATTTAAACGGATTGGTTGAAGCCCTGAGATGAATATGTGGTGAGATGCACGGCTTCTGGGAAGGGGTTGTTAAGTAACTAGGTGGTCAGGGAAAATTTCAACACACAACTAATGGGCAGTTCCAGGAATTGTCTTAACTGCCACAGGAATTTCAGGTTCTGAGTGCAGCTTGGAAACTTTACAAAACCTGATTCTTTACATTTCAATTTCAATTTCTTTTATTCTTTCAGAACCTTACAGTGGAAGGTGAGAGACTTCATTCACAATGACTGCTCTTTTGGCTATATTGGTTTTGGATGCACACATGGGATCATTTTTTTGATCCGTCTGTTGCTGATAATCTAAGCCACAGCCTCACACAGGGCCAAGAGCCTGATTAAGACACATCTCTTTCCAAAGCAATTACTTCTCTGAGGTCAGTTTCAGAACTCAGTCTCTGAGGAGAATCACACCAGTGTTCAAGACCAGGTGGACCCAGTCATCTCTTCCAACCACCACACAAATGACCACAATTAAAACCAAAACACTCTCACATGGCACTCATCTTCTCACATATATACACTCATTATACCCTTTGGCTAGAGGTTTCCATGAATGGCGCAGCCCAAGAGAGTGTCCAAAATAAGCTCCCTTGCCCCTCATTTGCCTAACCTCAGGATGGCCTGAACACCCTTCCTGTGAACCAGGATTGATCACATAGTTCTTCCTTTAATACTGCACTGCTTCTCCAATTTGAGGCCTACTGACTGTCAGGTATAGATTCCTTATGTGATTTGGAGTAATTATTAAACCACAGTAACATTGCAGCGCTTCAAAGAACTCACTTGACCCAAAGGATCCCTATTCTCACTTGGTGGAGGTCAGGAAACTTACAGAGGAAGGCGAGAGACTTCATGCTCAATGACTGATCTTTTTGCCATTTTGGTTATGAATGCACACATTGGATCTTTCTTTAGATTCATCAGTCGCTGATAATCTAAGCCACAGCCTCAAACAGAGCCACAAGGCTGATTCAGACACATACTTTTCCAAAGCAGTTAAGCAAAGAGCCACAGGTGATGCCCATTCACTTCCATTTTAAAACTGTTTTCTTCAAAATTCACAAAGGGGTGGCCTGAGGCAAAGACCTTCCTGACTTCAGGGTAACAGAACAATAAGTCAGCAAATCCCAATGCAGGGTTTCTCCACTGAGACTTTCTTGGTCACACTGATATCTGAGTTTTCTGAGATGCTTACAATTCCCTTCAGCTATCCAGTACATGGCCATGTCACAGAGCTTGGAGGTGGTACATATCTTGGACAAAAAACCATGAGCCTATTCTGGAGAGTGGCCAGAATTCAGAAAGAAAACAGTAACTTAGGAAGATAGTAGGTGTTGCCCATCGAAAAGCAACCAGCAGTCCTTTCCTAAAATGGGCAGGATGAATGCTGGGAAGCTTTCTACTAGACAGGATACATCCATTAATCCATTCTGTTTTCTAATGTGTACAACCAAGGACACAGTGGGATACATAGACAGAAACACACTCGCCTTGTCAAAGGACTTTCTAGAAACAGTCCACTCTAAACCAAACAAACCGCCTTTCCTACCTATTCTCAGAACATGAGACAAAACCACCAACTCACACCCACACTCAAAAAGTCACCTCCTTCCCCCAAGTAAGTCTGTGACTATCCAGAGTGTCCTCTGACTGGTGGGCCATACTATGTTCCCCCAAAATGGCCTGTCCTGTCTCAGGTCTGGTCTCCTTGTCCATCTCTGTGAAGTTGTATGGAGCCTGTGCTGACCACTACCTGCTTTCTCATTAAAGGCCCATCTTCAGAGCTCTACTTGCATTTTGTCATCCTCAAACCATTAGGTACCAAGAGAGACAGACTCTCTCCTTGGTAAATCCAAACAAGTAAGTCCACTGGGAATGGGACTGGGACTGGCTCTGAGTGCCTGGCTTCCTGGATCCCAAGTTCAGAGAGTTACATCACCAAAGAAGTGAGGTAGGTGACTTCCAACAAGAAGGGAATGAGGTCACTGCCTTGGCAACCACTTTGTCCTAACACTTCTTTCCAAGGGTCCCTTGAGATGGAGGCTGCCCCTACTTCCTGTGACACTTTCAGAAGTTAGAATGGTATATCAACCATAGACACCCAGGAGAAGCTCTCCACAAAGGGTTGGTTTGGTCCATCTTCTTTATATCAGTAGGAGAGAGGCTGATTCAGACACATCAATTCATCCTGAACAGGTGGTTTGCCATGGAAGATGACTTTTGCTCTCTCAGGTTCTTCATAGCTGCTACATCTTCTCTAGGGATCATTTCTGCATCAAACTTTGAGATTCTCAACAGGTGACAGATCCCCTACATTCGTGTATTGTAAGATCAACTCTGTCCCTGCTCTTTTGTGAAGTTAGATTGAGGGAACAGTGTATGGTTAGGGTAAATAACATATTCTATTTGGGTTAGGAAACATTCTGCGGGATGAATAATGGTATTGGGAACCTGCGATACTCACAAGAATATATAGGTGAAATATAAGTATGAAACCTGAAATCTAGGTACGATTTGAAGCCCAGAAGGGCATTGGGACCTTTAGTGAGATACTTAGCTTTGAATTATGTTCTGCACAGATATCTCAGATAAATCGATGTGCAATGGCAGAGGACCTTGTACCTTGGATGATTAAATGTCCTAGAGAACATTAAGTCAAAAAGGAATAGTCGGCAGGATTAGGAAGGTAGTCAGTAGGTTCAGAAAAAAGAGTGAATATAGGATTTGGACAAAAGTTTCATTAGCAATAGGGTTTTGGGTAGATAGTGAACGTAAATATGAGCACATATGAAGAGTCAGTCACAATGATGAACTGGGGAAAATATGTAGGAAAGCAGATATCAATAGAGACATTAGGAAATCAGGCAAAGTATAATGAAATAGGGTTAGACATTTTCAACATGGTTGAGGTTAAATATATAATCTTAGGAAGAAAGACATATGTTGCCTCCAATAGGATTGATATTTGAGAGCATTAGGCAACCTGGACATGTTTGTTTTTAGTAATCCATGCTCACTTTCCATTTTGCTTAGGTGAAAGGTTAATTAAATAGACACTTGTCACTTCCTGTTTTTCTGTATGCTTAACAAACCACTGTTGAAATTTTGAGAACTGTTTGCTAATTTTGTTCCCAGAATGTGCTGTCCCCAAATGCCAAACTGCAGAATATACTCCCTCACCCGGGTGCACGCAAACTGCAGAATATACTCCCTCACCCGGGTGCACGCAAACCGCACACTCGCCCTGACCCATCAATAAATTTTCCTTTCTGCCCTCTCCAAGAAAAGTATATAAGTTCTGTTAAAGCTGTTCTCAGGCTCTCTGATCTATTCAAATGAGCTCTGAGCCCCAGCATGCTGGACCCCCAATAACCTCTTTGCTGTGGCTGAGTGTAAATGGTATACTGTTCTGTACTTAAAAGATGCTTTCTTTTGCTTGCCTCTGCATAAAGAAAGTCAGTTGCTGTTTGCTTTCGAGTAGGTAGACCCAGAAACCAGAACGTCTTTTCAAATAACTTGGACTAGACTCCCACAGGGGTTCAAAAACTCCCCCACTCTCTTTGATGAAGCCCTTCACAGACATTTCAACAACTTTAGAACTATGCAACCCGAAGTCATTCTGCTTCAATATGTGGATGTCCAGCTACTGGCAGCCAACACCAAAGAAAACTGTGAGTCTGAGACCCAAGCACTATTATCTGAGCTTGCTCAACTCAGGTAGAGAGCTTCGGACAAAAAGGCCCAAATTTGCCAGCAAGAAGTAATCTTCCTGGGGTATTCCCGTAGGCACGGTAAATGATGGCTCACTGAGCCCAGGAAACAAACCGTTGTGCAGATACCACCCCCATTTAACAGGAGACAACATAGAGAGTTTCTTGGGACTGCTGGCTTTAGCAGGTTATGGACCTGGGTTTGTGTTCTTAGCTGCTCCTTTATACCCGCTGTTAAATGAGAATGCCCAATTCCAATGGACCCTTGAGCACCAGCAAGCTCTTGATAACATCTAAGAACACTGACAATGAACTCCTCAACTTCAGTGAGCCCAGCCTGGAATTTCAGAAAGCCCTACACTATGTTAAAAATGTACATCAACTCAATCAACTTGGTTCAAAAAAACTGCAGGCATTACTGTAGGATCAAGAACAGAGTTTTAGACTAACTCACTCACAGTGAAAGGAAATAATTGAATGGGTAACAAAAGCCTGTCAGTTCTGTCAATTGGTTAATGCTTACCCTTCCAAGCTTCCTGCAGTAAAGCACCTATGAGGAACCAGACCAGGACAAATCTGGGAAGTGGAGGTTTCTGAAATTAAGCCAGCAAGGTATGGACTTAAACATCTCCTAGTCTTTGTAGATACATTTTCAGGATGGATTGAAGCCTTTCCCACCAAAAAAATAAAAGAAAACCTGCACAAATTGTGGTCAAGAAGTTCCTGAAAGATATTTATCAAAGACACTGCCTGCCTAATGTAACATGGTCTGATAATTGAACAGCCTTCATGGGCCAGGAAAATCAGGGGTTAGCCAGGTCCCTAGGGATTAATTGGAATTTACATTGCGCTTATAGACCCCAGAGCTCAGGACACATTAAAAAAATAAATAGAACCATTAAAGAGACCTTAACGAAATTAAGCTTAGAGACCGGCATAAAAGATTAGACTATGCTCCTGCCTTATGCACTGTTTCATGCAAGAAATACTCCCTTTGTTTCTTTGTGTAACCTCACCCCCTATGAAATTCTCTATGGGGCCCCTCCTAGACTAAGAGACCTAACCCCGAGTCTAAGACCTAAGGATCCCTTCCACACACCCTTGCTTGACAGACTTAAATCTCTTTTAAGAACTCAGCTATACCTGTGAAAACAGGTGGCTACTGGCTTCCAACCTGGGGACGAGTGGAATCCACGTTGATATCAAGAAAGAGACTTCCTCTGAATAAGATGACATCAGGTGTCATCCCTGGAACCCCACTGGAAAGGAACATTCCAGGTGCTACTTATAGCACCTACAGCAGTAAAAGTAGAGGGAATCACTTCCTGCATCCATGCCTCTCATCTCAAGCCTGTGCCATGTCCAGACTCTGGCTGGAAACTGGAAAAGACTGTTAACCCTTTCAAATTGCATATTCGCCACGTGGGTAAGGCTATAGACTCTCTCCTTGGCCACCCGTAGTCCTAAAGCTCATCAGCCCCTTCAGCAGCGATGGCTGATCACAAATCCTACTAGACAAGAAGTATGGTCTATCTTGCATACAGCCCCTTTAGGGACCTGGTGGCCATCTCTCCACCCTGACATTTGTCAGCTGGCTATAGGTCTTTCCTATTAGAATATCCCTGATGAAGAGGATCCCATTAAAATTCCATTAAATCCTTTCCGTACCATAGATAATGGAAACAAACATTATGGTTGTAGGGACAGGCAAGCCAGAAGCAGGTTGGCTAGCCTATATTTGTATGTTTGCCCGGCAGACTATCAAAGCCACAAACCGCCATGGCTGTGTGGGGGAAAAGCCGACTTCTTCTGTAAGTCATGGGGATTTGAGCATACAGGGGCTGCCTGGTGGAACCCAAAATCCTCATCAAATTCAGTACACAGCATTGGCCATATTACCACTTAGACAACCCAAACTGATGGCCCCCAGAGGAGTCTCTAGATCCTCAAATTCTGTGTGACCTTTTTAACTTCTGCAAGTGCTCAAAAGGGTGAAAGGAAATTCCCCTATGTGAAGGCCTTTTTCCTCTTTCGCTCACATCCTGAACTATGCTTCTCCAATAGTTCCTCAAACTCAGCCTTCTGCTCCATACTCTCTGCTGTCAGTCCCACCTCAGCAAACCTGATTTCTCTTCTCCAATTACTAGATAAAAAACCGAAACCTCTGCCGGTTCTCAGAGCATTGCCCCCTTGCTGAGGTAGCAGGTACTGAGGTACCCATCCACCCACTCACTTCTCTCTTTTCCTGTCAGTGCCCACACCGGGTCCCACCAGATCCTCTTACCACCTAACCCAAAGCTCAAACCAGCTTAGGAGAACCCTCAGACCCCTATCGAAGATGTAATGAAAATGGCCTTTAAAGTTTCTTTGTCATCACTGAAAACAGGTTACTAAGAATTTAAAGTCCCTCACAGGCTTTTTGGGATACTCACTCCTGTCTTCCTTTCTGCTCTACCGGTTCTACTGCTCAATTTATGTTGCTAGGAAAATCCCCAAACCCTTTCCCATTATTCTTTTACATTTCTCCTTCCTTATTCTCAGATCCACGGAGCTGCTCTCACCTCCCGCCTTCCCCGTCTTCCCCCTCTGTACCAGGCCCTCAGAAAAATCTTCACTGAACTTCTCCAGAAGTCTTCACCATGGCTGACTTTAGGACTTTCAGCAAAAGAGTCTCTATAAATGAGTCAGTGTAGATTAACTTCCTCTTTTTCTGTTGCCCTGTTCTACTTGGCTGCTGGCTGGAAAAATCAGCACTCCTAAGCTCGACACCCCCATAATAGTTTTTCACAGAATGTGTGAAAAAGGCCTCTGGCCTTGAGCTGGCGCTTCACAGAGATGGCTACATTTCTAAGATAAAAAGTTACAAACTGGGCTCCATGGTAACAGTTGGCAGGGGGATAAAAGAAAAGGAAAAAAAAAAAGCTCTCTGCCTCCCAGGTGTCCTTGAAAAGTTAACTTGACCACAATAGAGGAGAAAACAGAAAAAAAAGCTTCTTTTTTTGAATTTCTGCAGACTGTGAACTTCTGAGTCTCTTCTCCTTCATGTTGGGTACAAAATTCTGAAACTACCTAAACTTGGGGTTCAGGGAGTTAATTGATTACAACAGAAGCAATGCCCTCTGAATCCGGTTGCAACCAAATAGGACTGTTTCCCTGTCTTTGGTGCTATCTTAAGTGCCGTGCCTTGTCCGTCCCTACAACAGTATAATTCTATATACTTAAACATTGTTAATGTTTTCATGAAATGGTCAACAGATTTGATTAATTGTGTAATGGTGAAGATGTGTCCCAGATTGCTCTATAATGACCCAGGTTCATTTGAGGTTCAAACAAGGGGGCATACAACCCGGTTCCACTGGGAACATATATCCCTCACTTTAGCCATCATATTAGGAATTGGAGTTGCGGCAGGGGTAATCACAGGAACCACTGCCCTGCTCCATGGTACACAACAAATGACCCAAATAGAAGCAGCAAGAGACCAAAACTTAAAGATAATAGAAACCGCCATCACAGCTTTGCAGGAATCTTTAACATCTGTATCTGAATTTGTTTTACACACCAGTTGAGGGTTGGACCTCCTCTTCATGAGAGAAGGGGGCATTTGTGCTGCATTGATATAAGAATGTTGTTCTGATGCCGACCATACTGAGGTTGTAAAAAAAAACCTATGAGTAAAATAAAAGGATGCCTTGAAAAGCGTCAATGAGAGAGAGAGGCCCAAAAAGGGTGGTTTGAGTCTTGGTTCACACAGTCCCCCTGGTTATCTACGCTTTTATCAATCCTGGCCTGTCCAATAATAATCCTCATATTATTTCTAACTATAAAACCCTGTTTGCTCAACCATGTAATTTCTTTACTCCAAGCTCAAATTGGACAAGTTAAACTTATGGTAATACTCCACTAGCAGACATAGAATGTGACACGCCCCAATAATCACTTTTATGATTAAAAGTAGCAAGAAGAAGAAGTGCGGAATGAAAGGTTAATAAAAAAGGTACTTGTAACTTCCTGTTTTTCTGTAGGCTTAACAAAACACTGTTGAAATCTTGAGAACTGTTTGTAATCTTGTTCCCAGATTGTGCTGTCCCCAACTGCCAAATTGCAGAATGTATTCCCTCACCCACTTTCACACTAACCGCCCACTCGCTCTGACCCATCAATAAATTTCCGTCCCTGCCCTCTCCAAGGAAAGTATATAAGCTCTGCTTAAGCTGTTCTCAGGGCTCTCTGCTCTATTCATGTGAGCTCTGAGCCCCAGCTTGCTGGACCCCCAATTAACCCCTTGCTGTTGCATGAGACACTCTCTTGGTGATCTCTTCCTCCAACGCTTGCAGGAACATTACTTGGATGTTTGAATGTAGAAGAGAAAATCCAGTCATAAAGGGATAGTCGGTAAGATTAAGAAGATAGTCGGTAGGTTTAGGAAGAAGAGTGAGTATAGGATTTGGAAAACAATATCTTTAGCAATAGGGGTTCGGTTAGAGAGTGAATGTAAATGTCAGCACATGTGAACAGTCACAATAATGAAGTGGGGAAAATATGTAGGAAAGCAGATATCAATAAAGACATTACAAAATCAGGCAAAGTATAAAGTGAGTGATAAAATTAGACATTTTCAACAGAATTGAGTTAGAATATATAATCTTAAGAAGAAACAAAATGTAGTCACCAATAGGATTGACATTTGAGAGCATTAGGCAACTTTGACATGGATGTTTTTTGTATTCCATGCTCACTTTCCATTTAGGCTTTGGTACAATCACAAGTGTGACCTTTACATTTGTCTCCAGAATACTACTGTGATAAAATGTATATGTAGATGTGGTGACATGAGTGTTTCTTCCACTATTTCTGGGAGCAATATTTTGAAGACATATAAATGGGTATTGGGGGTACAAAAAGGTGTACACTGTGTCATTGAATATAGAGATAATGCATGAATAGACCATAAGTGAATAAATAATATAACTGGTTCCACATTAAATAACAGATTGAATAGATATCTGAAAATATATAAGAAATCTTATATTGATATACAATCATTCATTCCAACCAATGATACATCTAATATTAATATTAGGGTTACAGTTTATCATGAAGATATGTTAGTTTTGCTACAAAAGTAATTATGGAATTCAAAAATAATGTGTTTGGAAAGAGTCAGTCACAATGCTGGCAATATGTAAACAAGGCCTCTGAGCTTGAGCTGGGGCTTCACAGAGATGGCTACATTTCTAAGATAAAGAAGTTACCAACTGGGCTTCATGGTAACAGCTGGCAGAGAGAAAAAAAAAAGAGAAGAAAATAGCTCTGCCCCATTCCCGGTGTCCTTAAAATGTTAACTTGCCCAGAACAGAGAAAAAAAAACAGAAACAAAAACTGCTTTTTATGAACTTCTGCAGACTGTGAACTTCTGAGCCCCTCCCTTACATGTTGGGTACAAAATTCTGAAACAATTTAAACTTGGGGTGCAGGGGATTAAATGATTACAACAGAAGCAATGCCCTCTAAATCCGGTTGTAACCAAATAGGACTGTTTCCGTGTCTTCGGTGCTATCTTTGTTGCCTTACCTTGCCTTGTCCATCTCTTTTCTCATGAAAAGACCAGTCAAGAAACATGGAGGAATGCATGTGCTCTGAAGCAGGAAGTGATTGATAGTGAAACAAATGCCTATAAATTTTCTAACTTGTGGATGAAATATATATCCTATGATGTGCATTAATTGAAGAAATAGTAATCTACCAGTGTTGAATAAAAATGAACGTCAAAATACACATCATGTCCGATTGGAATCTACTTGCATTGATGTTAAACTGGGTCAGGTACTGTAGAAATATTAGGATTTGTGTGCATCATTCACTGAAGTTACTTTTCAGTATAGGAAAGAAACATGTTTTTCAGGTGAATGAATGTTTCTAAGAATAATCTTTGGAAAGTTGATTATAAATTTATGTATATGAATATGAATGAATTTGGTGAGTGTAAAATAAGACACATATTTCATATTTTGAAAAATCTGGAGAGTATATATATATATATATATATATATATATATATATATATATGTGTGTGTGTGTGTGTGACTAAAGTCACGGTGGCCTGGACACCCTTCTTGTGAACCAGGAGTGATCAAACAGGTCTGCCATTAATACTTTTCCACTTCTCCAATTTGAGGCATTCTGACTTTGGCATTTAGATTCTTTATGTGAAATGGAGTCAAGAAAAAACCGAAGCACCTATGGACTAGCCTCTGCATGGTTTTGAAGAATTCATTTGACCCAAAGGATCCCTATTCCCACTTGATGGAGGTCAGGAACCTTACAGAGAAAGGCGAGAGACTTCATCTACAATGACTGCAATTTTTGCCATTTTGATTTTGTATGCACACATGGGATCTTTCTTTACATCCACCAGGTGTTGGTAATCTAAGCCACAGCCTCACACAGGGCCAAGAGACTGATTAAGACACATCCCTTTCCAAAGCAGTTAAGCAAAGAGCCACAGGTGATGCCCACTCATTTCCATTTGAAAACTGGTTTCTTCAGGCTTCACAAATGTGTGGTGTGAGGCAAAGCCCTTCCTGACATTCAGGGCAAAAGAACAATAGGTAAGCAAAAGGCCCATAGCAGGGTTTCTCCACTGAGACTTTACTGGTCACACTGATATCTGAGTATTCTGAGATGCTCGCCATTCCCTTCAGCTATCCAGTACATGGCCATATCACAGAGCTTGGAGGTGGTAAATATCTTGAACACAAAACCATGAGCCTATTCTTGAGTGTAGCCAGAATTCAGGAAGAAATCAAGAACTAAGGAAGTTTGTAGGTGTTGCCCTTCGATAATGCAAGCCACAGTCCATTCATAAATTGGGCAGGATTGATGCTGGGAAGCTTTCTACTAGACAGGACCCATACATTGATGCATTCTCTTTTCTAATGTCTGCAACAACAGACACATTGGGATACACAGACATGGAAACACTTGCCTTGTCCAATCACTTACTAGAAACGGTTCACTCCAAACCAAACAAACCACCTTTCTTACCTTTTCTCAGAACATGAGATAAAACCACAAACACACAACAAAAACCACAAAGGCATCGCCTTCCCCCAAGTAGGTATGTGACTATTCGGAGTGTACTCTCACTGGTGAGCCTTACTATGTACCTCCAAAATGGCCTGTCCTGTCTCAGATCTGGTCTCTTTTCCAACTCTGTGAAATTGTCAGGAGCCCGTGGTAAGCCACTACTTGCTTTCTCTGGAAAGGCCAGTCTTCAAAGCTTTCCTGGCATTTGGCCATTTTCACATCAATAGATACCAAGAAAGACTGACTCTGTCCTTGGAATATCCAAACAAGTGAGCCCACTGGGAATGGGAATAGGACTGACTCTGGGTGCCTGGATTCCTGGATTACAAGTTCAGAGAGTTCCATCACCAAGGAATAGAGATGAGGACACTTCCTTCAGGAACTGAATGAGGTCACTGCCTTTGCAACCACTTTTTCCTAACAGTTGCTTTCAAGGATCCCATGAGATAGATGCTGTCCCTATTTCCCGTGACACTCTCACCAGTTAGAATAGTATATCACCCATAGGCACCCGTGAACAGCTCTCCACACAGGCCTGGATTGGTCCATCTTCTGTACATTAGGAACAGAGACACTGAGTCAGAAACAACCCCTCTCCAGACAGGGTTGTTTTCCATGGAAGATGACTTTTGCTCTCTCAGGTCCTTAATAGCTGCCTACATCTTCTCCAGGGATTATTTCTGCATGGACCTTTGAGGTTTTCAGCAGGTGATATATCCCCTACATTCCTATATTGTAAGACCAAGACTTTCCCTGCTCTTTTATAAACTTAGAATGAGGGAATAGTATATGGTTTGGGTTAATTACTTGTTCAATTTGGGTTAGGAATCATTTTGCTGGATGAATAATGGTATTGGAAATCTGCAATATTTATAAAAATATAGAGGGGAAATATATGTATGAAAACAGAAATCTAAGTAATATTTGAAGCCCAGAAAGGGATTGGGCCCTTGATTGGGAGACTTAGCTTTGAATTATGTCCTGCACAGATGTCTCAGATAAATCAATACACAATGGCATCGGATCTTGTACCTTGAATGATTGAATGTCGAAGAGAACATCCATTCAAAAAAGGATAGTCACTAGGATTTGGGAGATAGTCGGTAGATTCAGAAAGAAGAGTGAGTATAGGATTTGGACCAAAAGTTATTTAGCAATTGGGTTTCAGGTAGAGAGTGAATGTAAATGTCAGCACAAATGAACCGTCAAAATGATGAACTGGGAAATTATGAAGGAAAGCCTATATCAATAGAGACATTAGGATATCAGGCAAAGTTTAAAGTGAGTGATAGGATTAGACATTTTCAACAGGGTTGAGTTTGAATATATAATCTTAGAAAGAAACAAGTATATAGTCAACAATTGGATTGACATTAGAGAGAATTAGGCAACCTGGACATGGATGTTTTTAGAAATCCATGCTCACTTTAAATTTAGACTTTGGTACAATCATAAGTGTGACCTTTGCTTTATTTTCCAGAATATTACTGTGATAAAATGTATATGTAGATCAGGTGACATGAGTATTTCTTCCACCATTTCTGGGAACAATATTTTGAACACGTATAAATGAGTATTGGGGGTAGAATGTGGTGTAGTATCTGTCTAAGAATATAGAGATAATGCAAGAATAGACCATACTGTGAATAAATAATATAATTGGTCCACTTTAAATAATGGACTGAGTTGATATCTGAAAATATACAGAAAATCTTATATTGATATTAAATCATTCATTCCAACCAGTTATACTTCTAATGGTAATATTAGGGTGATATTTCATCATGAAGAGTGTGTGAGTTTTGCTTCAAAAGTGATTATGGAAATCGAATATAATGTGTTTAGAAAGAAGTCTCATGAAAAGTCTTGTCAAAAAACATGGAGGAATACATGTGTTCTGAAGAATGAAGTTATTGAAAGTGAAACAAATGCCTATAAATTTGCTAACTTGTGTATGAAATATATATCTTATGATGTGCATAAACTGAAGAAATAGTAATGTACAAGTGTTGACTAAAAATGAACATCAAAATACACATCACGTTCCATAAATATCTACTTGCATTGGTGTTAAACTGGGTCAGTTACTGTAGAAATATTAGGATTCGTATGCACCATTCACAGAAGTTAGTTTTTAGTTCTAGGAAACAAATATGTATTTTAGGTGGATGAATATTTCTGAGAATAATCTCTTGAATATTTGATTATAAATCCACATACATGAAAACGAATGAATTTAGGGAGTGTACATTAAGACCCATATATTTAATATTATGAAAAACTTGGAGAGTGTACACACACACACACACACACACACACACACACAGACATTAAAAAGTAGCAATATATATGGAAATCGAAATTCATCATGAAATGTGTATCATCCACTGATCCAAAAATATTCATTATACTGAACATGATTTTATTTATCATGTTGTTCATCTATGAAGCTCACCCATAGGTTGAATTTTCAGTTCCAACTGTGTTTAGGTGGAGTGATCTCTTCTCCCAATTTGTATCTGCAAAGTCAGCCACCTCACAAGAATGTACATGTGATAACAGGAACGATTCAATATGTGCATATGAAATTACATGTGCTGAATTGGCTACAGAGAAATGCAGAAAGGAATTCATCTATTTGTTAACTTTAAAAACACATGGAGAACTATTTCAACAAAATATTGACTAGATTTATAAGTCCTACCCTGTATAATGCAAAAGGCAAGTCCAGCAATACACTATGCCTCGTCTAAACTGCTTGTATTTCTATTCGGTTTGGGTTATTTTTCTCCATCATATTAGAATTAGTAGTCAGAGTCTAGTAGGGTATGGGTTAGTGTCAGCCATTCAGCATTTTGAATGGAAAATAGGAAAATGAATCCAATGTGTATGTAAATATGTGCTTCACAAAAATCTTCGCACTCTAATCCAGAACAATGCCTTGACTTTACCTTCACCCCAAGTAAAACACAATTAGAGTGGAAGAGTTAGAAAATCTGTGAATACATATCTGGAATGTAATATGCTCAAGAGTTCACAACCTTGAAGGTGGCAGAGGAGTTTCCAAAAGTAAGGGACAGGTAAATACTCCACAAAAATGGAGCTCTGCTGGACTAAAGACTTCTGGTGAAACTGCCTCTGAGTTTGGGCACTTGAAATATTTGTTGTTGTCAGGAGTTTTAGCTTTTTTTGTAGAGAGACCATCAAAGCTAGGTATGTATCTAAGTGACCTGGAGGACATGGTTTCTTATTTTCTAATGAACATGAGGCAGCAGTGCTGAATTCTCTCTTTGTAGGTAAACTGTGGCCACTGGGGGGAAAATCTTTCCGTGTGGACTGTAAAGCCATCCGGCAATCCTCCACTTGTCGATGTGTTTCTTGCTGCTGCAATGTGAGTTTGGTATTTGCTTCACAAAATACAAGGAGTTCAACTGGGACACAGTGCTAAAGGGAGTTCTGTCACGTGTGGTGTGTCAGGGTCTGCAGGATAATGCACCAACCAGGCTTCAATCCCATCCTTGACCATAGCAATATGATTCTGAACATTGCCCTGAAAACTCTCCATATAACAAGATGCCTTTACATAGAAGGGTCTGCTGGGTGCACCATGTCAGTCACAAGCCATTTGGAAGCCAATGGCAGATCCACATGGCCCCACCACAGATATTTTATCACACACCTGCACACGACTTTTCTAGGCCCACTTCACATCAGGCTCCAGCTTACTGGCATCTCTGTTCTACACCATTTTCATGGTCATGGGAATTTCAAAAATTTCATGGTATTTATCTAGCCATTTTTCAAGAATGATGTTGGAGGCACTGTGTGTTTAACTTCATTCAGGAACAATTAAATGGTGAGGAAGCTCATTTCAATGAAATCTCTGGAGAAATCTCACAGGCAAGGCTTCCAAAGAGTGGCCAAAATTTCACAGGAAGCCAGGGCTATTGCTGTCTACAATGTGAGGTCCATTTGTGTTTTGACTCTCAAATATGGCTGCCATGTCTTTCAGAATAAAACCATGTGATATCCTGGCTGAGATTCCCAGTGCTCTGTGGAAAGCAAACCTGGGCCTAGATCTCGGTTTCCAAGGGCGACTCTCATGCGTGACCAACTGAAATCCCAACATATTTCATGATAACACTTCTCTAAGTCAGTTCAAGAACTCAGTCTTTAAGGGGAATCACACCAGAGTTCAGCCCAGGTATACCCAGTCATATCTTCCAACTACCACACAAATGACCACAATTAAAACCAAAACACTCCCACATTGTCCTCATCTTCTTCCATATATACACTCTCATACTAAGTTCTGTCTGGAGGTTTACATGAGTGGCGAAGTCCAAGACAGTGTCCAAAATAAGCTCTCTTGCCCCTCATTGCCTAAAGTCATGGTGGCCTGGACACCCTTCCTGTGAACCAGGTGTGATCAAATAGGCCTGCCCTTAATACACCTCTGCTTCTCCAATTTGAGGCCTACTGACTGTCAGGTATAGATATTTTTATGTGAATTGGAGTCATGAGAGAACCAAAGAACCTATGGGCTAGACTCTCCAGGGCTTTGAAAAACTCATTTGACACAAAGGATGCGTATTCTCACTTGATGGAGGTCAGTAGCCTTACAGAGGAAGGCAAGAGACTTCATCCACAGGGACTGCTCATTTGGCCATTTTGGATATGGATTCACACACGGAATGATCCATCAGGTGATGAGAATCTAAGCCACATCCTCACACAGGTCCAAGAGGCTGATTCAGACACATTATCAGGATCAATCACCTGTTTTTTTCCTCTGTCTAACTAGCTAGAGAGACCTTCTCTTTTAATTGAATTTTTATCTCTGTCTGACTAGCTTGAGAGACCTTCTCTTTTACTTGAATATTTCTACTATAACTATAATACAACCCAAGAAGATATCGCCAAACAAAACTGAACCAGAATGAAACAAAAGTGGAACAACAGAAAATCATTATAATAGCTTTTCTATCCTCCTGAAATGTCCATCTCTTTTTTCTCTCAATCAGTTCCTCAGATGTGAGTGGTTTTTCTTCCATCTTACCCATCTCCAGGGACAGGCAACTTAAAACAAAAGTGAAGCAAAACAAAAGAGGAATTTTAAAATGGCTTCCCATCCTCTCGCCCTGCCTTCAGAGGTGAGCAGTTTACCTTATCACTTACCCTCACTCATTCCCCTTGCGGCCCTCCAAATGCCACAGTCTGGCTGGGCAAAATTCAGGAGCCACTTGACAAAAGAAACGAACTTTATTTTAAGAACCACACATGCCAAACAAAACAACTCCTGAGGAAAACCTTCAGAACCCAACTGCCATCACTGGCTTCCCACAAGTCAGCTGTGACCTACCTCACTTACTTGGTGATGGAACTCTCTGAACTGGAAGCCCGGGACACAGAGCCAGTCCCAGTCTCAGTCCCAGTGGGCTCATTGTTTGGATTTACTAAGGACAGTGTCAGTCTTTCTTGGTACATACTGATGTGAGGATGGCCGAATGCCAGGAGAGCTCTGAAGTGGAGCCTTTCCTGAGAAAGCAGGAAATAGCTGGCTCCTGAAAACTTCACAGAGTTGGCCAAGGAGACCAGATCTGAGACAGTACCGGCCATTTCGTGGGAAAATATTATGGCGCACCAGTCAGAGGAAACTCTGGATAGTCACAGACCTACTTTGGGGAAGGAGGTGACTTGTGGGTATGGGTGTGAGTTTGTGGTTTTGTATCATGTTCTGACAATAGGTAGGAAAAGCAGAATGTTTGGTTTGGGGTGAACTGTGTCTAGTAAGTCCTTTGGCAAGGCCACTGTTTCTATGTCTGTGTATCTCTCTGTGTCCGTGCTTGTAGACCATAGAAGGTGAATTAAAAATTATAGCCAGTTCTCCAAAGGGTATATCTGTAATTTCACCAAGAGACAGAATAGCACAGTTACTAATAATACCAAGCCTACATGATAAATTTTTCAGTCATGCTGTAGAAAGAGGTTCCAAGGGATTAGGCTCCACACGTGTAGATTGGGCTATGTTTCTTTAAATTTAGATTCTCGCCCCATGCTAAAACTAAATATTCAAGGACATGAATTTAATGGGCTATTGGATACAGATGCAGAACTTAGCATCATCTCTCATCAAGAACTTAGCATCATCTCTCATCAAAACATTGGCCATTACAACAATACACTCAAATGCTTCAAGGCCTAGGATTGGTGACTAATCCCCATAGAAGAGCAATGGTATTAGATTGGAAGGATCCTGAAGGATGTGAAGGAACTAAACAGCCATATGTATGGATCATCTTCCCATAAATTTATGGGGATGAGATGTCCTAGATCGATTAGGTTTGACATTAACAAATAACATCAATCAAAATGTACCCACAATTATGGTTAGACAAGGTTTTAGGAAAGGAAAAAGATTAGAAAAACAAGAACAAGGTATAGCAGCCCCAATACAAATAGATCAAAGAACAGAGAGACATGGGTTGGATTTTAAGAAAGGGCCACTAAGACAATAAAAACTACTTGGAAATCAGAAATACCAGTATGGGTTCCTCAGTGGTCCCTGACTAAAGAAAAGGTACAAGCAACCCATGACCTAATAAAACAACAGTTAGCGGAAGGACATATACAACCGTCTGTATCTCCCCATAATACACCCATTTTTGTCATCAAAAAGAAATCTGGTAAATGGAGATTATTGCAAGATTTAAGAGCCATTAATAATGAGACGGTTATTATGCGACCTGCTCATTTGGGAATTCCTCAATGTTCTGCTTTGCCAAAAACCTGGTATGTTTTAATTATAGATATTAATGATTGTTTTTATTCAATTGCAATTCATCCTGAGGATAGTCCATGGTTTGCATTTACTATACCTGCACTGAATCATGAAGGTCCTGATCAGAGATCCAAATGGAAAGTACTCCCTCAAGGGATGGCTAACACTCCAACTATGTGTCAAATTTATGTTAACAAATTAATCCAGCCACTTAGAAATCAAAATCCTGAACTACAAATATTTCACTATATGGATGGTGTATTATTAGCACAGAAAGCTAAAAACGCATTGCTAGAATGTTATGCCACACTTACAAACTTATTAAAAAATTATAAACTAGAGATAGCAATAGATAAAGTACAATTAAATTTTTCAATTAATTATTTAGAAATTCTTTTATCCTCAATCATGGTCCATCCACCAAAAATTCAAATACGAATAGATCAACTCAAATCACTTAATGACTTTCAAAATTTATTAGGAGACATAAATTGGATAAGGCCTTATCTAGGTATACCAACAGGAGAGTTTGAACCTTTATTTGATATCCTAAAAGGTCTATGAGATCCAAATGCACCCCGAATGTTAACACCTGAAGCAAGAAAAGCATTAAAAATCATTGAAAAATGTATGGAAAATATTCATTTGGATAGAATTGATTTAAGAATGCCTTTATTATTTATTGTACTACCACCAAAAAAATATTCCTACAGAAGTATTTTTGGCAAGAAGGTCCATTATTATGAATACATTTATCTTGTTCTCCTAACACTATTCTTACTAGGTATACTGAGGCTTTAGGACAATTAATACTCAAAGGAATAAAAGCAGCAAAGGGACTGATTGGAATGTCTTCCAATAAAATTATTACTCCATATACTATGAATCAAATTGATGAGATAGATAATTAGTTAAATACTTGGGCAATAATCATGTGCAAATCTAATGTTTCATTTGATAACCACTTACCATCTAATCCTTTATTGTCTTTTTGGTCATCTAATCATGTAATTTTTCCAAAAATGAGAAGAAAAACACCTATTATAAACGCTACAAATATATTCACTGATGGGTCAAATAATGGTACAGCAGTAATAGTTACACCTGATCAAACTTTTACATTTTTAGTACGAAAACAATTAGCTCAAAATGCAGAGCTTAATGCAGTATTACAAGCTTTTGTGATGCTTAAAGCATCTGTAATTAATTTATTTTCCGATAATCAGTATATAGTTATTGCTATAGTATCACTTGAAGATGGTGGAAGGATTTCCCCTTCCTCTACTCTTTTCTCTTTGCTTTCCACTATACAAAGTCTAATCTGGGACAGGAAAGATCCGTTCTTTATAGGACATTTCAGGACACATACAGGAATGCCTGGAGCCCTTAGTTTGGGCAAATATTTAGTAGATAAAACAACACATGACATACATACATATTTTCTCTACACTAGAAGAAGCTATAAATTTTTATAAAAAGTTCCATGTCAATGATAATACTTTACAAAAGCATTTCAAAATAACTAAGGAACAAGCTAGACAAATAATAAAACAATGTCAAAATTGTGTGACCTTTTTACCACAAGTTAATCTTGGAGTCAATCCTAGAGGATTGATACCTAACCATATTTGGCAGATGAACGTCACAAACTTGCCAGAATTTGGAAAATTAAAATATTTGCATGTTACAGTTGATACTTCTTCTGGATTTTTGATGGTCTCCCTTCTTGCTGGAGAAAAAAACTAAAGATGTTATAGCTCATTGCTTACAAAATTTTGCCACTGTGGGCGTTCCAAAAGAGTTAAAAACAGATAATGCCCCTGGTTATATTTCTACCTCTTTTAAACAATTTTGCTCATCATTTGGCATTACTCATATAACAGGAATCCCATACAATCCACAGGGACAATGCATAGTTGAAAGATCACATCAAACTATTAAAACATACATATTAAAGCAAAAAGAAGGAATTGGGAAGGGGTATACATTCCCCAAAGATAAACTTAAAATAACCCTTTTACTCTAAACTTTTTAAATTTGGGTTCATCAGGGCTTAGTGCTGCAGAAAGGCATATATGTCCAAATAATGTACATAAGCCCAAGGTACTTTGGAAGGATATTCTAACAGAACAATGGAAAGGTCCTGACCCAGTAATTGTCTGGAGTCCGGGGTCTGTTTTTGTGTTTCTACAGGGAGAAGAGTAGCCAATTTGGATTCCAGAGAGATTAACTAAAGAGATTTCTACAGACCAAAAATAAGATGATTTGGCTCAAATCAATAAGAGCTGATATCCAGAACTCCAGTTTGGCTGTTCTTACATCTGTGACAGAACCAGAATGTTTTTTTCAACATCTATTTTATTATTGCCCTTTCTCATATCATGAAGTTTTATTTTGTTTTTTTTTTTTAGGTCATACAGACCTAGGTTAATGTTTTGCTGATCAGTTCTATTTTTGGACAATAGAGTTTTTAGACATTGCAATGGAGATTTCACCTGTAAAAAGTCATAAGGCCTTTAATATTATGTCATGTGTTGTAGTATTATATTATGTGTGCACACTTGTGTTTTGTGTTATATGTTTGATTTCAGCATCTTTTCTGTGTTGACTATATTCTTTTCAAGTTGATATACTTTGTCTTCATTATCTGATGTTCTGACTTCTACTTGATCTAGTCTGTTTGTAATATTCTCATTAGCACTTTTAATCTGATTTACGGTTTCTTGCATTTCTATGATTACAACTTGATTATTTTTAACACCTCTATCTCCTGATAAAGCTCATTCTTTGTGGATTTAATTTGTGTGGTTAGTTCCTCTTCAAAATATACTTTCAATGCTTGGATTTGCTGTCTCATGTCTTCTCTAATATTCCGTTCCATCTGAATTAGGAATGCCTTGATTTCTTTCCCTGTCCATATTTCTGATTCTTCTAGGTTCTCCTGTATATTTAGATTGTACTGCATTGTTCGTAACCCTTTTTTTCCCTTGTTTTTTCATATTGTTCACGTTGTTTTCCAGCTCTGTTTGACTGCTTTGTAACTGCTTTCTCCTATACATTTGTTTTGGCTTTGTATATCTCTGTTGTCTCTCTTTTGTGGTGGGAGATTATGCCTAGAAATTTTGGGCTTTGTTTTACTTTAAAGCTGATTCATTCAATTCATATAAGGCTTCTAGGTTCTGTATGCATATAATGATTTGCTGTTTGTTCTTAGGACTATATGTTTAGGTTGGGTGCTCTGGTGGTACAATGGTTAGTATGACTTGGCTACTTTAGAAGATTGCTCCACTGAAGTTGGATACTACCAGGCAATTGGATCAGGGTGTTGGTAGTAGCTAGGTATTTAGGAGTCTTATAGACAGCCTTGAGACATTCACCTATTTGCATTTAGACAATTACACACAATGGAAGATGTAATGCTTGGGATGAGAGTTGGGCGGTAGGAGAATGAAGGTGCTCTTAAAAAGAAAAAATGATAGAGGGAGAGATAGATTAGAGGGGAATGAAAAGAACAATAAAACTTAAAATGGGATAGAAAGAGAGAAGGAAAAGGGGGGAAAGGAACAGGGAGAGAAGAAGGAGAGAAAAAAATATCAACAACAGCAACAACAACAACAACAAAAAAAATTAAAGTCTTAGAGATCCACCTTCTTCTCTTCCAGTAGGCAGAGCTGTGCCTTCCAAGCGGAGTGTCTGCTCTCTACCTGCCGAGAGCTATCCCTGTACGGCGTCTTCTGGGGGTTTCTCAGACTTGTCAGTCCAGAGCCATTTCACTTCTCCAGCTCTTAACCCCCTTCCTCCTGTCAGCCTGCCAGCCAGGTCCTGTTTCCCAGAAGTGATTCTCCAGAGATCTAGTTACACTTGCAGCCCCACCGAGTGTCCCTTTTAAGCCCCAGTGCTGTGGTAAACTGGCGGCTAAGACCTTAGGGGTCACCGCTGGTGATATGGGGGCCTTGGGGTCTGGACTCCCCTCTGCTTCCCTACGGACATGACCCCTGAGAAGTCAATGAAGTTTCCTGGCTGCTTGTATCAGTATGGGTAGTCACGCACCTGCTAAAGTGGATTCTGCTGGGAAGGAATTTCGCCAGCCGAACTCCGATGACGTCAACTCTCTGCTATGGCGGGCCCCAGGCTTCTTGCCGGATTGACCGAGGGGAGGGGTGGGACTGGCCCGGCCCGGTTCGCCTCAGCTCCTGGTGCGTGGAGGTTTGGCTAAAGACTTCTTCCTGCCAAGCTGTGTCTCAGCGTCTAGCAGGACCCAGTCACTTTGGCTGCGGGCGGGTGGATGGATCTGCAGCTGTGCCCGCGGTGCGCGGACTGTGGCTGGTGAATCTCGAACTCCGCGTCTAGTTGCAGGGTCCCGCTCATCCGGGTCACACAGACGCTTCAAAAAAATTCTAGTAGCTCCCGGGCGGTCTCCCTTCAGTGGAATTTTGCTAGGAGAAGCTCCGTTGGTAGAATCCAAGAGTTATCCTTGCGACTTTATGACCCCATCACTGTGAGTGCATTAAAAGTGCAGCCTCTCTGCCCGCCGCCATGTTGGATCCACCTTTTCTTTGCATTATATTTAATAATTCTCTTCGAGACAATGTAAATTGTTAAGAAAATTGTTTTCTTTTAGTGCCTTTTGCAATGTTACATAATTCTTTCTTTAGGCATTGTTGCCAGAATTTCTAACTTCATACCAGTGCATGTGAAGACAAAGATAAAACCAATCTACAGCTTCTGCAATAGCCATCACTGAACTGCTTGCAGAACTTGCCTGGACTATGTATCACTTGTATGCATTGTGAACTCACCTGCATGCATTGTGAACTATCTGTTGGTGCAGCGACTTGTGGTAGTGTTGGGGTATTTCTCTGATGATGTCATCGGTGGTACAATTTTTTCAAAAAGAGCCATCAATTGCCTTGGTGTATCTTCCTCCCTTCTGCTTGTCATGGTCGTTCAGCTAAAATTTGGGTGCCAACAGAGATGAGGCAAAGAACCTCACCCGCCCCTGGTACAAAGACCTCTCCACATGTGTGGATGTATACTGGACCTGTAGTCAGTGATAGGTAAGATCCAATTACAATGGTACCAATCTAAGACAGGAGGCTGACACCTTGAGGTCAGCTCATTCGATAATGGGTAAGGACCATATGTACTATTGGATAACCTAAGGCAGGCACGGTCCCTAAGCCACATGCTTGTTGTATAAACAGAGAGGGTTAGATGTTGAGAGCCACAGCCCAAGGGACCAAAGCAAACTTTCAGACTGCCAGCTGATGGTTGGCTCACAGCGGCCCCAGCAACATCTAGCTGATTGGCTCCTCTGCGGTGATGCCCATTGGGCTGTTTCCCCACCCTTTCAAATAATAGAGCTGCTTCTTGGGGGACTATTTTGGCTCTGCTCAAACAACCCAGCCAATCGACCTCAAGAGCAGGAGGAGTGAGGAGGTTGAGAGCTTGTGGGAAGCCGGTGGTGGCAGTTGTGCTCTGAGTGTTTTTCCCGAGGAGCTATTTTTTGGCGTGTGTGGTTCTAAAAATAAAGTTAGCTTTTGACAAGTGGCTCCTGAATTGTGCCCAGCCAGACTGTGGCAATCCTAAATTGATGGAGCAAAATAACCAAAACAGAATAGAAATACAAGTAGTTCAGAGGAGGCATGGTGTATAGCTGGACTTACCTTTTGTATGATAAAGGGTAGGTGTTATAAATCAAGTCAATATTAAATTGAAGTAGTTCTCCGTGTGTTTTAAAGATAACAAATACGTGAATTCCTGTCTCCCTTTATCTGTATCCTATTCAGCACATGTATTTTTGTATGCACATATAGAATCCTACCTGGTAACACATGTACACTTTTGTGAGGTGGCAGACTTGGCAGATACAAATTGTCAAAAGAGATCACTCATCCTGAACATTGTTGGAACTGAAAATTAAAACTATGGGTGAGCTTCCTAGTTGAACAAGATAATACATAAATCCATGTTCAGTAAAATGAATATTTTTGGATCTGTGAATGATATATATTTCATGATAAATTTCGATTCGCATATATATTGCTACCTTTTAATGTCTGTGTGTGTGCGTGTGTGTGTGTGTGTGTGTGTGTGTGTATACACACACACTCTCCAGATTTTTCAGAATATAAAATATATGTGTCTTATTATACAATCCCTAAATGCATTCATATTCATGTATGTGGATTTATAATCAAATGTTCACAAAATTATTCTCAGAAATATTCATCCACCTCAAATACATATTGTTTCCTAGTACTGAAATCTAAATTCAGTGAATGGTGCATAGAAGTCCTAATTTTTCTACAGTAACTGACCCACTTTAACATCAATGCAAGTAGATTACAATGGTACATGATGTGTATTATGACGTTCATTTTTATTCAACAATGTTACATGACAATTTCTTCAGTTTATGCACATCATAGGATAAATATTTCATTCACAAGTTTGCAAATTTATAGGCATTTGTTTCACTTTCTATCACTTCCTGCTTCAGTACACATGTATTCCTCCATGTTTTTTGACTGGTCTTTTCATGAGAATACTTTTCATTTTAGATTTCAATAATCATGTTGAAGCAAACCTCACACACTCTTCATGACAAATCATAACCCTAATATTACCATTAGATCTATAAATGGTTGTAATGAATGTATGTATATCAATATAAGATTTCCTGTATATTTTAAGATATCAATTCAATCCATAATTTAAAGTTGGAACCAGTTATATTATTTATTCACAGTATTGTCTATTCATTCATTTTATCAATATTTGTAGACACAGTGTAGACCTATTTGTACACCCAATACTAATTTATACATCTTCAAAATATTGACCACATAATTGGTGGAAGAAATACTCATGTCACCTGATCTACATATACACTTTATCACAGTAATATTCTGGACACAAAATGTAAAGTTCACACTTATGATTGTACCAAAGCCTAAATGGAAATTGAGCATGGATTACTAAAAACATCCAAGTCCAGATTGCCTAATGCTCTCAAATGTCAATCCTATTGTTGCTAAATATTTGTTTCTTTCTAAGATTGTATATTCAACATCTACCATGCTGAAAATGTCTAATCCTATCACTCAATTTATACTTTGCTTGATTTCTTCCTGTCTCTATTGATATCTGCTTCCCTATATATTTTCCCCAGTTAATCATTGTAACTGACTCATCACATGTGCTGACATTTACATTCATTCTCTACCAGAAACCCTATTGCTAAAGAACTTTTGGAGCAAACCCTATACTCACTCTTCTTCCTAAACCTACTGACTATCTTTCCAATCCTACCAACTACCCTTTTTAAGTGGATGTTTTCTTCTACATTTGATCATCCAATTTACAAGGTCCTATGCCATTTTTTATCGATTTATCTGAGACATCTGTGCAGAAGGTATTTCAAAGCTAAGTATCCCAATCATGGACCCAATGCTCTTCTGGGCTTCAAATCTTACCTAGACTTCTGTATTCATACTTATATTTCACCTATATATTCTTGTAAATATCACAGGTTCCCATTGCCATTATTCATCATGCAGAATGATTCCTAACCCAAATCGAACCTGTTATTACCCTAACCATACACTGTTCCCTCAATCTAACTTTACAGAAAAGCAGGACAGAGTTGGTCTTACAATCAGAAGTGTAGGGGATCTTCCACCTGCTGAGAACCTCAAAGGTCAATACAGAAATAATCCATGGAGAAGATGTAGGCAGCAATGAAGGACCTGAGGGAGGAAAAGTCAACTTCCATCGTAAACAACCTGGTCAGGGTGAAGGGATGTGTCTGAATCAGATTCTCTCTTCTTAATGTAGAGAAGATGGACCAAACCAAGCCTGTGTGGAGAGCTGTTCCCAGGTGCCTATGGTTGATATATCATTCTAACTTGTGAAAATGTCACAGGAAGTAGGTGCACCCTCCATCTCATGGGACCCTTGGAAGCAACTGTTAGGACAAAGTGTTTGCCAAGGCAGTGACTTCATTCACTTCCTGAAGGAAGTTACCTCACATAACTTCCTTGGTAATGGAACTCTCTAAACTTGGGATTCAGGAAGCCAGGAGACCACAGCCAGTTCCAGTCCCAGTTCCAGTGGTCTCACTTGTTTGGGTAAACCAAGGACAGAGTCAGTCTTTCTTGGTACCTAGTTATGTGAGGATGGCCAAATGCCAGGAAAGCTAAGAAGAGGGGCCTTTCCTGAGAAAGCAGGTAGTGGATCACCAGTGACTTCTGACAACTTCACAGAGTTGGCCAAGGAGACCAGAACTGAGACAGCACAGTGCATTTCGTGGAAATATAGTATATCCCACCCATCATAGGACACTCCGGATAGTCACAGACCTACTTTGGGGAAGGTGGTGCCTTTTTGAGTGTGGGTGTGAGTTTGAGAATATGTAGGAAAGGCGACTTGTTTGGTTTGGAGAGGACTTTATCTAGTATGTCCTCTGACAAGGTGAGTGTTTCTATTACTGTGTATCCCACTCTGTTTGTGGTCTTGGTATTAGAAAAAGAATGCATCATGGATGTGTTCTGTCTAGTAGAAAGCTTCCCAGCATTCATACTGCCAATTTATGAATGGATTGCGGCTAGCCTTATCAATGGGCAAAACCTACTATCTTTCTAAGTTCCTGTTTTCTTCCTGAATTCTGGACACTCTCCAGAATAGGCTCAGAGTTTTGTGTCCAAGCTATGTGGCACCTCCCAGCTCTGTCACATGGCCATGTACTGGAGAGCTGACGGGAAGGGGAGCATGTCAGAAAACTCAGATATCATTGTGACCAGGAAAGTCTCAGTGGAGAAACCCTGCTTTGGGTCATTTGCTTACCTATTTTTCTGTTGCCCTAAATGTAAGGAAAGTCTTTGGCTCAGGCCACCTTTTTGTGAAGCCTGAAGAAAACAGTATTCAAATGGAAATGAGTGGGCATCACCTGTGGCTCTTTGCTTAATTTCTTTGGAAATGGATGTGTCTGAATCAGCCTCTTGGCTCTCGGTGAAGCTGGGGCTTAGATTGTCAGCACCTGACGGATCTAAAGAAAGATCCCATGTGTGCATCCATAACCAAAATTCAAAAAGATCAGTCATTGTGGATGAAGTCTCCCACCTTCCTCTGTTAGGTTCCTGACCTCCATCAAGTGTGATTATGGACCCTTGGGTAAAATGAGTTCTTCAAAGCCCTGCAGATGTGGTAGTGTTTTCTCATGACTACAAAACACATAAAGAATCTATCCCTGACAGTCAGTAGGCCTCAAATAGTAGAAGCAGAGCAGTATTAATGGCAGGCCTATTTGATCACTCCTGGTTGACAGGAAGAGTGTCCAGGCCACACTTACTTTAGGCAAATGAGGGACAAGGAAGCTTATATTGGACACTGTCTTGAGCTGCGCCACTTATGGAAACCTCTTGCCAGAAGTTATGATGGATGTCTATATGGAAGAAAATGAGGGCCATGTGGGAGTGTTTTGGTTATAATTGTGGTCATTTTTGTGGCAGTTGGAAGAGATGACTCGGTCCACCAGGGCTTCACTCTTGGGTGATTCCCCTTTTAGACTGAGTTCTGGAACTGACCTCAGAGTAGTATTGCCATGAATTGAGTTGGGATTTTAGGAGGCCACACATGAGATTCACGCTTGGAATCTGAAATCTAGTCCCAGGTTGGTTTTCCACAGAGCACTGGGAATCTCAGCCAGGATATCACATGATTTTATTATGAAAAACATGGCAGCCATAGTTGAGAGTCAAAACACACATGGACCTCACATTGTACAGTTCAATGGGCCTGGCTTCATGTGACCTTTTGGCCACTCTTTGGGAAGCCTTTCCTGTGAGTGTTGTTCAGAGAATTCATTGAAATGAACTTCCTCACCATTTAGTGGTTCCTGAATGAATTGAAACCCACAGTGCCTCCAACTTCATCCTTGAAAAATGGCTAGATGAATACCATCAAATTTTTGAAATTCCCATGACCAGGTGGCACTGGAGAAACTTTGGATGTCCTGTTGCTGATCATGAGTATACGATACAGTGCCTTGATTGACTGGGTTTCATGAAAATGTTGAAGAACAGTGATGCCAGTAAGTTGGAGCCTCCTGAGTAGTGGGCCTAGAGTAGTGGTGTGCAGGTGTGTGATAAAACATCTGTGGTGGAGTCATGTGGACCTGCCATTGGCTTCCAAATAGCTTGACATAGTGTAGCCAGCAAACCCTTATATGTAAATGCATCTTGTTATATGGAGAGTTTTCAGGGCAATGTTCAGAATCAGGTTGCTATGGCCAAGGGGGCAAGCTATGTGAGATAGAGGCCTGGTTGGTGCATTCTCTTGAAGACCCTGACACACCACACATGACAGAACTCCCTCTAGCACTGTGTCCCAGTTGAAATCTTTGTATTTCATGAAGCAAATACCAAACTCCCAGTGCAGCAGCAAGAAACACCACGAAAATTGGAGGATGACCAAATGGTTTCAGAGTCCTCACAGGGAGACACATAGCCCCCAGTGGCCACAGTTTACCTACAAAGAGAGAATTCAGCACTGCTGTCTCATGTTCATTGGAAAATAAGAAACAAGATCCTTCAGGTCACATAGATGCAGATCCAGCTTTAATTGTCTCACCACAAATGAAGATTAAGCTCCTGACAACAACATATATTTCAAGTTCCCAAACTCAGAGGCAGTTTCTCAAGAAGTCTTTAGGCCAGCAAAGCTCCATTTTTGTGGAGGGTTTACCCTGTTCGTTACTTTTGTAAACTCATCTACCACCTCCAAGTTTGTGAACAACTGAGCATATTGCATTCCATATATATATATATATATATATATATATATATATATATATATATATATATATATATATACACAGATTTTCGAACTCTTCTCCTGTAATTGTGTCTTACTTGGGGCAAAGGTAATGTCAAGGCATTGTTCTGGATAAGAGTGGGAAGATTTTTCATAGCACATAATTACATACACATTGGATACCTTTTCCAATTTTCCATTCTAAATACTGAATCCCTGACACTAACCCATAGCCTACTAGACTCTGACTACTTATCCTAATATGATGGAGAATAATAATCCAAACAGAATAGAAATACAAGCAGTTCAGAGGAGGCATGGTGTATAGTTGAATTTGCCTTTTGCATTATGTAGTGTAGGAGTTATAAATCTAGTCAACTTTTGTTGAAATTGTTCCCCATGTGTTTTTAAAGTTAACACATATGTGAATTCCTGTCTCCCTTTCTCTGTAGCCTATTTGCACATGTATTTTTATATGCACATATAGAATCCTACAAGGTACAACACATACATTCTTGTGAAGTGGTTGACTTGGCAGATACACATTGTGAGAAGAGATCACTTCTCCTAAATGCTGTTGGAAGTTAAAATTCGAACTCTCTGTGAGCTTCCTAGTTTAACAACATTATACATAAATCCATGTTCAGTAAAATGAATATTTTTGAAACTGTGGATGATATATATTTCATGGTGAATTTCAATTGGCATATATATTGCTACTTTTTAATGTCTGTGTGCATGTGTGTGTATATATATATATATATATATACAAATTTTCCAGATTTTTCAAAATATGAAATACATGTGTCTTATTATACATTTCCTAAATTCATTCATATTCATATATGTGAATTTATAATCAACTTTTCACAAGATTATCGTCAGAAATATTCATCCACCTGAAATACGTATTTGTTTCCTAGTACTGAAAACTATCTTCAGTGAATGGTGCCTACAAATCCTAAAATTAATACAGTAACTGACCCAGGTTAACATCAATGCAAATTGATTCCTATGGGACATGATGTGTATTTTGACGTTCATTTTTATTCAAAACTGGTACATTACTATTTCTTCAGTTTATGCACATAATAGGATATATATTTCATCCACAAGTTTGCGAATTTAGAGGCATTTGTTTCACTTTCAATCACTTCCTGCTTCAGAACACATGTATTTTTTCATGGTTCTTGACTGGTCTTTTCATGAGACTTCTTTCCAAACACATTATTTTTGATTTCCATAATCACTTTTGAAGCAAAACTCACACACTTTTCATGATAAACCATAACCTTAATTTTACCATTAGATGTATAACTAGTTGGAATGAATGTATGTATATCAATATAAGATTTCTTATATATTTTAAGATACGAATACAATGCATTATATAAAGTGGAACCAGTTATATTATTTATTAACAGTATGGTCTATTCATGCAATAGCTCTATATTCATAGACACAAGGTACACGTCTTTGTACCCCCAATACTAACTTATTAATCTTCAAAATATTGCTCCCAGAAATGATGGAAAAATTACTCATGTCACCTGATCTACATATACATTTTATCACAGTAATATTCTGGACACAAAATGCAAGGTTCACACTTATTATTGTACCAAAGCCTAAATTGAAAATGAACATGGATTACTAAACACAGCCATGTCCAGGTTGCCTAATGCTCTCAAATATCAATCCAATTAGTGACTACATATTGGTTTCTCCTAAGATCATATATTCAAATTCAACCCTATTGAAAATGTCTAATCCTATCACCCACTTTATACTTTGCCTTATTTCGTAATATCTCTATTGATATCTGTTTTCCTACATATTTTCTCCGGTTCACTATTTTGACTGACTCTTCACATGGGCTAACATTTACATTCACACTCTAAACAAAACCCTATTGATAAAGAATATTTTTTTTCCAAAACCTATACTCACTCTTCTTCCTAAACCTAACAACTATCTTCCTAATCCTAACGACTATCCCTTTTTGACTGAATGTTCTTTTCTACACCCAATCATCAAAGTAAACATTGGGCGAGCTTCGGAGGAAGAGACCACCAAAAGACTATCTCATGCAACAGCAAAGGGTTTATAGGGGGTCAGCATGCAGGGGGTGCGAGCTCACTTGAATAGAGCAGAGAGCCCTGAGAAGAGCTTAAGCAGAGCTTATATACTTTCTTTGGGGAGGGCAGGGAGCAAAGTTTATTGATGGGTGAGGGAGAGTGGGCGGTTTGCATTCAACCGGGTGAGGGAGTACATTCTGCAGTTTGGCATTTGGGGACAGGACATTCTGGGAACAAGATTAGCAAACAGTTCTCAAGATTTCAACAGTGTTTTGTTAAGCATACAGAAAAAAAAAGTGACAAGTACATATTTTATTAATCTTTCATTCCCCACTTCTTCTTCTAGCTACTTTTAATCATAAAAGTGATCATTGGGGGGTGTCACATTCTATGTCTGCTAGTGGGGTATTACCATAAGTTTAACTTGTCCAATTTGAGCTTAGAGAAAAGAAATTACACGGTTGAGCAAACAGGGTTTTATAGTTAGCAATAATATGGAGATTATTATCGGACAGGCCAGGGTTGATAAAAAAGTAGTCAAACAGGGGGACTAGGTGAACCAAGACTCAAACCACTTTTTTTGGTCCTCTCACTCTCTCATTGACGCTCTTCAAGGTGTCTTTTTAATTTAATCATTTTTTTTACAACTACATTATGCTCGGAATAAACACAAAATTCTTCCCAGGAAGTGACAAATACCTATTTTATTAACCTTTCACTTCCGACTATCCCTTTTTGACTGGATGTTCTCTTCGACATTCTATCATCGAAGGTACAAGGTCCTATGCCATTGTATATTGATTAATCTGACACATCTGTGCACAACCTAATTCAAAGCTAAGTATTCCAATCAAGGGCCCAATGCTCTTTTGGGCTTCAAATCTTACCTAGATTTCTGTTTTCATACATATATTTCACCTATATATTCTCATACATATCGCAGGTTCCCAATACCATTATTCATCCAGCAGAATGATTCCTAACCCAAATCACACATGTTATTAACCCTAACCATACACTGTTCCCTCAATCTAACATTACAGAACAGCAGGGACAGAGTTGGTCTTACAATACAGGAATGTAGTGGATCTTCCACCTGCTGAAAACCTCAAAGGTCCATGCAGAAATGATCCCTGGAGAACATGTAGGCAACTATGAAGGACGTGAGAGAGCAAAAGTCATATTCCATGGAAAACAACCTGGTAAGGATGAAGGGTTGTGTCTCATTCACCCTCTCTCCTTAATGTAGAAAAGATGGACCAACCAAGGCCTTTGTGGAGAGCTGTTCCTGGGTTCCTATTGTTGAGATACCTATCTAACTTGTGAAAGTGTCAGAGGAAGTATGGAAGCAACTGTTCGGAAAAAGTGGTTGCTAAGGCAGTCACCTCATTCAGTTCCTGAAGGAAGTGACCTCACCTCACTTCCTTGGTGATGGAACTCTGCGAACTTGGGATCCAGGAAGTCAGGCATCCAGAACCAGTCCAATTCCCAGTACAGTGGGATCACTTGTTTAAATTTAAAAAGGACAGAGTCACTCTTTCTTGGTACCTACTGATGTGAGGATGGCCAAATGCCAGGAAAGTTTGAAGACTGGCCTTTCCAGAGAAAGCAAGAAGTGGCTCACCGCGGGCTCCTGATATTTCACAGAGTTGGCCAAGGAGACCAGATCTGAGAAAGGACAGGCCATTTCTGGGGAACATAGTATAGCCCACCATTCAGAGGACACTCTGGATAGTCACAGACTTACTTTGGGGAAGGAGGTGCCTTTTTCAGTGTGGGTGTGAGTTTGTGGTTTTGTCTTATATTCTGAGAATAGGTAGGGAAGGCGGCTTGCTTGGTTTGGAGTGGAATGTTTCTAGAAAGTCTTTTGACAAGGCGAGTGTTTCTATGTCTGTGTATCCCACTGTGTCCTTGGCTGTAGACATTAGAAAAGAGAATGAATCAATGGATGTGTCCTGTCTAGTAGAAAGCTTCCCAGCATTCATCCTACACATTTTAGGAATGGATTGCAGGTTGCCTTATCGATGGACAACATGTACTGTCTTCCTAAGTTCCTGTTTTCTTCCTGAATTCTGGCCACTCTCCAGAATAGGCTCATGGTTTTTTGTCCAAAATATGTACCACCTCCAAACTCTGTGACATGGCCATGTAATCCATAGCTGAAGGGAATGGCAAGCATCTCAGAAAACTCAGATATCAGTGTGACCAGGAAAGTCTCAGTGGAGAAACCCTGCTTTGGCCCTTTTGCTTACCTATTGTTCTGTTGCCCTGAATGTCAGGAAGGTCTTTGCCTCAGGCCACCCTTTGTGAAGCCTGAAGAAAACAGTTTTAAAATGGAAATGAATGGGTATCACCTGTGGCTCTTTGCTTAATTACTTTGGAAAGGAATGTCTCTGAATCAGCCTCTTGGCCCTGTGTGAGGCTGTGGCTTAGATTATCAGCATCGGATGGATCTAAAGAAAGATCCAATGTGTGCATCCAAAACCAAAATGGCAAAAAATCAGTCATTGTGGATGAAGTCTCTTGCCTTCCTCTGTTTGGTTCTTGACCTCCATCAAGTAAGTATTGGGATTTTTTGGGTCAAATGAGTTCTTCCAATTCCTGCAAAGGTGCTTGGGTTTAATAATGACTCCAAATCACATAAGGAATCTATACCTGACAGTCAGTAGGCCTCAAATTGCAGAAACAGAGCAGTATTAATGGCAGAACTATGTGATCAATCCTGGTTCACAGGAAGGGTGTCCAGGCCACCCTGAATTTAGGCAAATGAGGGGAAGGGAGCTTATTATGGACACTCTATTGGGCTGTGCCATTTAAGGAAACCTCCAGCCAGAGGTTATGATGAGTGACTATATGGAAGTAGATGAGGGCCATCTGGGATTGTTTTGATTTTAATTGTGGTAACTTGTGTGGCTTTTGGATGAGATGACTGTGTTCACCTGGGCTTTAACACTGGCGTGATTCTCCTAAGAGACTGAGTTCTGTAACTGACTTCAGAGTAGTAATTGCTTTGGAAATGGATATGTTTTAATCAGCCTCTTGGCCCTGTTTGAGGCTATGGCTTAGATTATCAGCACCAGATGGATCTAAAGAAAGATCCCATGTGTGCATCCAAAACCAATATAGCCAAAATAGCAGTAATTGTCGATGAACTCTCTCGCCTTCCTCTGTAAGGTTCTGAAAGAATAAAAGAAATTGAAATTGAAATGAAAAGAACCAGGTTTTGTAAAGTTTCCAAGCTGCACTCAGCACCTGAAATTCCTGTGGCAGTTAAGACAATTCCCGGATTTGCACTTTAGATGTGTGTTGAAATCTTCCCTGAGGACCTAGTTACTTAACAGCCCCTTCGCAGAAACCATGCAGCTCACCACGTATACATCACAGTGCATCCACCAATCAATTTAAATGTATACCCCTTCTTAGGGCTGACCAATCACCCCCTGCCCAACCTGTTCCCGCCAATGAATGTGCTAATCATGTTTTAGAGTTGTTATTTGATTTTCCCGTGGAATATGATGATTTGCTAAAGGAGGCTATGATGTGTGTAAAGTCCCTACCCTCTCTAAAGAATGTATATAAACTTCGCTCGAGTGGTTCTTAGGGCTCTTTGTTCTTTGCTCCTCTGAAGTGAGCCCTGAGCTCCAGCACGCTATACCCCCAATAAACCCTTTGGTGTTGCATGAGAAAGCCTGTTGGTGGTCTTTTCCTCTGATGTTCGCCCCACCTTTTCATCTGGAGGCCCCAGGTGAGATATCCAGCGCAGCGGACGAAAGACCCCAAGGGACTCCTCTCAGGGTAAGAAAGGCGCCTCTTTCTGGTTTCGGGTTTCAGGTGAGGGCTTGGCAAAGTGGCTGTCAGTGAAGAGCATTAGCTCTCTCTGACGGTGGCTGGCAGACGTGTCACAGAGCTACTGGCCACGTCCCTGGGGGACACTCCAGAGGATGAGGGAAATCAAGGAATATTAGTTTCCTCAACTCGGTTATATTTTGCTTCAGGATTCGGTTTGCCAGCCCATCAGGTTTTGCTGGCTACACAGTTTTGTTCATTGTCCCGAATTCATGTTGAGTTTACTGTCTGTCTTTATTGTCTAACCCATCAGGTTTTGCCAGTTACTGAGTTCTAATATTTGTCTTGGACCCATGTTAAACGTTTACTGTTTGTCTTTGTCTGTGTTGCGTTTGTGTCTTCACTGTCTCTTTTTGAGTAACTCCCATTATGGGACAAAGCACTTTCTTACTTCTGTCGCTGACCCTTGATCATTGGACGGATGTCCGCTCAAGGGCCCAGAATCATTATTTTTCAGCTAAATCTCAGACCTGGCAGACTCTCTGTGCTTCAGAATGGCCCATCCTCAAAGTCGGGTGGCCCGCAGAAGGATCCTTCTACTTCCCTCTAATCCGAAAAGTCAGAGATATTGTCTTTCAGCCGGGACCACGTGGCCACCCAGATCAACAGCCATATACCCCTTCCCCAGGATCCTATCATTCAAACCTTCCGTTCCCTCCCCATCTTCCCCCCATTCTTCCTGAGTCACAAGACTGGACAATCCTCCCCCTCCTTATCCTCTACCCTCGCTCCCCAACCGCCAACACATTCCAGATGATTCTCCCACCACTGACTCAGCCTCTCCGCCACTAGAGGCAATTGGGCCAGACCCAAGCCCTCCAAGGGACTTCTCCGCAGCAGCAGCAGCCCCTCCTTTTCTGGTGGAAGCTGGGCCACCTGAAGAAACCCGCCAGCTACGGAAAATAGAAAACTCAGAAGCCACTGTGATGCTCCCTCTTCGTCGTTATGGGCCCATGAACCGACAAAACTGGGACCCCAACACCTTTGAAGGTTGGTAGCATTTGTCCACTTATCACCGGGCTCTAATAGCGGGGCTCCGAGTGGCCGCCAGAGGGCCGACTAATTTGGCCATGGTAAGAGAGATAATCCAAGGTCCTAATGAGTCTCCTTCTATGATTCTGGAGAGAATTATGGAAGCAAATAGAAAATATACTCCTTTTGATCCTCAGGCAGAGGACAAAAAAACCTCTGTTGCAATGGCCTTTATCCAGCAGGCTGCCCTAGATATTAAGAGAAAGTTACAACGTCTAGATGGATTACAAGATATGACCTTAAGAGATTTAGTCAGAAAAACTGAGAAAGTATATAATAAGAGAGAAACTGAGGAGGAATGGGAACAGATGAGAGAGAAGGAAAGGGAACAAAAGGAGGATAAAAGGGGCAAAAGGCAGACTAAATCATTGGCTAAGGTTTTGGTCAGAGCAGCAAATAGACCAGAAGTTAAAAAGCACGGAGACATGAAGGGATACATGGGCCCATGCCAAAGGCTGCCCCTGGCCTCAGATCAATGTGCCTACTGTAAAGAAAAAGAAAACTTGGACAAAGAGTGCCCCAAAAAGAGGCAGAGAAACCAGTATAGGACGAGACTTGAAGGATCCAGCCACTGCCTCACCCTGAAGTCGTATGGTTTACGAACGAGAGCAGCTTCCTCCAAGATGGTACGTGGTGGGCTGGAGCAGCAGTAGTTAGCAAAACTAATGTCATCTGTTTCTCTGGTCTCACAGAAGAGACATCAGTCCAAAAGGCAGAACTGATTGCCCTTACGAAAGCATTGGTAGTAGCAACAGGCAAAAGGGCCACCATATACACTGATAGCCGCTATGCATTTGCCACTGCAAATGTGCACGGGGCTATTTACCAGCAAAGGCAGCTATTAACCTCCGCTGGGAAAGAAATAAAGAAATAAAGAACAAAGATACGATCCTCCACCTTCTCTCAGCAGTGCAGGGCCCTACGGACCTAGGCATAGTGCACTGTCCAGGGCACCAGAAGGGAAACGACCCCGTGGCGGTTGGAAACAGAAGGGCAGATGAGGAAGCTAATTGTCAGCCCTAAACGGAGTGCCTCTGTTCACTTTTTCCACACCAGGGGGAACAACAATCAGGAGACTTGGCCGCACCGGAACATTCAGGCAACTTATCATCTGAGGAGACAGATACAGAACTCTGGGAACCTACAGAGCCAAGTACACAATTTTCAAAAGCCCACCTTTATCTCAAAGACATACACCAGGTCACCCACTTAGACTCTAAGAAGTTATAGGCACTCTTAAAGGACCAAAGGAAGGAACTATTATTGACTGACTCACAGAGGAAAGAAATAACTGCGCAGGTGACTACAGCTTGTCAAGTTGGCCAATTAGTTAATACTTACGCATCGAAGCTTACTTCAGGGAAGCACTTATGAGGAATCAGACCAGGACAATTCTGGGAAGTGAGCTTTACTGAAATAAAGCCAGCAAGGATTGGACTTAAATGTCTCCTAGTCTTTGTAGATACTTTTTCAGGATGGGTCGAAGCCTTCCCCATGAAGAAAGAAACGGCTCAGCTGGTGGTCAAAAAGATCCTAGAAGACATTTTCCAAGGTTCAGCCTGCCTAAGGTAATAGGGTCGGATAAGTGACCGGTATTCATGGCCCAGGTAAGACAGGGATTTGCCAGGACCCTGGGGATTAATTGGAAGTTACATTGTGCTTATAGACCCCAGAGCTCAGGACAGGTAGAAAGGATGAATAGAACCATCATAGAGACCTTAACGAAATTAAGCTTGGAGACTGGCATGAAAAATTGGACTCTGTTCCTAAGTTATGCACTGTTTTGTGCAAGAAATACCAAGTCTTCCTCTTTGTGTAACCTCACCCCTTATGAAATTCTCTATGGTGCCCCTCCTTCAGTAAGGGACCTAACCCCAACTAGGAGACTTAATGATTCCTTTCACACCCCCTTGCTTGACAGACTTAAAGCCCTTGAACAAAACCAGCACCCAGCGATACCTGTGGAAACAGTTGGCCTCTGCTAATCAGCCTGGAGATGAGGGAACCCCACATCGATATCAAGTGGGAGAGTTCATCTACGTGAGATGGCATCAGGTGTCATCCCTGGAACCCCGCTGGAAAGGACCATACCAGGTGCTGCTTATAACACCCACAGTGGTGAAAGTGGATGAGATCACTTCATAGATCCATACCACCCATCTCATGCCTGCACCCTGTACAGACTCCGGCTGGAAACTGAAACAGACTGGTAACCATCTCAAGTTGCGTGTCCGTCATGTGGGTAGGGCTATGGATTCTTCCCCTGACCATCAGCAGTCCTAATCCCCATCAGCCTGGTCAGCAACGATGGCAAGTTATAAATCCTACTGGGCAAGTAGGGTGGTGTATTTCACATACAGCCCCCTTATGGAATTGGTGGCCATCTCTCCCCCCGGACATTTGTCAGCTTCCCATAGGCCTCTCTGACTGGGATCTCCCTGACATAGAGGACCCCACACAGATCCCACTCAAATGCAAACCAGGGCAACATAGACCACTTTACCCCATGAATTATGGATGTCATCTCCCCAAGCTCATGTGTAAACTAGCCAGTCAAGACTATTATGTGTGCCCAGCAGATTTCCAAAGTCGCAAACAGGCCCAAACCTGTGGAGGACCCAGTAACTTTTATTTTAGATCTTGGGGTTGTGAACAAACAGAAGCTGCATGGTGGAACCCAAACTCCCCAGACAGCAAGATTTGGGTAGGATGAAATGACACCTGGATTGATCCCAAGAAATGTGCCGCTAGCCAAGTGGTGTCAAAAACTCGCTGTGGAAAGAATAGTCTATGTTACCCCCTCAATATAACTTTCACTTCCAAAGGAAGGGGCTACCTCAGAACAAAATGGCCTATGAGAAATATGTGGGGAATGCAATTCTATATTTATGGCCCCGGTTATGACTTTGGTCTCTGGTTCACCCTCCAGCTTAAAAAGAAAGAAAATCCCACAGCAATAGGGCCCAATCCCCTCAAGCCAGGAATTAAGCCTCCTAAACCTCCCATGCCTAGATCTACCAGAACCCCTCTACCATCTCATAATTCCTGGTTTCCGTCTTTGCCTACTTCCCCAGTCCAGAGTACAGCTGACTCCATCCCCTGGGAACTAATTAAAGGAATGTTTATGGTACTGAACTCCACACAGTCAGAACTCATTGCTTTTCAGCCCAGGTATTTGACAGCTCTGTAAATTATTGTGTAATGGTGCAGATACTCCCCAGGGTGTTCTATCATGATGCAGAATCATTCGAAGGTCTACTTGGGGAACAAACAACCCAATTTCACCGGGAGCCATTGTCCCTTACTCTAGTCATCCTATTGGGGATAGGAGGTCCTGCAGGAGTGGGTATGGGAACAGCTGCTATGATCCGTGGGTCACAACAATTGGCCCAATTAGAAACATCAATAGATCAAGACTTGAAGACGTTAGAAACCTCTATCACAGTGCTGCAGGAATCCTTAACCTTTCTCTCTCTCTGCATTTGTTTTACAGAACAGGGGAGGACTAGATTTCCTCTTCATGAGGGAGGGGGTCTCTGTGCGGCACTGAGAGAATACTGTTGTTTTTATGCTGACCCTACTGGAGTTGCAAAATAATCCATGAGTAAATTAAGAAAATAACTTGAATAGCGCCAGAGAGAAAGGGAGATTCAACAAGGGTGGTTTGAGTCATGGTTTACCCAGTCCCCCTGGTTAACTACACTCCTATCAGACTTAGCTTGACCCCTGATCATCCTTAAGGTGTTGCTAACTGTGGGACCTTGTTTGCTCAACCGCATAGTTTCCTTATTCCAGGCTCAGATTGGGTAGGTAAAACTCATGCTAATCAGACAGAAATATGCTCCACAGGCAGAAATAGAATTTGAGACGCCAGAATAATTATGAAACATTACTTTTAAGATTAAAAGTAGTCAGAAAAAGGAGTGGGAAATGAAAGAATAAAATATATTGAAATTGAAATGTAAAGAACCAGGTTTTGTAAAGCTTTCAAGCTCCACTCAGAACCTGAAATTCCTGTGGCACTTAAGACAATTCCCAGGTCTTCCTATTAGATGTGTGTTGAAATCTTCCCTGACCATCTAGATACTTAACACCCCTTCCCAGAAACCATGCAGATCTGCACGTATACATCTCAGGGCTTCAACCAATCAGTTTAAATGTTAACCCCTTCTCAGGGCTGACCAATCACCCACTGCATGACCTGTTCTCGCCAAGGAATGTGCTAATCATGTTTTAGAGTTGTTATTTGATTTTGCTGGGGTATAAGATGATTTTCTAAAAGAGGCTATGATGTATGTAAAAACCCTGCCCTCTCCATAGAATGTATATAAACTCTGCTCAAGTTGTTCTGGGGCTCTTTGTTCTTTGCTCCTCTGAAGTGAGCTCTGAGCCCCAGCATGCTGGACCCACAATAAACCCTTTTGCGGTGGCATGAGACAGTCTCTTGGTGGTCTTTTCCTAAGACGTTCGTCCGAACTTTTCAGTTCCTGACTTCCATCAAGTGAGAATAGGGATCCTTTGGGTCAAAAGAGTTCTTCAAAGCCCTACAGTGGATAGTCCATAGGGGCTTGGGTTTTGTCATGACTCCAAATCACAGAAAGAATCAATACCTGACAGTCAGTAGGCCTCAAATTGGAGAAGCAGGGCAGTATTAACGGCAGGGCTATTTGATCATTCCTGGTTCAAAGGAAGGGTGTACAGTCCACCCTGAAGTTAGGCAAATGAGGGGCAAAAGAGCTTATTTTGGACACTGTCTTGGGCTGCACCCCTTATGGAAACTTTCAGCCAGAGGTTATGATGAGTGTCTATATGGAAGAATATGAGGCCCATGTTGGAGTGTTTTGATTTAATTGCGGTCATTTGTGTGGCGGTTGGAAGAGATGCCTGGGTCCTCTTGGGCCTGAACACTGGTGTGATTCCCCTTAGAGACTGAGTGCTGGAACGGACCTCAGAGAAGTGTTGCCATGAATTGTGTTGGGATTATAGGAGGCCTCGCATGAGAATTGCCCTTGGAAAATGCGATCAGGGTCGCTTTCCACAGAGACTGGAAATCTCAGCCAGGATATCACATGATTTTATTCTGAAAGACTTGGCAACCATAATTGAGAGTCAAAACACACATGGACCTCACATGTAGACCTCAATGGGCCTGGCTTCATATGACCTTTTGGCCACTCTTTGGGAACCCTTGCCTGTGAGAGTTCTCCAGATCTTTCATTGAAATGAGCTTTCTCACCATTTAAGGGTTCCTAAATGAATTGAAATCCACAGTGCCTCCAATTTCATCCTTGAAAAATGGCTATATAAATACCATTAAATTTTTGAAATTTCAATGACCTGGTGGCACTGGAGAAACTTTGGGTGTCCTGTTGCTGATCATGAGTATACCAGAGAGTGCCTTGATTGACTGGGTTTCCTGAAAATGGTGTAGAACAGAGAAGCCTATAGGTTGGATCCTGCTGAGTAGTGGGCCTAGAGAAGTGGTGGGCATATGTGTGATAAAACATCTGTGGTAGGGGAATGAGGATCTACCATTGGATTCCAAATTGCTTGGGACTGACATGGTGCAGCCAGCATAAATTTCTATTTAAAGGCATCTTGATATATGGAGAGGTTTCAAGGCAATGTTCAGAATCAGCTTGCTATGTTCAAGGGGGTAAACTATGTGGGTTAGAAACCTGGTTGGTGCATTCTCCTGCAGAACCTGACCCACCACACGTGACATAACTCCCACCAGCACTGTGTCCCAGTTGAGCTCCATGTATTTGGTGAAGCAAATACCAAACTCCCAGTGCAGGAGCAAGAAACACAATGGAGAGTGGAAGAGCAATAAATGACTATACAGTCCACACAGGGAGACACTTAGCCACGAGTGGCCACAGTATACCCACAAAAAGAGAATCCAGCACTCTTCCCTCATGTTCATTGGAGTATTACAATTTATGTCCTCCAGGTCACATAGATGCTGACCCAGCTTTGATCATCTCACTAGAAAAAAAGCAAAAGCTCCTGACAACAACATATATTTCAAGTGCCCAAACTCAGAGGCAGTTTCTCAAGAAGTCATTAGGCCAGCAGAGCTCCATTATTGTGGAGTGTTTACCCTGTCCCTTACTTTTGGAAACTCCTCTACCATGTCCATGGTTGTGAACTCCTTATCATATTCCATTCCAGATAAGTATTCACAGATTTTCTAACACTTCTCCTCTAATTGTGTCTTACATGGGGTGAAGGTAATGTCAAGGCATTGTTCTGGATGAAAGTGGGAAGATTTTTGTGTAGCACATATTTGCATACACATTGGATAAATTTTCCAATTTTCCATTCAAAATACTGAATTCCTGACATTAACACATACTCTACTAGATTCTGAATACTAATCCTAATATGTTGGAGAAAAATATCCCAAAAAGAATAGAACTACAAGCAGTTCAGAGGAGGCATGGTGTATAGTTGGACTTGCCTTTTGCATAATATAGGGTAGGAGTTATAAATCCAGTCAATTGTTTTTGGAAATAGTTCTCCATATGTTTTTTATGCCTATTCAGGACCTGTATTTTTATATGCACATATAGAATCCTACCTGTTACCACACGTTCATTCTTGTGTGGTGGCTGAATTGGCAGATACAAATTCTGACAAGGGATCACTCCTCCTAAACGCTGTTGGAATTGAAAATTCAACCTATGTGTGAGCTTCCTAGTTGAACAACATTATACATAAATCCATGTTCAGTAAAATGAATTTATTTGAATCTGTGCATGATATATATTTCTTGGTGATTTTCAATTGACATATAGTGCTACTTTTTAATGTCTGTGTATGTGTGTGTGTGTGTGTGTGTGTGTGTGTGTGTGTGTGCATGAGTGTGTGTATATATATATATATATACACACACACACACACACGCACACACACACTCTCCAGATTATTCAAAATATGAAATATATGTGTCTTATTTTACACTTCCTAAATTTTTCATATTCATGAATGTGGATTTATAATAATCTTTTCACAAGATTATTCTGAGAAATATTCACATACCTTACTAGAGTCTGACAACTAATCCTAAGATGATGGAGAAAAATAATGCAAACAGAATAGAAATACAAGAAGTTCAGTGGAGGCATGGTGTATAGTTGGACTTGCCTTTTCCATGATAAACGCTAGGTGTTATAAATCTAGTAAATTTTCAATTGAAATAATTCTTCATGTGTTTTTAAAATTAACAAATATGTGAATTCCTGTATCCCTTTCTCTGTATCCTATTCATCACATGTATTTTTACATGCACTTATAGAATCCTACCTGGTATCACAGGTACATTTTTGTGAGGTGGCTGACTTGGCCGATACAAATTCTGAAAAAAGATCACTCCTCTTAAACGCTGTTGGAAACGAAAATTCAACCTATGGTTGAGTCCCCTGGTAGAACAACAATATACATAAATCCATGTTCAGTAAAATATATGTTTTGTCATCTGTGAATAATATATATTTATTGATGAATTTTGATTGGCATATATATTACTACTTTTTAATGTCTCTGTGTGTGTTTTGTGTATATATAAATATGTGTATATATATACAAATACACACTCTCCAGATTTTTCAAACTATGAAATATATGTGTCTTATTTAAATTCCCTAAATTCATTCATGTTCATGGACTTGGATTTATAATCAACTTTTCACAAGATTATTCTCAGAAATATCCATCCACCTGAAAAACATATTTGTATCCTAGTACTGAACACTAAGTTGAATGAATGGTGCATACAAAAACTAATATTTCTACAGTAACTGACCCAGTTTAACATCAATGCAAGTAGATTCCGATGGGACAAGGTGTGTATTTTGACGTTCAATTTTATTCAACACTGGTACTTAATATATCTTCATATAATGGACATCATAGGATATATATTTCATCCACAAATTCACAAATTTATGGGCATTTGTTTCACTTACAATCAATTCCTGCTTTTGAACACATGTATTTCTCCAGGTGTCTTGATTGGTCTTTTCATTAGACTTCTTTCCAAACACATTTTTTTCGATTTCCATAATCAATTTTGAAGCAAAACTCACACACACTTCATGATAAACTATAACCCTAATATTACCAATAGATATATAACTGGTTTGAATGAATGTATGTACATAAATATAAAATTTCCTGTATATTTTCAGATATCAATTCAATCCATTATTTAAAGTTGAAAACAGTGAAACTATTTATTCACAGTATGGTTTAGTCATGCATTATCTCTATATTCATAGAAAAAGGGTGCACCTATTTGTACCCCCAATACTAATTTATATGTCTTCAATATATTGCTCCTAGAAATGGTGGAAGAAATACTCATGTCATCTGATCTACATATATATTTTATCAGTGTAATATTCTGGACACAAAAAAAGCAAATGTCACACTTATGTTTGTACCAAATCCTAAAGAGAAAGTGTGCATGGATTACTAAAAACACCCATGTCCAGGTTGCCTAATGCTCTCAAATGTCTATCCTATTGGTGACTACATATTTGTTTCTTCCTAAGATTATATATTCAATCTCAAGCCTGTTGAATATGTCTAATCCTATCACTCACTATATACTTTGCCTGATTTCCTAATGTCTTTATTGATATCTGCTTTCCTACATATTTTTTCCAGTTCATCACTGTGACCGACTCTTCACATGTGCTGACATTTACATTCACTCTCTAACCAAAACTCTATTGCTAAAGAACTTTTGGTCCAAATCCTATACTTACTTTTCTATCTAAACCAACACTATCTTCCTAATCCTATCGACTATGCCTTTTTGACTGGATGTTCTCTTAGACATTCAATCAACCAAGGTACATGGTCCTTTGCCATTGTTTATCTATTTATTTGAGACATCTGTGCAGAACATAGTTCAAAGGTAAGTATCCCACTAAAGTGACCAATGCCCTTCTGGGCTTCAAATCTTACCTAGAATTCTGTTTTCATACTTATATTTCACCTCTATATTATTAAATATCACAGAATACAAATACCATTATTCATCCAGCAGAATGATTCCTAACCCTAATCAAACCTGTTATTAACCCTAATCATACACTGTTCCCTAATCTAACTTTACAAAAGAGCAGGCACAGAGTTGGTCTTACAATACAGGAATATAGGGAATCTTTCACCTGCTGAGAAGCTCAAAGGTCCATGTAGATATGATCCCTGGAGAAGATGTAGGGAACTATGAAGGACCTGAGAAAGCGAAAGTCCTATTACATGGCAAAAAAAACCTGGTCAGGACGAAGGGATGTGTCTGAATCAGCCTCTATCTTTTTAATGTAGAGAAGATAAACGAAACCAGGCCTGTGTGGAGAGCTGTTCCAAGTGCCTATGGTTAATATAACATTCTAACTTGTGAAATTGTCACAGGAAATAGGGGCAGCCTCCATCTCAAAGGACCGTTTGAAGAAACTGTTAGGACAAAGTGGTTGCCAAGGCAGTGACCTCATTCAGTTTCTGAAGGAAGTGACCTTACCTAATTTCCTTGGTGATGGAACTCTCTGAACTTGGAATCCAGGAAGCCAAGCACCTAGAGGCAGGCCCAGTCTCAGTCCCAGTGGTCTCACTTGTTTAGACTTACCAAGGACAGAGTCCGTCTTTCTTGGTAAATACTGATGTGAGTATGGCCAAATGCCTGGAGAGCTCTGAATAGCGGCCTTTCCTAAGAACGCAGGTAGTGGCTCACTGCTGGGCCCTGACAACTTCACAGAGTTGGCCAAGTAGACCAGATCTTAGACAGGACAGGCCATTTTGGGGGAACAAAAAATGGCCCACCAGTCAGAGAACTCTCTGGACAGTCACATACCTACTTGGGGGAAAGAGGTATCTTTGTGGGTATGGGTGTGAGTTTGTGGTTTTGTCTCATGTTCTAAGAATACGTAGGAAAGGCAGTTTGTTTGGTTTGGAATGGACTGTGTCTAGTAAGTCCTTTGACAAGGCGAGTGTTTCTATGTCTGTGTATCCCACTGTGTCTGTGGTTGTAGATATTAGAAAAGAGAATGCATCAATGGATATGTTATGTCTAGTAGAAAGCTTCTCAGCATTCATCCTCCCTAATGTATGAATGGACTGTGGCTTGCCTTATAGATGTACAACACCTACAATCTTCCTAAGTTCCTGTATTCTTCCTGATTTTGGCCTCTCTCTAGAATAGGCTCATGATTTTGTTTCCAAGTTATGTACCACCTCCAAGATCTGTGACATGGCTATGTACTGGATAGCTGAAGGGAATGGGAGCATATCAGAAAACTCAGATATCAGTGTGACTAGGAGAGTCTCAGTGGAGAAACCCTGCTTTGGGTCTTTTGCTTACCTATTTGTCCGTTGCCCTGAATGTCAGGAAGGTCTTTGCCTCAGGTCGCCCCTTTGTGAAGCCTGAAGAAAACAGTTTTCAGATGGAAATGAATGGGCATCACCTTGGGCTCTTTGCTTAATTGCTTTGGAATGGGATGAGTCTGAATCAGCCTCTTGGTTCTGTGTGAGGCTGTGGCTTAGATTCTCAGCACCTGTTGGGTCTAAAGAAAGATCCCATGTGTGCATCCAAAACGAAAATGGCCAAAAGAGCAGTCATTGTGCATGAAGTCTCTCACCTTCCTCTGTAATGTTCCTTCCTCCGTCAAGTGAGAATAGGGATTCCTTGGGTCTAATGAGTTCTTCAAAGCTCTGTAGACTCTAGCCCATTGGTGCTTGGGTTTTCTCATAACTCCAATTCACATAAAGAATCTAAACTCCACAGTCAGTAGGCCACAAATTGGAGAAGTGAAGCAGTATTAACAGCAGGCATATTTAATCACTCCTGGTTCACAGGAAGGGAGTCCGGGCCTTTAGGCAAATGAGGGGTAAGGGAGCTTCTTTTGGACACTGTCTTGGGCTGTGCCTCTCAAGTAAACCTCCAGCCAGAGGTTATTATGAGTGTCTTTATGGAAGAAGATGAGGGCTAAGTGGGAGTGTTTTGGTTTTAAATGTGATCACTTGTGTGGCGGTTGGAAGAGATGATTGGTTACACCTGGGCTTCAACTCTGGTGTGATTCCACATAGAGACTGATTTCTGGAACTGACCTCAGAGAAGTATTGCAATGAATTGTGTTGGGATTTTAGGAGGCCTCGCATGAGAGTCGCCCTTGGAAAATGAGTCTTTGCCCAGGGTTGCTTTCCACAGAGCACTGGAAATCTCAGCCAGGATATCACATTATTTTATTCTGAAAGACTTGGCAACCATAGTTGAGAGTCAAAACAAACAAGGACCTCACATTGTAGACCTCAATGGGCCTGGCTTCATGTGAACTTTTGGCCACTCTTTGGGAAGCCTTGCCTGTGAGAGTTCTCCAGATCTTTCATTGAAATGAGCTTTCTCACCATTTAATGGTTCCTAAATGAATTGAAACCCACAGTGCCTCCAACTTCATCCTTGAAAAATGGTTAGATAAATACCATGAAATGCTTAAAATTCCCATGAGCAGGTGGCACTGGAGAACCTTTGGATGTCCTGTTTCTGATCATATGTATACCTGAAGGTGCCTTGATTGACTGGGTTTCATGAAAATAATATAGAAAAGACATGCTAGTAAGTTGGAGGCTGCTGAGTAGTGGACCTAGAGAAATTGTGGGCAGGTGTGTGATAAAAAATCTGTGGTGTGGCCATGTGGATATGCCATTGGCTTCCAAATGGATTAAGACTGATATGGTGCAGCCAGCAGACCCTTCTATGTAAAGGCATCTTGTGATATTGAGGAGTTTCAGGGCAATGTTCAGAAGCAGGTTACTATGCTCAAAGAGGCAAGCTTGTGGGATAGAAGCCTGGTTGGTGCATTTTTCTGCAGACCCTGACCCACCAAACGTGACAGAACTCCCTCCAGCACTGTGTCCCAGTTGAACTCCTTGTTTCGTGAAGCAAATACCAAACTCCCATTGCAGCAGCAAGAAACACCACGAAAGATGGAGTATGAACAAATGGGTTCACAGTGCACATGGGGAGACACTTAGCCCACAGTGGCCACAGTTTACCTACAAAGAGAGGATTTAGCAATGCTTCCTCATCTTCATTTTAAAATAAGTAACCATGTCCTCCAGGTCCCATAGATGCAGACCCACCTTTGATGGTCTCACTACAATGGAAGCTAAAGCTCCTGAGAACAACATATATTACATGTGCCCAACCTCAGAGGGAGTTTCTTAAGAAGACTTTAGGCCAGCAGAGTTCCATGTTTGTGTGGGGTGAGCCGCTTCTGCAGATTATGGTCGCCATTGCAGGATGGTGCTGGCTCCACTGTGGTCTGTAACAAACAACTCCTTGTTTGGGAGAGTTGGTGCATGGTTTTTCAGCACCCTGTGAGAAAGTTCCACGTGGAAGCTTTGCATTGGGGCTTGGGATGCTTTATTAAGGCTGGAAGGGGCATCCAACAAGGAAGAAGAAGAAATATCAAGGGCCTGAATAAACTGCTGAAAGAAGATTCCTGAGTTGCGTCTTCCTTGCGGGCAAGGGGTCGCGACAAGTGGTGCTGAAAACCAGGGAACCAGAACTTTCAGCAGTCAGGGGTGGTGCACCGGTTAGTCCCAGGTAAGTGGGACCCGCGGTCAAAGCGGAGGTTAGTCCCAGGTAAGTGGGACCCGCGGTCAAAGCGGGGATTAGTCCCAGGTAAGTGGGACCCGCTATCAAAGCAGCAGCTCCTCTGTAAAGCCAGAGAGAGCATTACATCTTATTGCAGCTGCACTGTGTACTTTCGCTCTTACTTTCACTTTTGTTTTTTGTGTGTCTTTTGTTGTGTCATGAGTGCCGTGTCTTCAAGTCCGCTTCTCCTGGCCCTAGATAACCTGTTACGTTGCAAGGGCCTAGAAGTGAAACGTAGTACTTTACAGAGATTTTTATGGAAGACAGATATTGCTGCACCGTGGTTTGCGTTCTCGGGCAGCCTTACTATACCTAGCTGGGATAAGTTAGGCACAGATCTTGACTTTGCTTCTGAGGGGCATATTAGAGGGTGGGGTGATACCCCTTTGGAAGATGATCCGTAGTTGCCTCGCAGATGGCAGATGTCAGGAAGCACTTACTAAAGGACAAGAAGTTTTTGAGCAACTACATGAGGAAAAGTCTGAAGGATCACATAGTGAAGTGGCAGAGAACATTGGGAGTAAGAGTAGTGAGAAGGCAAAAGAGCCTGAAACTAAAAATAGGAGAAGGCTCTACCCAGACTTGGCTGAATTAAAAACGCCTGAGAACACAAGCGGCTCAGAGAGTTCTGAGGACCTTGATATATTGTTACAACAACTACGAAAGATAAAAGTGAAGAAAAAGAAAAAAGGGATACAGGGCACGCAGGCCTACTGTAAAAAGGGGACGGGATCCAATATCGGTCAACAGCACTCTGAGGAGGAGGAGGTAGAATATCTCAAAGAAGATATGGTGCCGGTTGCCCCACCCCCGTATGTGGGGGGGAGCCAAAATTCCGGGAGATATTTTCATGCGCAAGTTTGGAGGACAGTTAATACACATATGGGACTTGCATACCCTGTATTTCAGGACAATAACAGGGGAAGATATCATGAGCCTTTAGACTTTAAGAAAATTAAAACCTTGGCGGAATCTTTCCGCACTTATGGCGTGGATGCCGCTTTCACCCTTACTCAGGTGGAGGGACTTGCTAGATTTTGTATGACTCCTTCAGATTGGGCTAGCCTTGTTCGGGCTTGTATTTCTCCAGGTAAATATTTGGACTGGAGAGCCTTTCTGCTAGAGGGCGCTGTTGAGCAGGCCGCCCAAAACTATGCGGCGGGACACCCCCATTGGGACAAGGATATGCTTTTAGGACAAGGCAGATTTGCTAATAAACAGACAAGATTCCCTCCTTAGGCATATAATCAAATTAACAACATTTGCATTCGGGCATGGAAGTCACTTTCAAATAGAGGAGAGGTGTCTGGTTACTTGACTAAGATTCTGCAGGGCTCTACAGAACCCTTTTCAGATTTTGTAGCAAGGATGGTGGAGGCCGCTGGAAAGATTTTTGGGGACCCTAATAGGCACCTACAGGGGCGTAAGCATCCTGTGCTAGCTCATCAAAAGCTTAACAGGTTTGGTCTGGGTTTTTCCTAGTGGCCACTGGGGCTCAAATACCCATAACATGGCTCACCGAGGAGCCTGTTTGGGTGCCTCAGTGGCCTCTTCCCTCGGCTAAACTGGCAGCAGCCCATGATCTAGTCAAAGAACAACTTGATTTGGGTCACATCCAACCTTCTACTTCTCCATGGAATACTCCCATATTTGTCATTAAAAAAAATCAGGGAAGTGGCGCCTACTGCATGATCTACAAGCAGTTAATGCTCAGATGCAACTTATGGGACCCATTCAAAGAGGGCTGCCTCTGCTCTCCTCTGTTCCTCAAGGCTGGGATATAATTGTTATTGACATTAAAGACTGTTTCTTTTCCATTCCTTTGCATCCTAAAGATTCACAACGTTTTGCTTTCACCCTTCCCTCGTGTAATCACGAGGAACCAGATCAAAGGTTTGAGTGGGTGGTGTTGGCACAGGGGATGGCTAACAGTCCCACGATGTGCCAAATGTATGTGGGGAAGGCACTCGCACCTCTCAGACATAAGTATTCCTCCACCAAGATCATTCATTATATGGATGATGTGTTATTGGCCGCAAAATTAGAACAGACAGTTTATGAGGCTTATAAAGAACTCGTGATGCTGTTGGCTCAACATGGACTGCACATCGCACCTGAAAAGGTTCAAACAGGGGATTCTATCAGGTATTTGGGAGCGACAATTGGGTATGACAAATTAAAACCACAAAAAATTACCATCAGGACTCAAGATTTCCAAACTCTAAATGATTTTCAAAAATTGCTGGGAGACATTAATTGGATAAGAGGATATTTAAATATTCCTAATATTGTGCTCCAGCCTTTGTATGCTACTCTTAACGGTGATCCAGATCTTGCTTCCCCTCGTAGCCTCACTACTGAGGCTAGAGCGGCCCTTATAAAAGTAGAAAAACCTATACAGCATGCCACTCTATGCAGGCTCCAGAGTGATAAACCTTTCCAGTTATGTGTGCTTGCCACTATGCGGCAGCCTACTGGAGTACTGTGGCAAGATGGGCCTTTACTATGGATCCACCCACATGTATCCCCAGGAAAATCCTTAGAATATTATTCTGATGCTGTTGCAGCATTGGCACTTAAAGGGATTCAACAAAGCATTCAATTTTTCGGCCAATCACCTTCTTCTCTTATCATACCCTACACTAAAGCTCAACTTAATGTTTTATGTGCTACTCTAGACAACTGGGCTATTCTGTGTTGCTCGTTTCAAGGGGGTATTGATAATCACTACCCTTCTCATCCATTACTCCATTTTGTTAAAGAACATCCCATCATTTTCCCTAAGGTAACTTCATCCAGTCCAATTCCGGGGGCTGTTAACATTTTTACTGATGGTTCCAAGTCTGGAATGGGAGCTTATGTAATTAATGACTCTCCCCCTATCCAGCATCAATTTGCTCCTGGAAATCCACAATGGATAGAACTACAAATTGTTATTGAAGTTTTTAAACAGTGTTCTTTTCCTTTTAATCTTATTTTGGACTCCAGGTATGTGGTACAAGCACTAAAAGTCCTGGAGGCCGTGGGAGCTATTAGTGATGCCCACAATGTGTCTGCTTACTTTACTCAGCTTCAACAGCTTATCTCTAACCGCACTGCTTCTTTTTATCCAATGCACATCAGGGCTCACACCTCTCTTCCTGGTACGTTATCCCAGGGTAATGCCTGTGCGTGCGGACTTAGCCACTAGAGGTCAATTGATATGCTTGGCTTCCTCCTTAGAGGGGGCTAAGTTGTTTCACCAAATCTTCCATGTTAATGCATTAACGCTGCACAGGCATTTTTCCATTTCAAGAGCGGATGCTCGGCAGATAGTATTGCAATGTCCCCACTCTGTCACATTTCTTCATCCCCCTAATTATGGAGTAAACCCACGGGGATTAAAGCCATTGGTTGTTTGGAAAATGGATGTGACACATATACCTGACTTTGGTAACCTCAAGTATGTGCATGTTTCCGTTGATACGTGCTCTGGAATTATCCATGCTTCTGCTTTATCAGGAGAAAAGGCACGTAATGTCATTACTCACTGTTTAGAGGCATGGGCAGCATGGGGTGCACCTGCATCCCTTAAGACTGATAATGGACCTGCTTATACTGGCAGACAATTTACAGCTTTTTGTTCTACTATGGGAGTGCAACTTACTCATGGATTGCCTTACAATTCTCAAGGACAAGGCATTGTTGAGTGTGCTCATCGCACCTTAAAGGAAACTTTACAAAAACAAAAAGGGGGAATAGGAGCTGAACACACTCCTAAAGAACGCCTGTCCTTAGCTCTCTTTACCATTAATTTTTCGAATTTGGATATTCATGGTGTCTTTGCGGCCGATAGACATGTGTCCCCTCAGCCCTCTGTGATTGGCTATGTTAAGTGGAAGGATGTTCTTACGGGCCAATGGAACGGCCCTGACCCCGTGCTGACATGGGCACGAGGATCTGTATGTGTTTTTCCCCAGGATCGTACGGAACCGTTGTGGGTCCCTGAACGCTTGACAAGAAGAGTCTCGACATCAACTGACCAGCAACAAGAGATACCACAACAATTCTGTGATGAGGATCTTCATTCTGCTAAGTGCTCTGGCTCTGGTGCTGGTGCCGATGGCACAGGCGACACAAATGCGGTGGTGGGCAGTGGCACGGGCATGGCCAATGCCGATGCCGGTTCATGGTAATTCTAGTGTCCTCCCCACTCTTTTTTCTACCTCATGTGAGATGTCTGCTCCCTGTGCCTCTCCTAGAGGGGACATGGAGAGAATTTTTAATCAATCTCAAGTTAATCTCACAGGAGTTTTTTGTTTCAGACTTAAAAACGCTAATTGCATTAGCCTTAAGACCAAAAATTTGACTAACTGGGAGGACCCATTGTGGTCCAATCAGGTCTCAGGGAGCATTATCAGTGCTGTATTGAGTAAGGTAGCTTCGGGGAAGCAATCAGGCTCAGGAACCCCCGCAAACAGTAGCTCTGCTCTTAACATAACTACCTTGGCTATTATCTCCGAGGTACTAATCCCACTGTCTCCTTCTTCTAGTAGTATTCATGATGCCACTCATTTCAAGGCCTCTCCTTACTGTTCCCCTAATCTTGGTTTCCCCCCAACATTTACGCCTTGTCAGGATCATTCTTGGGAGAAACATCAAGTTGCTAAAGGTTTCTCCCTTTCCCCCTCTCTTAAGAGGTATGTTTATAAGTTTAACAATAGTGCCAGCTCCTCTACAGGAGTAGGTTGGTCCTGGTTTCAATGGCTGATTTCCAATGAAAAGGGGGCTTCAGCAGATATTTCTGCATTGGCTCAGTTGGTAGGAGCCAAAAGTTGGCTGACTAATGTTTCTGGTACTGTTAGGGAAAGTTAACGAGGTAATAGACTTACATCTGTTTCATTCAACTCTCTGTTGTATAATGCCACAATGCCTCCTGCAATGGTCTGTGTCCAATCCCCCTTCTTATTCCTTTTGGCTAAGGCGACCTTGTCGGGGATGTTGGATTGTTCTCATACTACCAGTCTCTTATCTGAGTGTTGGAATGGTTCCTGGACTGTAGCAGTGGTTATGAAAATTCCAACTTTTGTCCCAATCCCGGTAACTGCAGATCCTGATAAATTCCCTATTGTTGAGCTACTTAGAGTCCGCAGAGATTTTGGAATCACAGTGGCTATAGTGACAGCCGTGGCGGTATCTGCTGCTGCAGCGGTTACGGCCGGAGTGGCTATGGCCAATCAAGTACAAACTGCTGCCACCATTAATCAAGTTGTCCAACAAACTTCCACCATACTTGAATCCCAAAATACAACTAATCAACATATTTTGTCAGGGATTTTAGCTGCCAACCAAAGAATAGATTTACTCCAAGCTCAGGTAGAAGAATTGGCTGACTTAGTGCTTTTGGGTTGTGTTGACCAACGTGCACATTTATGCATAACCTCTGTCAGATTTAATGATTCCAGGAATGTTTCCCGCATCATTGGCGAATTTTTGGCTGGAAATTGGTCCATGGAAGCGGAAGACATGATCCAGTCTCAACTAACCCAGATAGGTGTCTTGAATAACACCCGTGTTGATCCCGTGACTTTGGGTCAGTTCACCGATTGGATATCTTCTGCTTTTTCCTTTTTTAAACAGTGGGTGGGGGTAGGCATTTTTGGTGCAATGTGTTGCTTCGGTATGTTTCTCTGTTTGTGGTTTCTCTGTTGCCTCAAGGCCCGCAATGCTCACGATAAGGCTATGATCATCCAAGCTCTTGCAGCTTTAGAAAATGGCAATTCACCTCAAGTCTGGCTTGCGCATCTTAAACAGTAAATCTTTGACATGGTCGTTGCACCCCAAGTTATTATAACATTGCACTGGGATCGGCATGTCTTTCCTCGTTATTCTCTTAGTGTTGGAAAGCCCTTGCACTCTGCCGGTCTTGCTGCCATTGCACGCAGGTGGGTTTCCACACTAATGCTTCTCTATCACCTTAAAGTCCGTGCCTTTCTTTCAGGGTGCTGTCAACTCGTTTGTCGTTGTGTACAGCCACAGTTCAGCCTCAGCTGTCCCCCTTCGTCCACCTTCGTCATGATACAGGATGCGAGGCAAGGCACTGCACTTGAGTGATCCTTGAAGTGGACCTCAAGGAGAGCATGTCCTATTGCATGCGGGTGTGATGTCCACACCCCGCCCCACGAAAAAGGCGTTGGCTGATATGGCTTCAGATCTGGGGAAGGGCCCTCCTTAGGACTGAGCCATACTATGCAGCCACTTCTGCACAGTGGGATAGGACCTCTACTCTCGCCTGTATTGTTTTCAGAAAACAGAAAGGGGGAACTGTGGTGAGCCGCTTCTGCAGATAATGGTCGCCATTGCAGGATGGCGCTGGCTCCACTGTGGTCTGTAAGAAACAACTCCTTGTTTGGGAGAGTTGGTGCATGGCTTTTCAGCACCCTGTGAGAAAGTTCCACGTGGCAGCTTTGCATTGGGGCTTGGGATGCTTTATTAAGGCTGGGAGGGGCATTCAACAAGGAAGAAGAAGAAATATCAAGGGCCTGAATAAACTGCTGAAAGAAGATTCCTGAGTTGCGTCTTCCTTGTGGGCAAGGGGTCTCGACATTTGTGGAGTGTTTACATTGTCCCTTACTTTTGGAAACTCCTCTACCACCCCCAAAGTTGTGAAAATTGAGCAGTTTTCATTGCAGATATATATTCACAGATTTTTCTAACTCTTCTCCTCTAACTGTGTCATACTTGGGGCGAAGGTAATGTCACAGCATTGTTCTGGATGAGATTGAAAAGATTTTTGTGTAGCAAATATTTGCATACACATTGGATCCATTTTTCAATTTTCCATTTGAAATACTGAATACATGACACTATCCCATACCCTACTAGCCTTTGACTATTCATCCTAATATGATGGAGAAAAATAACCTAAACAGAATACAAATACAAGCAGTGTAGAGGAGGCATGGTATATAGTTGAACTTTCCTTTTGCATGATAAACGGTAGGTGTTATAAATCTAGTCAATTTTTAATTAAAATAGTTCTCTATGTGTTTTTAAAATTAACTACTATGTGAATTCCTCTCTCCCTTTCTCTGTAGCCTATTCATCATCACATGTATTTTTATATGCACTTATAAAATCCTACCTGGTTTTATAGGTACATTTTTGTGAGGTTGCTGACTTGGCAGGTACAAATTGTGAGAAGAGATCACTCCTCCTAAACGCTGTTGGAACTGAAAATTCCACCTATAGGGGAGCTTCCTAGTAGAACAACATTATACGTAAACTCATGTTCAGTAAAATAAATATTTTTACATATGTGGATGATATATATTTAAAGATGAATTTCGATTGGCATATAGATTAGTACTTTTTAATGTCTGTGTCTGTGTTTTGTGTATATATGTATATGTGTATATATATATATATATATATATATATATATATATATATATATATATACACTCTCCAGATTTTTCAAACTATGAAATATATGTGTCTTATTTAAATTCCCTAAATTCATTCATGTTCATGGACTTAGATTTATAAACAACTTTTCACAATATTATTCTTAGAAATATTCATCCACCTTAAATACATATTTGTTTACTAGTAGTGAAAACTAACTTCAGTGAATGGTGTATACAAATCCTAATAATTCTATAGTAATTGACCCAGTCAAACATCAATGCAAGTATATTCCTATGGGACATGATATGTAATTTGATGTTTATTTTTATTCAACATTGGTACATTATTATTTCTTCAGTTTTTGCACATCATAGGATATATATTTCATCCACAAGTGAGCAAATTTATAGGCATTTGTTTCAACTTTAATCACTTCCTGCTTCAGAACACATGTATTGTCAGGGTTTCTTTACTGGATTTTTCATGAGACTTCTTTCCAAACACATTATTTTCGATTTCCATAATCACTTTAGATGCAAAACTCACACACTCTTCATGATAAACCAAAACACTAATATTACCATTAGATGAATAACTGGTTGGAATGAATGATTGTATATCCATATAAGATTTCCTGTAATTTTTCAGATATCAATTCAAACCATTATTTAAAGTTGGAACAAGTTATATTATTTATTCACAGTATGGTCTATTCATGCTTTATCTCTATATTCATAAACACAGGGTACACCTATTTTTACCCCCAATACTAATTTATACGTCTTCAATATATTGCTCCCAGAAATGGTGGAAGAAATACTTATGTCACCTGATTTATGTATACATTTTATCACAGTAATATTCTGGACAAAAATTGTAAAGGTCACACTTATGATTCTACCAAAGCCTAAATGGAAAGTGAACATAGATTACTAAAAACATCTATTTCAAGGTTGCCTAATGCTCTCAAATGTCAATCCTATTGGTAACTACGTATTTCTTTCTTTCTAAGATTATATATTCAAACTCAACCCTGTTGAAAATGTCTAATCCTCTCACTCACTTTATACATTGCCTGATTTAGTAATGTCTCTATTGATATCTGCTTTTCTACATATTTTTCCCAGTTCATGATAGTGACTGACTCTTCATATGTGCTGACATATACATTCGCTCTCTAACTGAATCCCTATTGCTAAAGAACTTTTGGTCCAAATCATATACTCACTCTTCTTCCTAAACCTACCGACTATCTTTCAAATCCTAATGACTATCCTTTTTTGAGTGGATGTTCTCTTCTACATTCAATCTTCCAAGGTACAAGGTCCTGTGCCATTGTATATCAAATTTTCTGAGACATCTGTGCAGAACATAATTCAAAGCTAAGTATCCCAATCAAGGGCCCAATACCCTTGTGGGTTTTAAATCATACCTAGATTTCTGTTTTCATAATTATATTTCACCTCTACATTCTTGTAAATATCACAGGTTCCCAATACAATTATTCATGGAGCAGAATGATTTCTAACCCAAATCAAACCTGTTATTAACCCTAAACATACACTGTTCCCTCAATCTCATTTTACAGAAGAGCAGGGACAGAGTTGTTCTTACAATACAGGAAAGTAGGGGACACTCAACCTGCTGAGAACCTCAAAGGTCCATGCAGAAATGATACCTGGAGAAGTTGTAGGCAGGTATGAAGGACCTAAGAGAGCAAAGGCCAATTTGCATGGCAAACAACCTGGTCAGGATGAAAGGATGTTTCTGAATCAGGCTCTCTCTTCTTATTGTGGAGAAGATGGACCAAACCAGGCCTGTGTGGAGAGCTGTTCCCGGGTGCCTATGATTGATATACCATTCTAACTTGTGAAAGTGTTAGAGAAAGTAGGGACAGCCACCATCTCACTGGACCTTTGGAAGCAATTGTTAGGACAAAGGGGTTGCCAAGGCAGTGACCTCATTCAGTTCCAAAGAAAGTGATGTACCTAATTTCCTTGGTGATGGAACTCTCTGAACTTGGTATCCTAGAAGCCAGGCACCCAGATGCATTCCCAGTCCCAGTCCCAGTGGGCTCACTTGTGTGGATTTACCAAGGAAAGTTAGTCTTTCTTGGTACCTACTGATGTGAGGATGGCAAAATGCCAGAAGAGCTCTTAAGAGGGACCTTTCCTGATAAAGCAGGTAGTGGCTCACCACTTTTTCCTGACAACTTCACACTGTTGGCCAAGGAAACAAGAGAGCGTACAGGCCATTTCGGGGGATCATAGTATGGCCCACCAGTCAGAGGACACACCGGATAGTCAAAGACTTACTTGGGGGAAGGAGGTGCCTTTGTGAGTGTGGGTTTGTTGTTTTCTCTCATGTTCTGAGAATAGGTAGGAAAGGCGTTTTTTTTGTTTGTTTGTTTGTTTGTTTGTTTGTTTGGAGTGAACTCTTTCTGGTAAGTCGTTTGACAAGGTGAGTGTTTCTATGTCTGTGTATCCCACTGTGTCCGTGGTTGTAGACACGAGAAAAGACAATGCAACAATGGATGTGTCCTGTCTACTAGAAAACTTCCCAGAATTCATCCTGTCTAACTTATGAATGGAGTGTGGCTTTCCTTATGGATGGGCAAAACCTACTACCTTCCTAAGTCCCATTTTTTCTTCCTGAATTCTGGCCACTCTCCAGAATAGGATCATGGATTTGTGTCCAAGATAGGTGCCAACTCCAACGTCTGTGACATGGCCTTGTACTGGATAGCTGAATGGAATGGCCAGTATCTCAGAAAACTCAGATATCAGTGTGACCAGGAAACTCTCAGTGGAGAAACCCTGCTTTGGGTCATTTGCTAACCTATTGTTCTGTTGCCCTGAATTTCAGGAACGTCTTTGCCTCAGGCCACCCCTTTATGAACCCTGAAGAAAACAGTTTTCAAATGTAAATGAATGGGCATCACCTTGGATTCTTTGCTTAATTTCTTTGGAATAGGATGTGTCTGAATCAGCCTCTTGGCCCTGTGTGAGGCTGTGGCTTATATTCTCAGCACCTGATGGATCTAAAGAAAGATTCCATGTGTGCATCCAAAACCAAAATGGCAAAATGTTCAGTCATTGTGAATGAATTCTATTGCCTTCCTCTGTTAGGCTCCTGAAATCCATCAAGTAAGAATAGGGATCCTTTGGGTGAAATGAGTTCCTCAAATCTCTGCAGAAGGGCTTGTCTTTTCTCCTGATTCCAATTCACATAAAGAATCTAAACCCCACAGTCAGAAGGCCTCAAATTGGAGAAGCGGAGCAGTATTAAGGGCAGGAATATTTGATCACTCCGGTTTCACAGGAAGGGTTTCCAGCCCACCCTGACTTTAGCCAAATGAGAGACATGGAGCTTATTTTGGACACTCTTTGGAATGTGCCCCTCATGGAAAGCTCCAACCAGAGGTTATGATGAGTGTCTACATGGAAGAAGATGGAAGCCATGTGGGAGTGTTTTGGTTTTAATTGTGGTCATTTGTTTGGCGGTGTGGAGAGATGACTGGGTCAACCTGGGCTTGAACTCTGGTGTGATTCCCCTTAGAGACTGCGTTCTGGAAATGACTCAGAGAAGTATTGTCATAAATTGTGTTGGGATTTTATGAGGCCACGCATGAGAGTCGCCCTTGGAAACAGAGAGCTTGGCCCAGGGTGGCTTTCCTCAGAGTACTGGGAATCTCAGCCAGGATATCACAGGATTTTATTCTTTAATACTTGGCAGCAATAGTTGAGAGTCAAAACACACATGGAACTCATATTGGAGAACTCAATGGGCCTGGCTTCATGTGACCTTTTGTCCACTCTTTTGGAAGCCTTGCCTGTGAGAGTTCTCCAGAGCTTTCTTTGAAATGAACTTCCTCAACTTTTAATGGTTCCTGAATGAATTGAAACCCACAGTGCCTCCAACTTCATCCTTGAAAAATGGCTACATAAATACCATGAAATTTTTGAGATTCCCATGACCTGGTTGCACTGGAGAACCTTTGGATGTTCTGTTGCTGATCATGAGTGTACCAGACCGTGCCTTGTTTGACTGGGTTTCATGAAAATGGTGTAGAACAGAGATGCCAGTATATTGAAGCCTGCAGAGTAGTGGGCCAAGAGCTGTGGTGTGCAGGTGTGTGAAAAAATATCTGTGGTTGAGACATGTGGATCTCCCATTGACTTCCAAATAGCTTGTGGCTGACATGGTGCAGCCAGCAGGCTCTTTCTTGTAAAGGCATCTTTTTATATGGAGAGGTTTCAGGGCAATCTTCAGAATAGGGTTGCTATGGTCAAGGAGAAAGCTATGTGGGATAGAAGCCTGTTTGGTGCATTCTCCTGCAGACCCTGACAAACCACATGTGACATAACTCCCTCCAACACTGTGTCCCAGATGAACTCCTTGTATTTCATGAAGCAAATACCAAACTCCCAGTGCAGGAGCAAGAAACACCATGGAAAGTGGAGGATGACCAAATGGCTTCACAGTCCACACGGGGAGACACTTACCCACAGTGGCCACAGTTTACATACAAATGGAGAATTCGGCACTGCTGTCTCATGTTCATTGGACATAGATGCAGGGTCAGCTTTGATGTTCTCACTACAAAGGAACATAGTTTCTGACAAGCTCCTGAGAACAACAAATATTTCAAGTGTCCAACCACAGAGGCAGTTTCTCAAGAAGTATTATTCCGGCAGAGCTCCATGTACGTGGAGTGTTTACCCTGTCCCTTAGTTTTGGAAATTCCTTACCACCTCCAAGGTTGTGAACTCCTGATTATTTTCCATTGCAGATATGTATTCACATATTTTCTAACTATTTTCCTCTAATTGTGTCTTACTTGGGGTGAAGGTAATGTAAAGGCATTTTTCTGGATGAGAGTAGGAAGATTTTTGTGTAGCACATATTTGCATACACATTGGATACATTTTCCTATTTTCCATTCGACATACTGAATCCCTGACAATAACCCATACCCAACTAGACTCTTACTGATAATCCTAATATGATGGAGAAAAATAACCCAAACAGAATAGAAATACAAGCAGTTCAGTGGATGTATCACATATATTTGGACTTGCCTTTTGCATAACAAATTGTAGGTGTTACAAATCTTGTCAATTTTAATTGATATAGTTCTCCATGAGTTTTTAAAGTTAACAACTATGTGAATTTCTGTCTCCCTTTTTCTGTAGCCTATTCAGCACATGTATTTTTATATGCACATATAGAATCCTACCTGGTATCACAAGTACATTATTGTGAGTGCATGCATTGGCAGATACAAATTGTGAGAAGAGATCAGCCCTCCTAAACACTTTTGGAATTTAAAATTCAACCTATGGGTGACCTTCCTAGTGGAATATTATACATAAATCCATTTTCATTAAAATATAAATTTTTCCATCTCTGGAGGATATATATTTCATGATGAATTTCGATTGGCATATATATTGCTACATTTTAATGTCTCTGTGTGTGTGTTTTGTATATATATATATATATATATATATATATATATATATATATATATATATATATATACTGTCCAGATTTTTCAAAATATGAAATATATGTGTCTTATATACACTCCCTGAATTCATTCATGTTCATGTATGTGGATTTATAATCAACTTTTCACAAGATTTTTCTCAGAAATATTCATCCACGTGAAATACATGTTTGTTTCCTAGTACAACAAACTCACTACAGTGAATGGTGGTTACAGATCCTAATATTGCTACACTAACTGACTCAGTTTAACATCAATGCAAGTAGATTCCTATGGGACATGGTGTGTATTTTGAGGTTCATTTTCATTCAACACTGGTATATTACTATTTCTTAAGTTTTTGAACATCATTATATATATATTTCATCCACAAGTTCACAAATTTATAGGCATTTGTTTCAGTTTCCATTATTTCCTGCTTCAGAACACATGATTTCCTCCAGGTTTCTTGACTGGCCTTTTCATGAAACTTCTTTCCAAACACATTATTTTCGATTTTCATAATCAATTTTAAAGCAAACCTCACACACTCTTCATGATAAAGCATAACCCTAAAATTACCATTAGATGTATAACTGGTTGTAATGAATGGATGTATATCAATATAAAATTTCCTGTATATTTTCAGATATCAATTCAATCCATTATTTAAAGTTGGAGCCAGTTATATTATTTATTCACAGTATGGTCTATTCATGCATTTTCTCTATATTCAGAGACACAGGGCACACCTATTTTTACTCCCAAAATTAATTTATATGTCTTCAAAAACTTGTTTGCAGAAATGGTGGAAGAAATACTCATGTTCCCTGATGTACATATACATTTTATCACAGTAATATTCTGGACACAAAATGCAAAGTCACATTTATGATTGTACCAAATCCTAAATGGAAAGTGAGCATGGATTACAAAAATCATCCATCTCCAGGTTGCCTAATGCTCTCAATTGTAAATCCTATTTGTGACTATATATTTGTTTCCTCCTAAGATTATATACTCAACCTCAAGCCTGTTGAAAATGTCTAATCCAATCACTCACTTTATTCTTTTCCTGATTTCCTAATATCTCTATTGATATCTACTTTCCTACATATTTTCCCCAGTTCATCTTTGTGACTGACTCTTCACATGTTCTGACATTTACATTCACTCTCTACTCGAAACCCTCTTGCGAAAGAACTTATGGTCCAAATCATTTACTCACTCTTCTTCCTAAACCTACCGACGATCATCCTAATCCTACTGACTATCTTTTTTTGACTGGATGTTCTCTTCTACATTCAATTATCCAAGGTACAAGGTCCTATGCCATTGTATATGGATTTATCTGAGATAACTGTGCGGAACATAATTCAAAGATAAGTATCCAACTCAAGGGCCCAATTTGCCCTTCAGGGCTTCAAATCTTACTTAGATTTCTGTTTGCATAATTATATTTCCCCTTTCTTGTAAATATCACAGGTTTCAAGTACCATTATTCATCCCACAGAATGATTCCTAACTCAAATTGAACATGCTATTAACCCTAAACATACACTGTTCCCTCAATCTAACTTTACAGAAGAGCAGGATCAGAGTTGGTCTTACAAAAGAGGAATGTAGGGGATCTTCCACCTGCTGAGAACCTCAAAGGTCCATGCAGAAATAATCCCTGGAGAAGTTGTTGGCAGCCATGAAGAACCTGAGAGAGCACAAGTCATCTTCCATGGCAAACATCCTGGTCAGGATGAAGGTTTGTGTCTGAATCAGCCTTTCTCTTCTTAATGTAGAGAAGATGGACCAAACCAGGCCTGTGTGGAGAGATGTTCCTGGGTGCCTATGGTTGATATACCATCCTAACTTGTGAAAGTGTCACAGGAAGTAGGGGTAGCCTCCATCTATTGGGACCGTTGAATGGAACTGTTAGGACAAAGTGGTCGCCAAGGTAGTGACCTCAGTCTGTTCCTGAATGAAGTGACCTACCTCACTTTCTTGGTGATGGAACTATCTGAACTTGGGATCCAGGAATCCAGGCACCCAGAGCGAGTCCCAGTCCCAGTTCCAGTGGGCTCAGTTTTTTGAAATAACCAAGGACAGTGTCAGTCTTCCTTGCTACCTACTTATGTGAGGATTGCCAAATGCCAGCAGCGCTCTGAAGAGTGTACTTTTTCAGAAAGCATGTAGTTGTTCATCGCTTGCTCCTCACAACTCCTCAGAGTTGGCCAAGGAGACCAGATCTGAGACAGGACAAGCCATTTCGGGAAAACATAGTAGGGCCCACGAGTCATTGGACACTCCTGATGGTCACAGACCTATTTGTGAAAACGAGGTGCCTTTGTGGGTGTGGGTGTGAGTTTGTGATTTTGTCTCATGTTCTGAGAATAGGTAGGAAAGGTGGTTTGTTTGGTTTGGAGTTGACTGTGTCTGGTAAGTCCTTTGAGGAGCCGAGTGTTTCTATGTCTGTCCATCTCTCTGTGACCTTGGTTGTAGATATTAGAAAAGAGAATGCATCAATGAATGTGTCCTGTGTAGTAGAAATCTTCCCAGAATTCATCCTACCCAATTTATGAAAGGAATTCAGCTTGCCTTATGGATGGGCAATGCCTACTATCTTCCTAAGTTTCTCTTTTTTTCCTGAATTTTGCCACTCTCCAGAATAGGATCATGGTTTTGTGTCCAAATTATTTACCACCTCCAATCTCTGTGACATAGCCATGTGCTGGATAGCTGAAGGGAATTGGAGCATCTCAGAAAACCCAGATATCAATGTGACCAGGAAAGTCTCAGTGGGGAAACCCTGATTTGGGCCTACTGCTTACCTATTCTTCTGTTGCCCTTAATGTGAGGAAGGCCTTTGCCTGTGGCCACCCCTTTGTGAAGCCTGAACAAAACAGTTTTCAAATGGAAATGAATGGACATCACCTGTGGCTCTTTGCTTAATTGCTTAGGAAAGGGATGTGTCTGAATCAGCCACTTGGCCCTGTGTGAGGCTTTGGCTTAGATTCTCAGCACCTGATGGATCTAAAGAAAGATCCCATGTTTGCATCCATAACCAAAATGGCAAAAAGTGCAGTAATTGTGGATGAAGTCTCTCGCCTTCCTCTGTAAGGTTCCTGACCTCCATCAAGTGAGAATAGGGATCCTTTGGGTCAAATGAGCTCTTCAAATCCCTGCAGAGTCTAGCCCATAGTTGCTTGTGTTGTCTCATGACTCCAAATCACATACATAATCAATACATGACAGTGCGTAGGCCTCAAATTGGAGAAGCACAGCAGTATTTAGGGCAGGCCTATTTGATCACTCCTGTTTCACAGGAAGTGTTTCCAGGCCACCCAGACTTTAGGCAAATGAGGGGCAAGGAAGTCTATTTTGGACACTGTCTTGTGCTGCACCCCTCATGGAAACATACAGCCAGAGGTTATGATGAATGTCTATATGGATAAAGATGAGGGTCATGTGGGAGTGTTTTGGTTTAAATTGTGGTCATTTGTGTGGCAGTTGGAAGAGATGACTTGGTCCACCTGCTCTTGAACTCTGGTGTGATTTCCCTTAGAGACTGAGTTCTGGAACTAACCTCAGAGAAGTATTGCCATGAATTGTGTTGGCATTTAAGGTGGCTATGCATGAGAGTCACCCTTGGAACCTGAGATCTAGGCCCAGGTGGCTTTCCAGAGAGCACTGGAAATCTCAGCCGGAATATCACATGATTTTATTCTGAAAAACTTGGCAGCCATACTTGAGAGTCAAAACACACATGGACCTCACATTGTAGACCTCAACAGAGCTGGCTTCATGTGACCTTTTGGACACTCTTTGGGAAACCTTGCCTGTTATCATTCTCCAGAGCTTTCATTGAAATGAGCTTCCTCACCATTTAATGGTTCCTGAATGAATTGAAACCCACAGTGCCTCCAACTTCATCCTTGAAAAATGGCTAGATAAATAAAATGAAATTATTGAAATTCCCATGACCAGGTGGCACTGGAGAACCTTTGGATGTCCTGTTGCTGATCAAGAGTGTACCAGACAATTCCTTGATTGACTGGGTTTCATGAAAATGGTGTAGAACAGAGATGCCATTAAGTTAGAGCCTGCAGAGTAGTGGGCCTAGAAAGTGGTGTGCAGTTGTGTGATAATACATTTGTGTTGTGGCCATGTAGATCTGCCATTGGCTTCCAAATTGCTTGTGACTGACATGGTGCAGGCAGGAGACCCGTATATGTAAAAGCATGTTTTTATATGGAGAGGTTTCAGGGCAATGTTAAGAATCAAGTTTCTATGCACAAGTTGGCAAGCTATGTGGGAAAGAAGCCTGGTTGGTGCATTCTCCTGCAGACCCTGACCCACCGCAAGTGACAGAACTCCGTCTAGCACTGTGTCCCTGTTGAACTTCTTGTATTTTGTGAAGGAAATACCAAACTCCCAGTGCAGCAGCAAAAAACACCACGAAAAGTGGAGGATGACCAAATCGTTCCACAGTCCCCACGGAGAGACACTTAGACCCATGTGGCCACTGTTTACCTACAAAGAGTGAATTCAGAACTGCTGCCTCAAGTTTACTGGAAAATAAGAAACCATATCCTTCAGGTCACATAGATGTAGACCCAGCTTTGATGGTCCCACTACAAAGAAAGCTAAAGCTCCTGAAAATAACATATATTTCAAGTGCCCAACCTCAGAGGATGTTTCTCAAGATGTATTTAGGCTAGCAGACCTCCATGTTTGAGGAGTGTTTACCATGTCCCTTACTTTTGGAAACTCCTCTACCACCTCCAAGGTTGTGAACTCCCGAGAATTTTCCATTCCAGATCTGTATTCACAGATTTTCTAACACCACTGTTCTAACTGTGACTTACTTCAGACGAAGGGAATGTCAAAGCTTTGTTCTGGATGAGAGTGGGATGATTTTTGTGTAGCACATATTTGCATACACATTGGATTCATTATCGTATTTTCCATTTGAAATATTGAATCCCAGACAGTAACAAACTAGACTCTGACTACTAATCCTAATATGATGCAGTAAAATAACCCAAACAGAATAGAAATGCAAGCAGTTCAGTGGAGGCATGGTGTAGAGTTGGACTTGCCTTTTGCATAAAAAAGGGTAGGTGTTATAAATATAGTCAATTTTCTGTTGAAATAGTTCTCCATGTGTTTTTAATGTTAACAAATATGTGAATTCCTGTCTTCCTCTCTCTGTAGCCTATTCAGCACATGCATTTTTATATACACATATAGAATACTACCTGGTATCACACGTACATTTTTGTGAGGTGGCTGACGTGGCAGATACAAATTGTGAGAAGAGATCACTCCTCCTAAATGCTGTTGGAACTGAAAATTCAATGTATGGGTAAACTTGCTAGTTCAACAACATTATGCATAAATCTATCTTCAATAAAATGAATATTTTTGGATCTGTGGATGATATATATTTCATGGTGAATTTCGATTGATATATATATATTGCTATTTTTAATGTCTCAGTGTGTGTGTGTGTATGTGTGTGTGTGTATACACACACACTCTCCAGATTTTTCAAAATATGAAATGTATGAGTCTTATAATACACTCCCTAAATTAATTAATATTCATATATGTGGATTTATAATCAACTTTTCACAAGATTATTCTCAGAGATATTCATCCACCTGAAATACATATTTCTTTCCTAGTACTGAAAACTAACTTGAGTGAATGGTGCATACAAATCCTAATATTTCTACAGTAACTGACCCAGTTTAACATCAATTCAAGTAGATTCCTATGGGACATGATGTGTATTTAACGTTAATTTTTGTCAACACTGGTACATTACTATTTCTTCAATTAATGCACATCATAGGATATATATTTTACCTACAAGTTAGCAAATATTTAGGCATTTGTTTCACTTTCAATCACTTCCTGCTTCAGAACACATGTACACTTCCGGGTTTCTTGACTGGTCTTTTCATGAGACTTCTTTCCAAACACATTAATTTCAATTTCCATAATCACTTTTGAAGCAATACTCACACACTCTTCATGAGAATCCATAACCCTAATATTACAATTAGATATATAACGGGTAGGATTAAATGTATTATATCAATATAAGATTTTCTGTATATTTTCAGATATCAATTCAATCCATTATTTAAAGTTGGAACCAGTTATATTATTTATTCACAGTATTGTCTATTCATGCATTATCTCTATATTCATAGACACATGGTTCACCTATTTCTATCCCCAATACTAATTCATACATCTTCATTATATTGCTCCCAGAAATGTTGGAAGAAATACTCCTGTCACCTGATCTACATATACATTTTATTACAGTAATATTCTGGACACACAACGGAAAGTTCACACTTATGATTGTACCAATATAAAGGTCGGCCGAGCATTGGAGGAAGAAACCAGGAAGAGACTGTCTCATGAAACAGCAAAGGGCTTTTTGGGGGTCCAGCATGCTGGGGCTCAGAGCTCACTTGAATAGAGAAGAGAGCCCTGAGAACATCTTAAGCAGAGCTTATGTACTTTACTTGGTGAGGGCAGGGAGGGAAATTTATTGATTGGTCAGGTCGAGTGAGTGGTTTGCGTGCCAATGGGAGAGGGAGTACATTCTGCAGTTTGGCAGTTGGGGACAGCACATTCTGGGAACAAGATTAGAAAACAGTTCTCAAGATTTCAACAGTGTTTTGTTAAGCATACAGAAAAACAGGTATTACAAGTACCTATTTTATTAACCTTTCATTCCCCACTTCTCATTCTGGTTACTTTTAATCATAAAAGTGATCATTGGGGGGTCTCTGATTTTATGTCTCCTAGTGAGGTATATTGTTGTCTGATTACCATAAGTTTAACTTATCCAATTTGGGCTTGTAGAAAAGAAACTACACGGTTGAGCAAACAGGTTCCTACAATTAGCATTAATATGAGGATTGTTAATGGACTGGCCAGGGTTGATAAAAGCATAGGTAACCAGGGGGACTATGTGAACAAAGACACAAACCAACCTTTATGTGCCCCTCTCCTTTGTTGATGCTCTTCAAGGCATCTTTTTAACTTACTCATAAATTTTTTTACAACTCCAGTATGGTCGGCATAAAAACAACATTCTTCCCTCAATGCAGCACAAAGGCCCTCTTCTCTCATGAAGAGGAGGTCCAACCCTCGCCTGTTCTGTAAAACAAATTCAGAGAGAGAGGTTTAAGAGAATCGTCTGAGAATGAGAAAGGAGAGATGTAAAAGAATAATGGGAAAGGGGTTTGGGATTTTCCAGGCAACAAAATGTTGAGCAGTAGAACACGTAGAGCAGAGGAGAAGACAGGAGTGAGTATCCCAAAAAGCCTGTGAGCGATGTTAAATTTTTAGTAACCTGTTTTCACTGATGACAAAAAAAAACTTTAAAGGCCATTTTCATTACATCTTGGATAGGGTGCTGAGGGCTCTCCTTAGCTTTTTGAGCTTTGGTTTAGCTGGTAAGAGGACTTGGTGGGACCTGGTGAGGGCACTGAGAGGAGAAGAGAGGAGTGAGTGGGTGGATGGGTACCTTAGTACTTGTTACCTCAGCAAGGGGGCAATGGTCTAAGAGCCGGCAGAGGCTTCGGTTTTTGATCTAGTAATTGGAGGGGAGAAATCAGGTTGCTTATGTGGGAGTGACAGCAGAGAGTCTGGAGCAGAAAGCAGAGGGTGAGGATCTATTAGAGAAGCATAGTTCAGGATGTGAGTGAAGGAGGGAAAAGGCCTCCACATAGGGGAATTTCCTTCCACCATTTGAGCACTTGCCGAAGTCAAAAAGGTCATGCAGAATTTGAGCATCTAGAGACCCCTCTGGGGGCCATCAGTTTTGGTTGTCTAATTGGTAATATGCCCAATGCTGAGTACTGAATTTGATGAGGAGTTTGGGTTCCACCAGGCAGCCCCTGTATGCTTACATCCCATGACTTACAGAAAAAGTCGGCTTTTCCCCCACACAGCCCTGGCTGTTTGTGGGTTTGATAGTCCGCTGAGCAAACATAGTAATCTGGGCTAGCCAACCTGTATCTGGCTCACGTGTCCCTACATCCATAATGTTTGTTTCCATTACGTATGGCACGGAAAAGATTTAATGGAATTTTAGTGGGATCCCCTTCATCAGGGATATCCCAATAGGAAAGACCTATAGCCAGCTGACAAATGTCTGGGTAGAGAGATGGCCACCAGGTCCATAAGGGGGCTCTATGCAAGATAGAGCATACTTCTAGTACATTATGATTTGTGATCAGCCATCGCTGCTGAACAGGCTGATGAGGTTTAGGACTACTATTGGCCAAGGGGAGAGTCTATATCCTTATGCACATGGCGAATACACAATTTGAAAGGATTACCAGTCATTTCTATTTTCCAGCCAGAGTCTGGACAGGGCGCAGGCTTGAGATGAGAGGCATGGATCCCGGAAGTGATTCCCTCTACCTTTACCACTGTAGGTGTTATAAGTAGCACCTGGTATGGTCCTTTCCAGCGGGGTTCCAGGGATGACACCTGATGTCGTCTTATGTAGATGAAGTCTCTTACTTGATATTGATATGGAGTCCCCTCGTCTTCAGGTTGGTAGGTAGTGGCCAGCTGTTTCCACAGATATCACTGTCTTCTTTCAAGAACTTTAACTCTGTCAACTCAGGAGGTGCAGAAGGGATCATTAGGTCTTAGAGTTGGGGTTATGTCCCTTACTGGAGGAGGGACCATAGAGAATTTCATAGCGCGTGAGATTACACAAAGAAACAGAGGGAGTATGAGTATTTCTTGCATGAAACAGTGCATAAGGCAGGAGCATAGTCCAAGTTTTTATGCTGATATCTAAGCTTAATTTTGTTAAGGTCTCTTTAATGCTTCTATTTATTTATTTTACCTGTCCTGAGCTCTGGGGTCTATAAGCACATTGTAACTTCCAATTAATCCCCAGGGTCCTGGCTAACCCCTGACTTACAAGGCCATGAACGCCAATCCATTTTCAGACCCTATTACCTTAGGCAGTCCGTATCTTGGAAAATTATCTTTCAGGATCTTCTTGACCACAATTTGTGCCTTTTTTTTTGTGGGAAGGCTTCAATCCATCCTGAAAATGTACCTACAAAAACTTGGAGATATTTAAGTCCATACCATGCTGGCTTAATTTCAGTAAAGTCCACTTCCAAGAATTGTCCTGGTCTGGATCTTTGTAGGTGGTTAACTGCAAGAAACTTGGAAGGGTAAGCATTAACCAATTGACAGGCCTGACAGGCTTTTGTTACTTGTTCAGTTATTTCCTTTCGCTCTGAGTTGGTTAGTGGAAAACTCTGTTCTTTATTCTTCAGGAATTCCTGAAGTTTCTTTGAACCAATGTGAGTGAGTTGATGTACATTTTTAACGTACCATAGGGCTTTCTGAAAATGCAGGCTGGGCTCAGTGAAGTTGAGGATTTCAGTTTCAGTGTAATTAGATGTTGTCAAAAGCTTGCTGGTGCTCAGGGGTCCATTAGAATTGGGCATCTCCTTTTAACAGCGGGTATAAAGGAGCAGCTAAGGACGCAAACCCGCGTATCCATAACATGCAAAAGCCAGCAGTCCCAAGAAACTCTCTGAATTGTCTGCTATTAGATGGGGGTGGTATATGCTCAATGGTTTCTTTTCTGGGCTCAGTGAGCCATCGTTTACTGCCCCTAAGGGAATATCCCAGGAAGATTACTTCTTTCTGGCAAATTTGGGCCTATTTGGCAGAAGCACTATACCCGAGTTGAGCAAGCTCGGAAAATAGTGCTTGGGTCCCAGACTCACAGTTTTCCTTGGTGTTGGCTGCCAGTAGCAGGTCATCCACATATTGAAGCAAGGTGTCTTCACGGTGCGTAGTTCTGAAGTTGTTGAGATCTCTGGGGAGGGCTTCATCAAAGAGAGTGGGGCAAATTTTGAACCCCTGTGGGAATCTAGTCCAAGTTAGTTGACCAGACATTCTGGTTTCTGGGTCTACCCACTCGAAAGCAAATAGCAAATGACTATCTTTATGCAGACGCAAGCAAAAGAAAGCATTTTTTTAAAGTACAGAACAGTATAGCAATTCCGCTCAGGGTTCAGAGTGCTAGGCAGATTGTACAGATAAGGTACCGTGGGGTGAATGTTCTGCACTCTGCTGTTGATCTCTCTTAGGTCTTGAACGAAGCGATAGACCCCAGTTCCTGGATTTTTTTACTGGTACCAGGGGTGTGTTCCAGTTTGAATGACTGGGCCTTAGGACCCCTAAGGCCAGATATTTCTGAATACAGGGCCTTATCCCATCTTTAGCTTTCTTGCTCAGAGGATATTTTTTGACATTGATTGGGTGGGCTGTAGTTATTAACCCCACTGTTATTGGAGGTTGTTTCATGGCTAGGCCTAACTCAGCAGTTTTTTCCTAGGCATCTGCAAAATCTGTTATCCATTTCTGGGGTAGCTTGCCTGTTTGATCAGTCTTGGGGGGGGTGACGAGTTGATGTTCATCTTCTACTGACATAGTTAAAGCCGTGACTATAGGAGTTTCTACTGAAGGTTTTAGAAATTTCACTTGGGGGCCTTCAGGGATAAAAGTTATTCTGGCCTGGAGCTTGTTGAGCAGATCTCTGCCCATCAATGGGGGGGGGGGCATTCTGGGATTACTAGAAAGGAGTGATGGATTTTTCCTTTCCCCAGGACCATGGTCCTCTTAGTTGTCTAAGCCCCATATTTACTGCCATTAGGCCCTTGAACTAGAGTCATTTTATTTGATAGATGGCCCAATGGTGTCTTAAGGGCTGAGTATACTGCCCCTGTGTCCACTTCAAAATTTACTCACTGCCGGCAAGTTCTTTGAGTTCTATTGGCAGGGCCAGCTTCCTCCAGGGAAGGAGGGGCTGTGTGTGCCACGGGGTAGTCATCTGGAGAGAGCTGGGCTGGCCTAGATTCCTCCAATGGTGGAGAGTCTGAGTCACCAGCAGGGGAATCACTTAGAAAGAGTTGGGGGTTGGGGGACGAGGACAGGGCATAAGGAGGGGGAGGAGAGTCCAGTAGAGTCTTGAGACTCAGGGAGAACAGAGGGTGGAGGAGGAGGAGCAGAGGGTTTGAGAGATACAATCGTGGGGGAAGCAGTAGGAGCGGGAGCAGGTTCAAGGAAAGGTTTCACCCATGGAGAAGGAGATTTGCAGAGGTCCTGCTAAGTTAAGATATATTGCTGTTGATCTGGATGGCTAAGTGGCCCTGGCTGAAAGACAATATCTCTGAGTTTTTAAATTAGTGAGAAGTAGAAACATCCTTCTGGGGGCCATCCGACTCCGAAGGTGGGTCATTCTGAGGCACAGAGTGTCTACCAGGTCTGGCGTTTTACTGAAAAAGAAAGATTCTGAGCCCTTAAGCAGACTTTGGTCCACTGATCAAGGGTCAGGGACAGAGGCGTTGAAGTGCTCTGTCCCATATGAAAGATACACAAACAGTGAAACCAATGACACACGACACAGACAAGACAAGACAATAAAGACAGGCAATGGACGTCCAGTACTGAGACCAGGACAGAGTAGCCAGCAAAACCTGATGGGCGGGCAATACCGAATCCAAAACAAAATATCACTGAGTTGAGGAGACTATTGTTACTCGATTTCCTGAGACCTCCAGGGCGTCCCCCAGAGACATGACCTGTGGCTCTGTGACACTTCTGTCAGCCACCCTCAGAGAGAGCTCATGCTCATCACCGATAGCCATTATGCCCATCCCTAACCTGAAACCTGAAACCAGAAAGAGGCACCTTACTCACCCTGAGAGGAGCCCATTGTCTGTCTTTCATCCACCACTGCTGGATCTCCCTGCGGCCCTCAGATGTAAAGATCGGGCGAGCGTTGGAGGAAGAGACCACAAAGAGACTGTCTCATGCAACAGCCAAGGGTCCAGAATTCTGGGACTCAGAGCTCACTTGAATAGAGCAGAGAGCCCTGAGAACAGCTTAAGCAGAGCTTATATACTTTCCTTGGAGAGGGCAGGGAGGGAAGTTTATGGATGGGTCAGGGCGAGTGGGCAGTTTGCGTGTAAACGGGAGAGGGAATATATTCTACAGTTTGGCAGTTCGGGACAGGACATTCTGGAAACAAGATTAGCAAAAAGTTTTCAAGATTTCAACAGTGTTTTGTTAAGCATACAGAAAAACAGAAAGTGACAACTACCTATTTTATGTAATTTCACCAAAGCCTAAATGTAAAGTGAGCATGGATTACTAAAAACATTCTTGTCCAGGTTGCCTAATGCTCACAAATGTCAATTCTCTTCGTGACTACATATTTGTTTCTTCCTAAGATTATATACTCAACCTCAACCCTGTTGAAAATGCCTAATCCTATGACTCACTTAATACTTTGCCTGATTTCATAATGTCTCTATTGATATCTGCTTTCCTACATATTTTCCCCAGTTCATCATTGTGACTGACTCTTCACATGGAATGACATTAACATTCACTCTCTAACTGAAACTCTATTGATAAAGAACTTTGGTCCAAATCCTATACTCACTCTTCTTTCTAAACCTACCGACTATCTTCCTAATCCTAACAACTATCCCTTTTTGACTGGAGGTTTTCTTTGACATTCAATCATCCAAGGTACAACGTCCTATGCCATTGTGCATCGATTTATCTGAGACATCTGTGCAGAAAGTATTTCAATGCTAAGTATCCCAATCAAGGGCCCAATTCTCTTCTGGGCTTCAAATCTTACCTAGATTTCTGTTTTTCATACTTGAATCATACGTCTATATTCTTATAAATATCACAGATTCCCAGTACCATTATTCATCCCACAGAATGATTCCTAACCCAAATCAAACCTGATATTAACCAGAACTACACAGTGTTCCCTCAATCTAACTTTAGAGAAGAGCAGGGACAGAGCTGATCTTAAAATACAGAAATGTAGGGGATCTTCCACCTGCTGAGAACCTCAGAGGTCCATGCAGAAAGGATCCCTGAAGAAGATGTAGGCAGCTATGATGGACGTGAGAGAGCAAAAGTCATCTTCCATGGCAAAAAACCTGGTCAGGATGAAGGGAAGTGTATGAATCAGCCTCTCTCTACTTAATGTAGAGAAGATGTACCAAACCAGGCCTTTGTGCAGAGCTGTTCTTTGGTGCCAATGAATGATACATCATTCTAACTTGTGAAAGTGTCACAGGAAGTAGGGGCAGCCTCCAGCTCATGGAACACTTGGAAGCAACTGTTAGAACAAAGTGTTTGGCAAGGCAGTGACCTCATTCAGTTCCTAAAGGAAGTGACCTACCTCACTTCCTTGGTAATGGAACTCTCTAAACTTGGGATCCAGGAAGCCAGGTACCCAGAGCCAATCCCAGTCCCACTCCCAGTGGGCTCACTTGTTTTTTGTTACTAAGGACAGAGTCACTCTTCCTTGGTACCTACTGATGTGAGGATGGCCAAATGCCAGGGTCATTCTTGAGAAAGCAGGTAGTGTCTCACCACAGGCTCCTGACAACCTCACACAGTTGGCCGAGGAGACCAGATCTGAGAATGGATAGTCCATTTCAGGGGAACATAGTATGACCCACCAGTCAGAGGACACTCCGGATAGTCACAGACCTACTTGGGGGAAGGAGGTGCCTTTTTGCGTGTGGGTGTGAGTTTGTGGTTTTTTCTCATGTTCTGAGAATAGGTAGAAAAGGCGGTTTGTTTGGTTTGGAGTGGACTTTTTCTAGTAAGTTGTTTGATAAGGCGAGTGTTTCTATGTCTGTGTATCCCACTTTGTCCGTGGTTGTAGACATTAGAAAAGAGAATGCATCGATGGATGTGTCCTGTCTAGTAGAAAGCTTCCCAGCATTCATTCTGCCCAATTTGTGAATGGACTTTGACTCGCCTTATGGATGGGCAATGCCTACTATCTCACTACCTTGCTGTTTTCTTCCTGAATTCTGGCCACTCTAGAGACTAGGCTCATGGTTTTGTGTCCAAGATATGTATCACCTCCAAGCTCTGTGACATGGCCATGTACATGATAACTGAAGGGAATTGGAGGATCTCAGAAAACTCAGATATGAATGTGACCAGTAAAGTCTCAGTGGAGAATCCTTGCTTTGGGCCATTTGCTTACCTATTGTTCCATTGCCCTGAATGTCAGGAAGGTCTTTGCCTCAGGCCACCCCTTTGTGAAGCCTGAACAAAACAGTTTTCAAATGGAAATGAATTGGCATCACCTGTGGCTCTTTGATTAATTGCTTTGGAAAGGGATGTTTCTTAATCAGCCTCTTGGTCCTGTGTGAGGATGTGGCTTAGATTCTCAGCACCTGATGGATCTAAAGAAAGATTCCCTGTGTGCTACAAAACCAAAATGGTCAAAATAGCAGTCATTGTGTATGAAGATTCTCGCCATCTTCTGTAATATTTCTGACATCCATCAAGTGAAAATAGGGATCCTTTGGGACAAATGAGTTCTTCAAATGCCTGCAGAGGCTAGACCATAGATGATTGGGTTTTCTCATGACTCCAATTCACATAAAGAATCTATAACTGGCAGTCATTAGGCCTCAAATTGGAGAAGTGAAGTCGTTATAAGGGCAGGCATATTTGATCACTCGTGGTTCACAGGAAGGGTGTTCAGGCCACACTGAATTAGGGAAAATAGGGGCAAGGGAGCATATTTTGGACACTGTCTTGGACTGCGCCCCTTATGAAAACCTTCAGCCAGAGAATTTGATGAGTGTCTATATGGAAGAAGATGAGGGCCATGTGGGAGTGTTTTGGTTTTAATTGTGGTCATTTTTGTGGCGGTTGGAAGACATGACTGTGGCCACCATGACTGGAACTCTGGTGTGATTCCCCTTAGAAACTGAGTTCTGGAACTGACCTCAGAGAAGAATTGCCATGAATTGTGTTGGGATTTTAGGAGGCCACTCATGAGAGTCGCCCTTGGAAACTGAGATCTAGGCAAACTCAGATGGAGACTGCTGAATAGTGACACATAACTGTGGTGCACAGGTGTGTGATAAAACATCTCTGGTGGGGCCATGTGGATCTGCAAATGACTTCCAAATGGCTTGTGGCTGAAATGGTGCAGCGCGTAATCCCTTATACGTTTGACCTCTTCATATAAAGGCATCTTGTTATATGGAGAGGTTTCAGGGCAATGTTCACAATCAGGTTGCAATGGTTAAGGGGGCAAGCTATGTGGGATAGAAGCCTGGTTGGTGTATTCTCCTGCAGACCCTGACCCACCACACGTATGAGAAATTCCTCCAGCACTGAGTCCCTGTTGATCTCCTTGTATTTTGTGAAGCAAATACCAAACTCCCAGTGCAACAGCAAGAAACACCATGAAAAGTGGAAGATGAGCAAATGGCTAAACAGTCCACACGGGGAGGCACTTAGCCTTCAGTGGCCACAGTTTCCCAACAAAGAGAGAATTCAGCACTGCTGCCTCATGTTCATTTGAAAATAAGAAACTATATCTTCCAGGTCACATATATGCAGACCCAGCTTTGATGGTCTCACTACAAAGGAAGCTAAAGCTCCTGACAACAACATATATTTCAAGTGCCCAAGGTCAGGGGCAGTTTCTCAAGAAGTTTTAGGCCGGCAGAACTCCATATTTGTGGAGTGTTTACCTGTTAGACCAGGACATGACAAAAGACCACTGACTCCAATTAAAATCAAATTAAACCAAGCTTATTATTTCCACTGACTTCCTCTCCCTCTAAAAATGGTGGAAACTAGACAGCAACCCCACCTTTCCTACAGCCCACCTTTATAGCCCAGAAAGTTACACAAAGGCGGGTTACAGATAAGAGAACTCTCGGAGAAGCATCACATTAATGCTAGTTTACATTTTTTGTTTTTTGCTGGCCCTTCATCAGAATTTATCAGGACCATTAGAGCCTCAACGACTGTCGTTGTCTGGCCAGGGAAGGCCAATATTTATGAGGTGTCACTAAAGTTTCAGAGAGGGCTGCTATCTGGTCAGAGAGCCAGGCATGGGTGAGTTCAAGGCATGGGCAGGCATTCAAAGCAGATTCAGAATTTGCAGTAATGTATAGTAAAGCCAAAATTATCTTTTCATGGTTTTGTGGCAAGATGGCTCCCAATTTTAATAAATGATCATGTTGGGTCTATCATTCCCCCTTTCTAATGTGCCCCTTCCAAATCTTTGATAGGGTAGGAAAAGAGCAATGAGGGAATTTTAATTCCTCAGGTAACAGTCTCCAAATTTTTAGAACTCACCCAAAACTGGATTCCTGATTTTACCTGACATAATTAATTACTTATATTGATAGTCTATTTATTTTTGGCTCCATAGTTGTTAGACGAGAGGCATCACTCATTTTGGCATCTTCAGAGCTGAGAGAGGGTGATGTGAGTGGGCACAGCATATGGGACATGACTTGTCTTTTAGAAGTCAGTTGAGGGACATGGGTTGCCTTTTAGAAATCAGTTCGGTTTGAAGTCTGGTTGGGGAAGAACAGGTTGTAAAGTCATCTGGGGATGGGTTCTTCTATGTGAGAAACAAAAACCATGAGTACTGAAAAAATGTTGCAGCAGCTGGAACATGTCACTGTATAGAAGTTCCCTCAGCAGGCTTTAATATCCCCAGTTATCAGAATGTCAACTTAATATTTAACATTTAGTGTTACATTTGTCCCTCCCCATAAGATACAGTTTAATAATTTAATGTCATCTGATCTTGCAAAATTCTTTTACTAGTATGACCTCTGTGTGTAATAGAGAAACCTTTAATTCTGTTACTCAGGGCTGGATAATCATACTAGCAAACACCAAGCCTACCTGTGTAGGTTAGGAATATCTGTAGGCCTTAAACTTAAAATTTGTGCCTCTGGCATCTCCTCTTGATAGTCACTTTTTATAGTTATCAGGCATTGCTGACTGAGAATCCTTCTTTGTGGCCTCCAGTCTTACTTATTTTGGGAAGATAACATAAAGTGAATACCTTAAAATATTATTATTATTATTATTATTATTATTATTATTATTATTATTATTATTATTTAAAATGTCAGGAATGGCTGTATTTTGGTTTTAACTCTCTTTGCTAAGTGTTTAAGATGAAGCTGTCAAACTGACTTTTGTTTCTATCTATTGTTAACATTAGCTGAGTTTTATGAAAGTCATTCCTGGGGAAACTTGAGAGCAGCTTCTCAGTTCTGCTGGTGCCATTTGCGCTAGGTGGGTCCAGGTCTTGCTTGACCATGGGGCTTCCCTCGGAAGCATCAAAGATGTCTCCCTTCTCTGATGACTCTCTTCTTCATAGAAAATGCACTGATTGGCTTTCTGTTTTCCAGTGGTCTCATTAATCTCCCTGATTGGGAGGTTATGAGGCCCAGAGTTGCAAAGCTTTTAGAGAAGTCCCCTGTTCAATGGATTCAGACTGACTCAGAGGGCAAGAGCCAAATATTGGTTTTCTTGGCTCTTTTCATGTAAATTTAATTTTAAATCCTAATCTTAATTATCCAGCAAATAAATTTTAACAGCCTTATAATAAGAGTACTGGGGTTTAATGTCTATAAGTTTATAATTATTTATCTTTTTATTAATTGGGATCTGTATTTTAGGTGTCTTGTAGGTGATGACTTATTATCTTAAATTAACCCATGCTGTGTTCTTAAAGCAACACTTCTGTAAAACACTAACAGGGAATCTTTAGATCACTTATAAGGAAATTACAAAATAAAATTTTTTAACAAGTGTAAAAATACTTAGTTCGTGTAATAGCTCCCCTGAATTTTTTAGCTGAGTTATACATTATATCCCCTGTTTGAGATCCTAGTAATCTTAACAGAAAACAAAACAACTTTTGAACATAACTTTAAATGAAACAAAATCTTACCTACAGCTTTCGTAGTCATTCTCACATGTAGTAATATGGGACACAGAGCCTTATCTCAGGTAAGGCAGGGCTCTTTATAAATATTAAGTGTTTTAGTTCTAAAGATGAACTTTGTTTTTTTAAATATCATTTTACAAATTTTATATAAATTGTTTGAGGTCACATGAACATTAGCTAACACCATAGGATATCACATTTAAAACATGAATTTAATAAACACTGAAAGTTTTTAACCTTTGCATAGAAAAGGCTCTCATTAACATAAAAATACATTAAAATTGTTCCCCAATGTAAAAAGTAACATAAAACTTTACATATCTTATTGAAAACTGGTAAATGAATGCCCAATATATTTTTTTTACTATACAACTTCAGAACACCAGCTTGGTATAATGCTCTTTTAAAGTTTCTACCTTACAGACTTGTATACCTGAAAGATAGGAGCACATTAATAGCATCACAATTACATTGATGTTTCTACATTAAGCAAGTTTAGCTTTTAAAGAAATGGCAGTACAGGGCTCTAAAATAACAGTTCTTATTTAATCAGTTGTTTAATTTTTATGGTTGCTTGCTCTAGAAAAAATAAAACTTAATAAAACACAATGTTATGGGTAAACTTATGTTTTCAGAAATTTTTGTCTCTTTAACACATGACTGATTTTTACAATCTTATACAGACTTTATTACACACTTCTACAGACCTTAGTAAATCAATCAGATATGTAACAAAAGTACTCATGAATGAGTAATCCCATATCAAATTTACTTTACTTATTTATCAAAATATTAGACAAATGTATTGAAGATTGTAAACCATTTTTTTTGTTGAAGGAAAAGTCCTAGAACCAAGTCATATTAGAATTTTTGTAGACATTAATATTTTATTAGATTTTTGAACACCTAGAAAAACTTGTAAGCTGAGTTTTAAAGACATTTATTTTTATCTGTTTATCCAATTTAAATTCAACAATTTAAATCACGTGAATTAAAGATCTTTAGATCCACTCTGTAAAATTTTTTTTTATGTGCGTTGTTTTTATGAGTGCACTTTATATATGTTAATTTGTGTATCATATATATGATATACGGACATATGTATATATAGATATACAACACATAACAACAGTGTGTACACATAATAATAGTAAAGGTCTTGTAGCTTTTCACAGGTGAAATATCCATTGCAATGTTTCAAAAACTCCACAGTTGGTCAAAGATAGAACTGATCAGAAAAACATTAACCTAGGTCTGTAGGATCAAAATCATGAGCTCAAAAAAATAAAGAATCTAAGGAAAAAAATAAGAGTTCTAGAAAAAATGACTGGTAATTAATTAGTAAATACCATACAATTTAACTTTTTTTTTCTCTTGTGCCTCAGATCAGTCTCCTACTAAGTTAGCAGGCTTCTTTCATTTGCATTTCAACATAAGTCCTGGCTGAGGTCCAGAAGGAACAGGGAAAAGCTGCTAATCTGAGCAGACACCTCAGGCCTAAGGCATTTCAACCATAATATTCAGGTTTGGATGTTGAAAATTATCATACAAGTTTAAGATACAATTCACAAAATTTTATATCTTTACATCTTTTTTTTTGTCAACAGATACCATACTATGATTTACTATCCTTGTCCAATTTAATGCACTGCTACACACAGTGACATTTTCCCAGGCTACCCAGTTCAAAATTGGTGAAAAATAGCCTGAATGATTGGGAAGTTACTTGCCAACTTGGAAGTTGTGTTGTTTAGTTTTCCATCCTAAGTATTTAAGTTCTCTGACATGAATTATCTGAATTCATAAACTAAACAATTACCTAAACCCGACTTTTAACTGCAAGATTGTGCAATGCTTTAAAAACCCATTCAGATACCAGATTGTTACAATAAAACATCATCATTTAGACACACATTCAGCTAAGATCATTCCCAAGAAACAATTTATAATATCAACATATCATTGCACATGTCTTAAAGGGACAGAAAAAAAGACACAAGACAGACAGAAAGGAGCTCCAGAATATGGCTGACAGACAGAAGCCTTTAAAACAGAGCAGATAAGAGAAAAATCAACTACACCAGTGGAACCATAGATGTCCCCACAAGGGAACCAGATGTTTTCACAGAGGGACAACCTGAAATGTAATATCAAGGGTCTCCATGGTTACTTTACTGCATTTAGTGTCCCCTTTTTCTTTTTCTCTTTTTTAAAAAAACAGAGGTGGCATAATCCTTACAGTGCAGGGAAGGAAGGAGGTAATTCTCTGAAAAAACAGGGCTTTGGCAGCTGCTGGGTGTCGCTCAGTCCCTCCTTATACTTACAGGATTAGCTCTTCTGGTTTCGTTCCACCCCAAGCACGCTCCATCTCCTAACATTTCAGTAGTCAGCTCTCAAAAATTTCCGGGGCGGTGGGGGGTACCAAAATTTGTAACTTAAAGTTCACTTCCTGAATTTGAAGTCAATTCATGCCAATTTAATAATGAGGACAGGGTTTGAGAAAAAGAAAAAGGGAGTTTTACTGCTTTGCTAACAAAGGAAAAACACAGGGGTCTCTGCCCAAAGGTTGTAACTCTCTTTGTCTGAAGGGACAAGGGGTTTTAAAGGAGTTTCAATTGTTAACCTTGGAGATACTCAGTTCTTACGTCCCCAGCAGGCATTGCCCTGTGCAGTGTGTGTGCTCCAGGCAGCCAGCTAGTGGCTTCTCTTATCCTGCTTAACAAAGGGGGGTAAAGTTCATCACAGTTCTTTAAAACACAGTTCAAAGGGATGTCAGCCTTACATGCTTTATTACCCATTTTCATGTCCAATATCCTTAAGTTTTTTCCACAGAAATCACACAACAAAACACACAAAAACAAACAAACAAAAAACATGTAGAACACAGAAAAAAAAAAAAACACAAAAAAACAGAAACTCGGCGCAGAAACAGAAAAACAGAGGAGCAATGGAACATCTTGCTAATGCTCCGGGATAGGAACTTCTGTGTGTCTGTTGGCACCTCTCTACCCTTTCAGAGGAATTCACTACAGAATAGAACAGAGGACAGAATGATTCTCGTTACTGTCCCAGACAGGAGTATATGTGTGCCTCCCCAGGCCACCTCTCTGTCATCAGAAGAGATCTCCCTTTACCGGATATCAAATGTTATATAGGTGCTACTTACAAATGGAGGCCTCCTCCACCATGAGCTTGCTAATTGTTTTAGTGCGGTGGTTCACTGCAGTTCTCCCCGGAACAAAAGCTCACTCCAAGGCCTTGGAACTTGCCTCTCCAGGACGGAGCCCTGGAGGGAAGGCCAGCTTCATAATTTCCAGCAGTCTGGTCTTGTGATCTGTTGGGGCAGGTTCATCTCCCTGCGGAACTACAAAATGTTAGACCACGATTCAAGAAAAGACCACTGACTCCAATTAAAGTCAAATTAAGACAAGCTTATTATTTTCAGTGGCCGGGCTGCATCTTCCTCTCAAAATAGTGGAAGCAAGACAGCAAACCCACCTCTCCTACAGCCCAGCTTTATAGCCCAGACAGTTACATAAAAGGGGCGTTACAGAAAACAGAATTTTGATAAGCATCACACTAATTTTTGTTTACATTTTTTTTTTGCTGGCCCTAGAATCAGAAATTATGAGGACCATTAGAGCCTCAGAGAGGGTCGTTGTATGGTCAGGGAAGGCCATTATTTATGAGGTGTCACTGAAGTTTCAGAGAGGGCTGCGATCTGGTCAGAGAGCTAGGCATGGAGGAGTTCAAGGCACGGGCAGGCATTTCAAGCAGGTTCAGAATTTGCAGTAATTTATACTAAAGCCAAAATTATCTTTTCATGGTTTTGTGGAAAGATGGCTCCTAATTTTAATAAAAGCTTAGGTTGGGTGTATCAACCGTGTCCCTTACTTTTGGAAACTCCTCTACAACCTCCAAGGTTGTGAACTACTGAGCATTTTCCAATCCAGATATGTATTCACAGATTTTCTAACTCTTCTCCTCTAATTGTGTCTTACTTGAGGCCAAGGTAATGTCAAGACATTATTCTGGATGAGAGTGGGAAGATTATTGTGCAGCACATATTTGCATATACATTGCATTCATTTTCCAATTTTCCATTCGAAATACTGAATCCCTGACACTCACCCATGGCTTACTAGATTCTAACTACTAATACTAATATGATGGAGAAAAATAACCCAAATAGAATTGAAATACAAGCATTTCAGAGGAGGCATGGTGTATACTAGAATTGCCTTTTGCAAGATAAAGGGTAGGTGTTATAAATCTAGTGAATTTTTTATTAAAATATTTCTCCATGTGTTTTAAAAATGAACAAATATGTCAATTCCTGACTCCCTTTCTCTCTAGCCTATTCCGCACGTGTATTTTTATATGCACATATAGAATCCTACCTGGTATCACACGTACATTTGTGTGAGGTGCCTGACTTGGCAGATACAAATTGTGAGAAGAGATCACTTCTCGTAAACGCTGTTGGAACTAAAAATTCAACCTATGGGTGAGCTTCCTAGTAGAAAATTATACATAAATCCATTTTCAGTAAAATAAATATTATTTTTCCATCTGTGGTTGGTATATATTTTATGATGAATTACGTTTTTCATATATATTGCTACTATTTAATGTCTGTGTGTATTTTGTGTGTATGTATGTGATGTATGTGTGTGTGTGTGTGTGTGTGTGTGTATATATATATATATATATATATATATATATATATATTATATATATATATACACACTCTAAAAATATTTCAAAATATGAATTACATGTGCCTTATACACACTCTCAAAATTTATTCTTTTTCATGTATGTGGATTAATAATCAACTTCTCACAAGATTTATCTCAGAAATATTCATCCACTTGAAATACATATTTGTTTTCTATAACAGAAAACTCACTACAGCGAATGGTGGTTACAAATATCAATATTTCTTCAGTAACTGACCCAGTTTAACATCAATGCAAGTGAATTCCTATGGGACATGATGAGTCTTTTGACGTTCAATTTCATTCAACACTGGTACATTAATATTTCTTCAGTTTTTGCACTTCATAATATATATATTTCATCCACAAGTTCACAAATTTATATGCATTTGTTTCACTTTCAATCACTTCCTGCTTCAGAACACATGCATTCCTCCAGGTTTCTTGACTGGTCTTTTCATGAGACTTCTTTCCAAACACATTTTTTTCAATTTCCATAATCACTTTTGAAGCAAAACTCACACACATCATGATAAACCATAACCCTAATATTACCATTAGATGTATTACTGGTTGGAATGAATGATTGTATATCAATATAAGATTCCCTGTATAATTTCAGATGTGAATTCAATCCATTATTTAAAGTTGGAACCAGTTACATTACTTATTCACAGTATGGTCTATTCATGCATTATCTCTATTTTCATAAACACAGGGTACATCTATTTGCACCCCCAATAATAATTTATAGTCTTCAAATATTGCTCCCAGAAATGGTGGAAGAAATACTCATGCATCTGATCTACACATACATTTTGTCACAGTAATATTCTGGACACAAATGCAAAGTTCACACTTATGATTGTACCATATCCTAAGTGGAAAGTGAGCATGGATTCCTAAAACATCCATTTCACCTTTGTCTAATGCTCTCAAATATAAATCCTATTGGTGACTACATATTTGTTTCTTCCTAAGATTATGTATTCAACCTCAAGCCTGTTGAAAATGTCTAATCCTGTCACTCACTTTATACTCCTTCTGAATATACTCACATGAATAGAGCAGAGAGCCCTGAGAACAGCTTAAGCAGAGCTTATATACTTTCTTTGGAGAGGGCAGGGACAGAAATTTATTGATGGGTCAGAGCGAGTGGGCGGTTAGTGTGAATCTGGGTGAGGGAATACATTCTGCAATTTGGCAGTTGGGGACAGCACAATCTGGGAACAAGATTACAAACAGTTCTCAAGATTTCAACAGTGTTTTGTTAAGCATACAGAAAAACAGGAAGTTACAAGTACCTTTTTTATTAACCTTTCATTCCGCACTTCTTCTTCTTGCTACTTTTAATCATAAAAGTGATTATTGGGGCGTGTCACATTCTATGTCTGCTGGTGGGGTATTACCATAAGTTTAACTTGTCCAATTTGAGCTTGGAGAAAAGAACTTACATGGTTGAACAAACAGGGTTTTATAGTTAGCAATAATATGAGGATTATTATTGGACAGGCCAGGGTTGATAAAAGCGTAGATAACCAGGGGGACTGTGTGAACCAAGACTCAAACCACCCTTTTGGGCCTCTCTCTCTCTCGTTGACGCTTTTCAAGGCATCCTTTTATTTAACAACCTCAGTATGGTCGGCATCAAAACAACATTATTACATCAATGCAGCACAAAGCCCCCCTTCTCTCATGGAGGGGAGGTCCAACCCTCAACTTGAGTGTAAAACAACTTCAGAGAGAGATGTTAAAGATTCCTGCAAAGCTGTGATGGAGGTTTCTATTATCTTTAAGTTTTGGTCCCTTGCTGCTTCTATTTGGGTCATTTGTTGTGTACCATGGAGCAGGGCAGTTGTTCCTGTGACTACCCCTGCCACAACTCCAATTCCTAATATGATGGCTAAAGTGAGGGATATATGTTCCCAGTGGAACCGGGTTGTATGCCCCCCTGTTTGAACTTCAAATGAACCTGGGTCATTATAGAGCAATCTGGGACACATCTTCACCAATACACAATTAATCACATCTGTTGACCATTTCATGAAAACATAAACAATGTTTAAGTATATAGAATTATACTGTTGTAGGGACGGACAAGGCACGGCACCTAAGATAGCACCAAAGACAGGGAAACAGTCTTATTTGGTTGCAACCGGATTCAGAGGGCATTGCTTCTGTTGTAATCAATTAACTCCCTGAACACCAATTTTAGGTAGTTTTAGAATTTTGTGCCCAACATGAAAGAGAAGGGACTCAGAAGTTCACAGTCTGCAGAAATTCACAAAACGAAGCTTTTTTTTTCTGTTTTTTCCTCTATTGTGGACGAGTTAATTTTTCAAGGACACCTGGGAGACAGAGAGCTTTTTTTTTCCTTTTCTTTTATCCCCCTGCCAACTGTTACCATGGAGCCCAGTTTGTAACTTTTTATCTTAGAAATGTAGCCATCTCTGTGAAGCCCCAGCTCAAGGCCAGAGGCCTTGTTCACATATTCTGTGAAAAACTATTAAGGGGGTGTCTAGCTTAGGAGTGCTGATTTTTCCAGCCAGTAGGCAAGTAGAACAGGGCAACAGAATAAGAGGAAGTTAATCTACACTGAACTCATTTATACAGACTCTTTTGCTGAAAGTCCTAAAGTCAGCCATGGTGAAGACTTCTGGAGAAGTTCAGTGAAGATTTTTCTGAGGGCCTGGTACAGAGGGGGAAGATGGGGAAGGCGGGAGGTGAGAGCAGCTCCGTGGATCTCAGAATAAGGAAGGAGAGATGTAAAAGAATAATGGGAAAGGATTTTGGGATTTTCCTAGCAACATAAATTGAGCAGTAGAAACGGTAGAGCAGAAAGGAAGACGGGAGTGAGTATCCCAAAAAGCCTGTGAGGGACTTTAAAATTTAGTAACCTGTTTTCAGTGATGACAAAGCAACTTTAAAGGCCATTTTCATTACATCTTCGATAGGGGTCTGAGGGCTCTCCTAAGCTGGTTTGAGCGTTGGGTTAGGTGGTAAGAGGACCTGGTGGGACCCGGTGTGGGCACTGACAGGAAAAGAGAGAAGTGAGTGGGTGGATGGGTACCTCAGTACCTGCTACCTCAGCAAGGGGGCAATGCTCTGAGAACCGGCGGAAGTTTCGGTTTTTGATCTAGTAATTGGAGAAGAGAAATCAGGTTTGCCTAGGTGGGACTGACAGCAGAGAGTATGGAGCAGAAGGCTGAGTTTGAGGAACTATTGGAGAAGCATAGTTCAGGATGTGAGCGAAAGAGGAAAAAGGCCTTCACATAGGGGAATTTCCTTTCACCGTTTTGAGCACTTGCAGAAGTTAAAAAGGTCACACAGAATTTGAGGATCTAGAGACTCCTCTGGGGGCCATCAGTTTGGGTTGTCTAAGTGGTAATATGGCCAATGCTGTGTACTGAATTTGATGAGGATTTTGGGTTCCACCAGGCAGCCCCTGTATGCTCAAATCCCCATGACTTACAGAAGAAGACTGCTTTTCCCCCACACAGCCGTGGCGGTTTGTGGCTTTGATAGTCTGCCGGGCAAACATACTAATATAGGCTAGCCAACCTGCATCTGGCTTGCCTGTCCCTACAACCATAATGTTTGTTTCCATTATCTATGGTACGGAAAGGATTTAATGGAATTTTAATGGGATCCTCTTCATCAGGGATATTCTAATAGGAAAGACCTATAGGCAGCTGACAAATGTCTGGGTGGAGAGATGGCCTCCAGGTCCCTAAGTGGGCTGTATGCAAGAGAGACCATACTTCTTATCTAGTAGGATTTGTGATCAGCCATCGCTGCAGTAGGGGCTGATGAGCGTTAGGACTACGGGTGGCCAAGGAGAGAGTCTATAGCCTTACCCACGTGGCGAATATGCAATTTGAAAGGGTTTCCAGTCTTTTCCAGTTTCCAGCCAGAGTCTGGACATGGCACAGGCTTGAGATGAGACGCATGGATGGAGGAAGTGATTCCCTCTACTTTTTCTGCTTTAGGTTCTATAAGTAGCACCTGGAATGGTCCTTTCCAGCGGGGTTCCAGGGATGACACCTGATGTCATCTTATGTAGAGGAAGTCTCTTTCTTGATATCAATGTGGATTCCCCTCGTCCCCAGGTTGGAAGGCAGTAGCCAGCTGTTTCCACAGGTATATCTGAGTTCTTACAAGAGATTTAAGTCTGTCAAGCAAGGGTGTGTGGAAGGGATCCTTAGGTCTTAGACTCGGGGTTAGGTCTCTTAGTGGAGGAGGTGCCCCATAGAGAATTTCATAGGGGGTGAGGTTACACAAAGAAACAAAGGGAGTATTTCTTGCATGAAACAGTGCATAAGGCAGGAGCATAGTCTAATCTTTTATGCCGGTCTCTAAGCTTAATTTCGTTAAGGTCTCTTTAATGGTTCTATTTTTTTTTTTTTTAATGTGTCCTGAGCTCTGGGGTCTATAAGCGCAATGTAAATTCCAATTAATCCCTAGGGTCCTGGCTAACCCCTGATTTTCCTGGCCCATGAAGGCTGTTCAATTATCAGACCATGTTACATTAGGCAGGCGGTGTCTTTGATAAATATCTTTCAGAATCTTCTTGACCACAATTTGTGCCGGTTTTCTTTTCTTTTTTTTTTTTTTTGGTGGGAATGGCTTCAATCCATCCTGAAAATGTATCTACAAAGACTAGGAGATATTTAAGCCCATACCTTGCTGGCTTAATTTCAGTAACGTTCACTTCCCAGAATTGTCCTGGTCTAATTCCTCATAGGTGCTTTCAGGTAGGAAGCTTGGAAGTGTAAGCATTAACCAATTGACAGAACTGACAGGCTTTTGTTACCCATTCAATTATTTCCTTTCACTGTGAGTGAGTTAGTCTAAAACTCTGTTCTTGATCCTACAGTAATGCCTGCAGTTTTTTTGAACCAAGTTGATTGAGTTAATGTATATTTTTAACGTAGTGTAGGGCTTTCTGAAATTGCAGGCTGGGCTCACTGAAGTTGAGGAGTTCATTGTCAGTGTTCTTAGATGTTATCAAAAGCTTGCTGGTGCTCAAGGGTCCATTGGAATTGGGCATTCTCATTTAACAGCGGGTATAAAGGAGCAGCTAAGAACACAAACCCAGGTCCATAACCTGCTAAAGCCAGCAGTCCCAAGAAACTCTCTATGTTGTCTCCTGTTAAATGGGGGTGGTATCTGCACAACGGCTTGTTTCCTGGGCTCAGTGAGCCATCATTTACCGTGCCTAAGGGAATACCCCAGGAAGATTACTTCTTGCTGGCAAATTTGGGCCTTTTTGTCCGAAGCTCTCTACCCGAGTTGAGCAAGCTCAGATAATAGTGCTTGGGTCTCAGACTCACAGTTTTCTTTGGTGTTGGCTGCCAGTAGCTGGACATCCACATATTGAAGCAGAATGACTTCGGGGTGTGTAGTTCTGAAGTTGTAGAGATGTCTGTGAAGGGCTTCATCAAAGAGAGTGGGGGAGTTTTTGAACCCCTGTGGGAGTCTAGTCCAAGTTAGTTGAAAAGACGTTCCGGTTTCTGGGTCTACCTACTCGAAAGCAAACAGCAACTGACTATCTTTATGCAGAGGCAAGCAAAAGAAAGCATCTTTTAAGTACAGAACAGTATACAATTTTCACTCGGCCACAGCAAAGAGGTTATTGGGGTTCCAGCATGCTGGGGCTCAGAGCTCACTTAAATAGAGCAGAGAGCCCTGAGAACAGCTTTTACAGAGCTTACATACTTTTCTTGGAGAGGGCAGAAAGGGAAATTTATTGATTGGTCATGGCGAGTGTGCGGTTTGCGTGCACCCGGGTGAGGGAGTATATTCTGCAGTTTGGCAGTTGGGGACAGCACATTCTGGGAACAAAATAGCAAACATTTCTCAAGATTTCAACAGTGGTTTGTTAAGCATACAGAAAAACAGGAAGTGACAAGTGCCTATTTAATTAACCTTTCACCTAAGCAAAATGGAAAGTGAGCATGGATTACTAAAAACAACCATGTCCAGGTTGCCTAATGCTCTCAAATGTTAATCATATTGGAGGCAACATATGTCTTTCTTCCTAAGATTATATATTCAACCTCAACCATGTTGAAAATGTCTAACCCTCTTACATTATACTTTGCCTGATTTCCTAATGTCTCTATTGATATCTGCTTTCCTACTTATTTTCCCCAGTTCATCATTGTGACTGACCCTTCGCGTGTGCTGACACTGACATTCACTCACTACCCAAAAATCTATTGCAAAAGAACTTTTGTCCAAATGCCATAATAACTCTTTTTTCTAAACCTACAGGCTATCTTCCTAATCCTACCGACTATGCCTTTTTGACTGGATGTTCTCTTCGACATTCAATCATCCAAGGTAGAAGGTCCTATCCCATTTTATATCGATTTATCTGAGACATCTGTGCAGAATGTAATTCAAAGCTCAGTATACCAATCATGGGCCCAATGCACTTCTAGGCTTCAAATCTTACCTAGATTTATATTTTCATACTTATATTTCACCTATATATTCTTGTAAATATTGCAGATTCCCAATACTATTAGTCATCACGCAGAATGATTCCTAACCCAAATCGAACCTGTTATTAACCCTAACCATACACTGTTCCCTCAATCTAACTTTACAGAAGAGCAGGCCCAGAGTTGGTCTTTCAATACAGGAATGTAGGAGATCTTCCACATGCTGAGAAACTCAAAGATCCATGTAGAAATGAACTCTGGAGAAGTTGTAGGCAGCTATGAAGGACCTGAGAGAGCAAAAGTCATCTTCCATGGCAAACAACCTTGTCAGGATGAAGGGTTTTGTCTGTATCAGTCTCTCTGTTCTTAATATAGAGAAGATGGACCAAACCAGGCCTGTTTGGAGAGCTGTTCCCTGGTGCCTATGGTTGATATACCATTCTAACTTGTGAAAGTGTCACAGTAAGTAGGGGCAGCCTCCATCTCATGGGACACTTGGAAGCAACTCTTAGGACCAAGTGGTTGCCAAGGCAGTTAGCTCATTCAGTTCCTAAAGGAAGTGACCTACATCTCTTCCTTGGTGATGGAACTCTCTGAACTTGGGATCCAGGAAGCCAGGCACTCAGAGCCAGTTGCAGTACTAGTCCCAGTGGACTCACTTGTTTGGATTTACCAAGGAAAGAGTCAGTCTTTCTTGGTACCTGCTGATGTGAGGATGGAAAAAGCCAGAAGAGCTCTGAAGAGTGGCCTTTACTGAGAAAGCAGGTAGTGGCTAACCGCTGGCTCCAGACAACTTCACAGTGTTGGCCAAGGAGACCAGACCCGAGACAGGACAGGCCATTTCAGGAAAACATAGTAGGGCCCACCAGTCATAGGACACTCTGGATAGTCACAGACATACTAGGGGGAAGGTGGTGCCTTTGTGGGTGTGGGTGTGAGTTTGTGGTTTTGTCTCATGTTCTGAGAATAGGTAAGAAAGGCGGTTTGTTTGGTTTGGAGTGGACAAATTCTAGTATGACTTATGACAAGGTGAGTGTTTCTATATCTGTGTATCCCACTGTGTCCTTCGTTTTAGACATTAGAAAAGAGAATGCATCACGGATGTGTCCTGTCTAGTAGAAAGCTTCCCAGCATTCATCCTACCCTATTTATGAATGGACTGTCACTTGCCTTAGGGATGGGCAACACCTACTTCCTTCCTAAGTCCCTGTTTTCATCAGGAATTCAGGCCACTCTCCAAAATAGGCTCATGGTTTTGTGTGCAAGATATGTACCACCTCCAAGCTCTGGGACATGGCCGTGCACTGGATAGCTGAAGGGAATGGGGAGCATCTCAGAAATCTCAGATATCAGTGTGACCAGGAAAATATCAGTGGAGAAACACTGCTTTGGGCCTTTTGCTTACCTATTGTTCTGTTGCCCTGAATCTCAGGAAGGTTTTTGCCTCAAGCCACCACTTTGTGAAGCGTGAAGAAAACAGTTTTTAAATGGAATTGAATAGGCATCACCTGTGGCTCTTTGCTTAATTGCTGTGGAAAGGGACTTGTCTAAATCAGGTTCTTGGCCCTGTGTTAGGCCGTGGATTAGATTCTCAGCACCTGATGGATCCAAAGAATGATCCCATGTGTATATCCAAAACCAAAATAGCAAAAAGTTCAGTCATTGTGGATGAAGTCTCTTGCCTTCCTCTGTTAGGTTACTGATCTCCATCAAGTGAGAATAGGGATCCTTTCTTTCAAATGAGCTCTTCAAAGCCCTGCAGAGGCTAGCCCATAGGTGCTTGGGTTTTCTCATGACTCCATATCACATTAAGAATCTATTCCTGACAGTCATTAGGCCTCAAATTGGAGAAGCAGAGCAGTATTAAAGGCAAGCCTATTTGACCACCCCTGGTTCACAGAAAGGGTGTCCAGCCCACCATGACTTTAGCCAAATGAGGGGAAAGGGACCTTATTTTGGACACTGTCTTGGGCTGCACCCCTCAAGGAAAACTCCAGCCATAGGTAATGATGAGTGTCTATGTGGAAGAATATGAGGGCGATGAAGGAGTGTTTTGGTTTTAATTGTGGTCATTTGCGTGGCAGTTGAATGAGATGACGGTGTCCATCTGGGCTTGAACTCTGGAGTGATTCCCCTTAGAAAATGAGTTCTGGTACTGAACTCAGAGAAGTATTGTCATGAATTTTGTTGGGATTTTAGCAGGCCACGCATGAGAGTCACCCTTGGAAACTGAGATCTAGGCCCAGGGTGGCTTTCCACAGAGCACTGGGTATCTCATCCAGGATATCACATGATTTATTCTGAAATAATTGGCAGCCATAGTTGAAAGTCAAAACACACATGGACCTTACATTGTAGAACTCAATGTACCTTTCTTCATGTGACCTTTGGCCACTCTTTGGGAAGCCTTGCCTGTGAGAGTCCTCCAGAGCTTTCATTGAAATTAGCTTCCTCAACACTTAATGGTCCCTGAATTATTTGAACCCACAGTGCCTCCAACTTCATCCTTGAAAAACGGGGAAGATATATACCATGAAATGTTTTAAATTCCCATGACCAGATGGCACTTGAGAACCTTTGGATGTCCTGCTGCTGATCTTGAGTGTTCCAGCAAAAGCGTTGATTGACTGTGTTTCATTTAAATGGTGTAGAACAGAGATGCCATTAAGTTGGAGCCTGCTGAGTAGTGGGCCTATTGCAGTGGTGTGCAAGTGTGTGATAAAGCATTTGTGGTGGGGCCATGTGAATGTGCTATTGGCTTTTAAATGGCTTGGGACTGACATGGTGCAGCCAGTAGACCCTTATATGTAAAGGCATCTTGTTATTTGGAGAGATTTCAGGGCAATTTTCAGAATCAGGTTGCTATGGACAAGGGGGCAAGCTATGTTGGATAGAAGCCTGGTTGGTGCTTTCTCCTGCAGACCCTGACCCACCACACATGACAGAACTCCCTCCAGCACTGTCTCCCAGTTGAACTTGTTGTATTTCATGAAGCGAATACCAAAGTCCCAGTGTAGCACCAATAAAAACCACGAAAAGTGGAGGAATTCCAAATAGCTTCACAGTCCACATGGGAAGAAACTTAGCCTCCAGTGGCACCAGTTTACCTACAAAGAGAGAATTCAGCAATGCTGCCTCAAGTTCAATGTAAAATAAGAAACCATGTCCTCCAGGTCACATAGATGCAGACCCAGCTTTGATGGTCTAACTAGAAAGGAAGCTAATGCTCCTGAGAATAGCATATATTTCAAGTGCCCAATCTTGGAGGCAGTTTCTCAAAAAGTCTATAGGCCAACAGAGCTCCATGTTTGTGGAGTGTTTACCCACACAGGTAATGTCAAGTCATTGTTCTGGATGAGAGTGGGAATAATTTTGTGTAGCACATATTGCATACACATTGGATTCCTTATCTAATTTTCCATTCGAAATACTGAAACCCTGACACTAACACATACCCTACTAGACTCTGACTACTAATCCTTATATGAGGGAGAAAAATAACCCAAACAGAATAGGAATACAAGCAGATCAGAGGAGGCATGGTGTATATTTGGACTTTCCTTTTGCATTTCATAGGGTAGGAGTTATATATCTAGTCAATTTTTTGTTGGAATAGGTCTCTATGTGTTTTTAAGTTAAGAAATATGTGAATTCTTGTCTCCGTTTCTCTGTAGCTTATTCAGCACATGTATATTTATATGCACATATAGAATCCATCCTGGTATGAAACATGCATACTTGTGAGGTGGCTGACTTGGCAGATACAAATTGTGAGAAGAGATCACTGCTCCTAAACAGTGTTGGAACTGAAAATTCAACCTATGGGTTAGCTTCCTAGTTGAATAACACTATACGTAAATCCATGATCAGTAAAAAGAATATTTTTGGATCTGTGGATAATATATATTTCGTGGTGAATTTTGATTGGCATATATATTGCTCTTTTTAATATCTCTGTGTGTGTGTTTGTGTTTGTGTGTGTATATATATATATATATGTATATATACACACACACACACAAGAAGTATATATATATATATATATATATATATATATATATATATATTCTCCAGATTTTTCAAAATATGAAATATATGTGTCTTATACCCACTCCGTAAATTCATTCATATTCATGTATATGGATTTATAATGAACTTTTCACAAGATTATTCTCAGAAATATTCATCCCCCTGAAATACATATTTGTTTCCAGTACTGAAAACTAACTTCAGTTAATGTTGCATACAAATACTAATATTTATACAGTAACTGACCCAGTTTAACCTCAAAGTAAGTAGATTCCTATGGGACATGTTGTGTATTTTAATGTTCATTTTTATTCAACACTGGTACATTACTATTTCTTCAATTTATGCACATCATAGGATATATATTTCATCCACCAGTTAGCAAACTTATAGGCATTTGTTTCACTTTCAATCACTTCCTGCTTCAGAGCACATGGATTCCTCCGTGTTTCTTGAATGGTCTTTTCATGAGACTTCTTTCCAAACACATTATATTAAATTTCCGTAATCAGTTTTGAAGCAAAACTCACAGACTCTTCATGATAAACCATAAACCTAATATTACCTTTAGATGTATCAGTGGTTGGAATGAATGTATGTGTATCAATATAAGATTTCCTTTATATTTTCAGATATAAATTGAATGCATTATTTAAATTTGGAACCCATTATATTATTTATTCACAGTATGGTCTATTCTTGCATTATCTCTATATTCATAGTCACAGGGTACACCTATTTGTACACCCAATACTAATTTGTACATCTTCAAAATATTGCTCCCAGAAATGGTGGAAGATATACTCAAGTCACCTTATCTACATGTACATTTTATCACAGTAATATTCTGGACACGAAAACAAAGGTCACACTTATTATTTTACCAATGTAATGGTCAGGCGAGTGTCAGAGGAAGAGACCACAAGAGACTGTCTCATGCAACAGCCAAGGGTTTATGGGGGTCCAGCATGCTGGGGCTCAGAGCTCCCTTGAATAGAGCAGAGAGCCCTGAGAACAGCTTAAGCAGAGCTTATATACTTTCCTTGGAGAGGGCAGGGAGGGAAGATTATTGATGGCTCAGGGCGAGTGGGCAGTTTGCATGCAAACAGGTGAGGGAGTACATTCTGCAGTTTTGCAGTTGGTACAGCACATTCAGGGAACAAGATTAGCAAACAGTTCTCAAGATATCCACAATGTTTTGTTAAGCATACCAAAAAATTGGAAGTGACAAGTACCTATTTTATTAACCTTTCATTCCCCACTTCTTCTTTTGGTTACTTTTAATCATTAAAGTGATCATTGGGGGTGTCACATTTTATGTCTGCTAGTGTGGTATATTGTTTTCTTATTACCATAAGTTTAACTTGTCCAATTTGAGCTTGGAAAAAGGAAACTACACGGGTGAGCAAACAGGGTCTCACAGTTAGCAATAATATGAGGTTTATTAATGGACCAGCCAGGGCTGATAAATGCATAGTTAACCAGAGGGACTCTGTGAACCAAGACTCAAACCACCCTTTTGGGGCCTCTCTCTCTTGTTGATGCTCTATAAGGCGTCTTCTTAATTTAATCATAGATTCTTTTACAACTCCAGTATGGTCGGCATAATAACAACATTCTTCACTCAATGCAGGACAAAGGCCCCTTCTCTCAATAAGAGGAGGTCGAACCCTCGCCTGTTCTGTAAAACAACTTCAGAGAGAGAGGTTAAAGATTCCTGTAAAGCTGTGATGGAGGTTTTTAATATCTTTAAGTTTTGGTCTATTGCTACTTCTAATTGGGTCATTTGTTGTGTCCCATGGACTAGGGCAGTGGTTCCTGTGCCCACCGCTGCAGCAACTCCTATTCCTAATAGGATGGAGAAAGTGAGGGATACGGGTTCCTGGTGGAACCAGGTTGTATGCGCCCCTATTGGAACTTTAAATGATCCTGCGTCATGATAGAGGACTCTGGGAAACATCTGCACCATTACATACTTAATCAGAGGAAGAGACCACAAGAGACTGTCTCATGCAACAGCCATATGTTGATCATTTTATGAAAACATAAACAATGTTTAAGTATATAGAATTATACTGTTGTAAGGACGGACAAGGCAAGGCACCTAAGATAGCACAGAAGACAGGGAAACAGTCCTATTTGGTTGTAACCAGATTTAGAGGGCATTGCTTCTGTTGTAATCTTTTAATCCCCTGAACCCCAAGTTTAGGTAGTTTCAGAATTTTGTAACCAACATGTAACGTAAGGGGCTCAGAAATTCACAGTCTGCAGAAGTTCACAAAAAGCAGTTTTTGTTTCTGTTTTTTTTTCCTCTGCTCTGGGAAAGTTAACTTTTAAAGGACACCTGGTAGGCGGAGAGCTTTTTTCTTCTTTTTTTTTCTTCCTGCCAGCTGTTACCATGGAGCCCAGTTGGTAACTTCTTTATCTTAGAAATGTAGCCATCTCTGGAAGCCCCAGCTCAACGCCAGATGCCTTGTTCACATATTTTGTGAAAAAATAGTAAGGGGGTGTCTAGCTTAGGAGTGCTGATTTTTCCAGCCAGTGGCCAAGTAGAACAAAGCAACACAAAAAGGGGAAGTTTATCTACACTGAACTCTTGTATAGGGCCTCTGTTGCTGAAAGTCCTAAAGTCAGCCATGATCAAGGCTTCTGGAGAAGGCCATTTAAGATTTTTCTGTGGGATTGGAACAGAGGGAAAGACAAGGAAGGTGGGGGGTGAGAGCAGCTCCGTAGTTCTGAGAATGAGGAAAAAGAGATATAAAAGAATAATGGGAAAGGGGTTTGGGATTTTCCTGGCAATAAAACTTGAGCAGTAGAACAGGTAGAGCAGAGGGGAGGATGGGAGTGAGTATCCAAAAAGCCTTTGAGGGACTTTAAATTCTTTGTAACCTGTTTTCAGTGATGACAAAGCAACTTTAAAGGCCATTTTCATTAAATCTTGGATAGGCGTCTTAGGGCACTCCTCAGCTGGTTTGAGCTTTGTGTTAGCTGGTAAGAGGACCTGGTGGGACCCGGTGCGTGCACTGACAGGAGAAGAGAGGAGTGAGTGGGTGGAAGGGTACCTCAGTACCTGCTACCTCAGCAAGGAGGCAATGGTATGAGATCCAGCGGAGGTTTTTGTTTTTGATCTAGTAATTGGAGGGGAGAAATCAGGTTGCTCATGTGAGAGTGACTGCAGAGAGTCTGGAGCAGAAGGCGGGGGGTGAGGATGTATTGGAGAAGCATAGTTCAGGATGTGAGCAAAGGAGGGAAAAGGCATAAACATAGGGGAATTTCCTTGGAAGGAAATTCCCAATTGATGGATCTTTTTGAACACTTGCCGAAGTTGAAAAAGTCACACAGAATTTGAGGATCTGGAGACCCCTCTGGGGGCCATCAGTTTTGGTTGTCTAATTGGTAATATGGCCAATGCTGTGTACTGAATTTGATGAGGAGTTTGGGTTCCACCAGGCAGCCCCTGTATGCTCACATCCCCATTATTTTCAGAAGAAGTCCGCTTTTCCCCCACACAGCCATGGCTGTTTGTGGCTTTGATAGTCTGCCGGGCAAACATAGTATTCGAGGCTAGCCAACCTGCATCTGGCTCGCGTGTCCCTAGATCCATAATGTTTGTTTCCATTATCTGTGGTACAGTAGGGATTTAATGGAATTTTAGTTGGATCCTCTTCATCAGAGATATCCCAATATGAAAGACGTATAGCCAGCTGACAAATTCTGGGTGGAGAGATGGCCACCAAGTCCCTAAGGGGGCTGTATGCGAGATAGACCATACTTCTTGTCTAGTAAGATTTGTGATCAGCCATCGCTGATGAACGGGCAGATGAGGGTAAGGACTACTGGTGGACAAGGGGAGAGTCTATAGCCTTATCCACATGGCGAATATGCAATTTGAAAGGGTTTCCAGTCTTTTCCAGTTTTTCAGCCAGAGTCTGGACAGGGCGCAGGCTTGAGATAAGAATTAGGATCCAGGAATTGATTCCTTCTACATTTACCACTGTAGGTTTTATAAGTAGCACCTGGTATGGTGCTGTCCAGCGGGGTTACAGGGATGACACCTGATGTTGTCTTATGTAGAGGATGTCTCTTATTTGATATCGATGTGGAGTCCCCTCTTCACCAGGTTGGTAGGCAGTGGCCAGCTGTTTCAACAGGTATCGCTGAGTTCTTTCAAGAGCTTTAAGTCTGTCAAACAAGGGGTTGTGGAGGGGATCACTAGGTCTTAGAGTTGGGGTTAGGTCCCTTACTGGAGGAGGGGCTCCATAAAGAATTTCATAGGGGGTGAGGTTACACAAAGAAATAGAGGGAGTATTTCTTGCATGAAACAGTGCATAAGGCAGGAGCATAGTCCAATCTTTTATGCGGCTCTCTAAGCTTAATTTCGTTAAGGTCTCTTTAATGGTTCTATTTATTTTTTTTACCTGTCCTGAGCTATGGGGTCTATAAGCACAATGTAACTTCCAATTTATCCCCAGTGTCCTGGCTAACCCCTGACTTACCTGGGCCATGAACGCCGGGCCATTATCAGACCCTATTACCTTAGGCAGGCCGTGTCTTGGAAAAATATCTTTCAGGATCTTCTTGACCACCAATTGTGCCTTTTTTTGTGGGGAAGGCTTCAATCCATCCTGAAAATATATCTACAAAGACTAGGAGATATTTAAGTCCATACCTCGCTGGCTTAATTTCAGTAAAGTCCACTTCCCAGAATTGTACTGGTCTGGTTCCTAATAGGTGCTTTCCTGCGGAAAGCTTGGAAAGATAAGCATTAACCTATTGACAGACCGGACAGACTTTTGTTACCTGTTCAGTTATTTCCTTTTGCTGTGAGTGGGTTAGTGGAAAACTCTGTTCTTGATCCTTCAGGAATGCCTGCAGTTTCTTTGAACCAAGGTGTGTGAATTAATGTACATTTTTAACGTAGTGCAGGGCTTTCTGAAATTGCAGGCTTGGCTCTGTCAAGTTGAGGAATTCAGTGCCAGTGTCGTTAGATGTTATCAAAAGCGTTCTGGTGCTCAGGGGTCCATTGGAATTGGGTATCTCCATTTAACAGCGGGTATAAAGAAGAAGTTAAGGACGCAAACACAGAAATCCATAACCTGCAAAACCCAGTAGTCCCAAGAAACTCTCTGTGTTGTCTGCTGCTAGATGGGGGTGGTATCTGCACAACAGTTTGTTTTCTGGGCTCAGTGAGCCATCGTTTACTGCCCCTAAAGGAATAGCCCAGGAAGATTACTTCTTGCTGGCAAATTTGGGCCTATTTGGCAGAAGCTCTATACCCGAGTTGAGCAAGCTCATATAATAGTGCTTGGGTCCCAGACTCACAGTTTTCTTTGGTGTTGGCTGCCAGTAGCAGGTCATCCACGTATTGAAGCTGGGTGACTTTGGGGTGTTTAGTTCTGACGTTGTTGAGATCTGTGGAGGGCTTCATCAAAGAGAGTGGGAGAGTTTTTGAACCCCTGTGGGAGTCTAGTCCAAGTTACTTGATCAGATGTTCCAGTTTCTGGGTCTACCCACTAGCAAGCAAACAGCAACTGACTATCTTTATGCAGAGGCAAACAATAGATAGCATCTTTTAAGTCCAGAACAGTATACCATTTCTGCTAAGGGTTCAGAGTGATAAGCAGATTGTACGAATTAGTTACTGTGGAGTGAATGTCCTGCACTCTGTTATTAATCTCTCTTAGGTCTTGAACGGGGGATAGTCCCCGGTTCCTGGCTTTTTTTACTGGGAGCAGGGGAGTCCTCCAGGACGATTGACAGGGCCTTAGGACCCTAAGGCCAGATATTTCTGAATATGGGGCCTTATCCCATCTTTAGCTTTTCTGCTCAGAGGATATTGTTTGACATTGATTGGGGAGGCTGAGGTTTTTAACTCCACTGTTCTTGGAGGTTGTTTCACGGCTAGGCCAAACCTAGCTGTTTTTGCCCAGGTATCTGGGTAATCTGTTATCCATTTCTGGGGTAGCTTGCTTGTTTGAGCAGTCTTGGGGGGTGTGAAGAGTGGATGTTCATCTTCTACTGACATTTATAAAGCCAAGACTATAGGAGTTTTTACTGAAGGATTTAGAAATTTCATTTTGGGGCCTTCGGGGTTAAAAGTTGTTTTGGCCTGGAGCTTACTGAACAGATCTCTGCCCATCAATGGGGCCAGGCATTCTGGGATTACTAGGAAGGAGTGATGGATTTTTCCTTTCCCCATGTCCATGGTCCTCTTAGTTGTCTATGTCTGATATTTACTGCCATTAGCCCTTTGAACTAGAGACATTTTATTTGATAGTGTGCCCAGTGGGGCCTTAAGGGCTGAGTATAGTGCTGCTGTATCCACTTCAAAGTTTACCTGGGTCCTCTCCACTTCAAAAGTTACCCTGAGCTCGGGGAAGGGATCTGAGCCCCGACGTTCTTAGTCATCCTTTTGAGTCAGAATGGCTGGCTGTCGTGGCTGTCTCTTTTCTAGGGCACTCTTTGGCCTAGTGACCTTTTTCTTTACAGTAGGCACAATGATCTGAGGCCAGGGGTGGCCTCTGGCGTGCGCCCAGGTTTCCGTTCCTGTCTTCCTGTTTGTTAATTTCTGGCCTATTTATTGTTGTGACCAGGACCTTAGTCAATGCCTTAGTCTGTCTTTTGCATCTCTCATCTTCCCTTTGCTCCCTTTCTTTCTCTTTGTTTCTCTCATATAGTATTCTTTCTCGGCTTCTCTGACTAAATCTCCCAAAGTCATACCTTGTGATCCCTCTAAGAGTTGTAACTTTCTTTTAATATCCAGGGCAGCTTGCCCAATGAAGGCCATCATGACAGATGCCTTTTGATCCTCTGCCTGAGGATCAATAGGAGTAAATATCCTATATGCCTCCATAATTCTCTCTAGAAACATAGAGGGATATTTATCAGGCCCTTAAATTTTCTCTCTTACCTTGGCCAAATTAGGTGGTTCCCTAGCGGCCGATTGGAAACCCACTATTAGGGCCTGGCAATAAGTGGACAGATGCTCCCTACCTTCAAAGGTGTTGGGGTTTCAGTTGGGTCAATTCAAGGGGAAGCTGGCTTTGATTATGTTGGGAAGTTGTGTTGGTCACACATCTGGTCCGAGAATATATTTTTTAGCTTCCAGGAGTTTTTTCTCTCATTCCTCTGCCGTAAAGAGAGTCCCTAGGATTTGTTGGCAGTCATCCCAAGTAGGCAAGTGTGAAAACACCAGGGAGTTCTTTGAGTTCTTTTAGCCAGGCCAGCTTCCTCCAGGGAAGGAGGGGCTGTGTGTGACGCGGGGGAGTCATCTGGCGGGCACTGGGCCGGCCTAACTTCCTCCAATGGCAGAGAAGCAGAGTCAGCAGGGGAATCACTTAGAGGTTGTTGGGGTTGGGGACAAGGGCAGGGGATAAGAAGGAGGAGGAGAGTCCAGTAGAATCTTGATACTCAGGGAGAACAGAGGGTGGAGGAGGAGGAGCAGAGGGTTTGAGAGATAGAATCGTGGTGGAAGGAGTAGGAGCGTAGGCAGGGACAAGGAAAGGCTTCACCCATGGAGGAGGAGATTTGCAGAGGTCCTGCCAAGTTAAGATATATGGCTGTTGATCTGGATGGCTATGTGGCCTCAGCTGAAAGACAATATCTCTGATTTTTCAAATTAGTGGGAAGTAGAAACATCCTTCTGGGGGCCATCCAACTCCAAAGGTGTGTCATTCTGAGGCACAGAGAGTCTGCCAGGTCCAGCGTTTTAATGAAAAAGAAAGATTCTGGGCCCTTAAGCAGACTTTGGTCCAGTGATCAAGGGTCAGGGAGAGAAGTGTTGAAGTGCTCTGTCCCAAAATGAGAGATACACAAACAGTGAAAGCAACGACATACTACACAGACAAGACAAGACAATAAAGACAGACAATGGACGTCCAATACTGAGACAAGGACTGAGTAGCCCTCAAAACCTGATGGGCTGGCAATACCGAATCCGAAACAAAATATCACAGAGTCGAGGAGACTATTGTTCCTTGATTTCCTGAGTCCTCTGGGGCGTCCCCCAGGGATGTGGCCTGTGGCTCTGTGACACGTCTGTCAGCCACCGTCAGAGAGAGCTCATGCTCAACACTGATAGCGATTTTGCAAAACCCTAACCTGAAACCTGAAACCAGAAAGAGTCACCTTACTTACCCTGAAAGGAGCCCCTTGGGGGTCTTTCGTCCGCCGCTGATACATCTCGCTGGTGCCTCCAGATGTAAAGATCGGGTGAGCGACAGAGGAAGAGACCACCAAGAGAATGTCTCATGCAACAGTAAAGGGTTTATTGGGAGACCAGCTTTCTGGGGCTCAGAGGTCACTTGAATAGAGCAGAGAGCAATGAAAACAGCTTAAGCAGAGCTTATATACTTTCCTTGGAGAGGACAGGGAGGGAAGTTTATTGATGGGTCAGGGCAAGGGGGAGGTTTGCGTGCAAACGGGTGAGGGTGTGTATTCTGCAGTTTGGCAGTTGGGGACAGCACATTCTGGAAACAAGATTAGCAAACAGTCCTCAAGTTTCCAACAGTGTTTTGTTAAGCATACAGAAAAACAGGAAGTGACAAGTACCTATTTTATTAACCTTTCACCAATGCCTAAATGGAATGTGAGCATGGTTTACTAAAAACATCCATGTCCACGTTGCCTAATGCTCTCAAATCAATCTTATTTGTGACTACATATTTGTTTCTTCCTAAGATTATATATTGAACCTCAACCCTGTTGAAAATGACTAATCCTATCACTCACTTTGTATTTTGCCTGAATTTCTAATGTCTCTATTGATATCTGCTTTCCTACATATTTTCACGAGTTCATCATTGTGACTGACTCTTCACATGTGCTGACATTTACATTCACTCTCTATCCGAAATCCTATTGCTAAAGAACTTTTGGTCGAAATCCTATACTCACTCTTTTTTTCTAAATCTACTGACTATCTTCCTAATCCTACCAACTATACCTTTTTGACTGGATGATCTTTTCTACAATCAATCATCCAAGGTACAAGATCTTAAGCCATTGTATATTGATTTATCTGAGACATCTATGCAGAATATAATTCAAAGCTAAGTATTCCAATCAACAGCCCAATGCCCTTCTTGGATTCAAATCTTATCTAGATTTCTGTGTTCATACATATATTTCACCAATATATTCTTGTAAATATCGCAAGTTCCCAATACCATTGTTTGTTCCTCAGTATGATTCCTAACCCAAATCGAACCTGTTATTACCCTAAACATACACTGTTCCCTCAAACTAAGTTTACAGATGAGCCGGGACAGAGTTTGTCTTACAATAGTAATGTAGGGGGTCTTCCACCTGCTGAGAACATCAAAGTTCCAGGCAGAAATGATACCCTGGAGAAGTTGCAGGCAGCTATGAAGGACCTAAGAGATCAAAAGTCATATTCCATGGCAAGTAACCTGGTCAGTATGAAGGGATGTGTCTGAATCAGCCTCTCCTTTCCTATTGTAGAGAAGACTGATCAAACCATGCCTGCGTGGAAAGCTGTTCCCAGGTGCCTATGCTTGATATACCATTCTAACTTGTGAAAGTGTCACAGGAAGTAGGAGCAGCCTCCATCTCATGGGACCCTTGGAAGCAACTGTAAGTACAAAGTGGTGGCCAAGGCAGTGACTTCATTCAGTTCCTGAAGGAAGTGACCTCACCTCACTTCTTTGGTGATGGAAATCTCTGGACTTGTGATCCAGGAAGCCAGGCACCCAGAGCCAGTCCCAGTCCCAGTTCCAGTGGTCTCACTTGTTTGGATTTACCAAGGACAGAGTCAGTCTTCCTTGGTACCTACTGATATGAGGATTGTCAAATGCCAGAAGAGCTCTGAAGAGGGACCTTTCCTGAGAAAGCAGGTATTGGTTCACCACTGGCTCCTGAAAACTTCACAAAGTTGCAAAAGGAGACCAGATCTGAGACAGGACAGGCCATTTCAGGGGAACATAGTATGGCCCACCAGTTAGAGGACACTCTGGATAGTCACAGACCTACTTGTGTTAAAGAGGTGCCTTTTTGCGTGTGGGTGTGAGTTTGCGGTTTTCTCTCAATTTCTGAGAATAGGTAGGAAAGGCTCTTTGTTTGGATTGGAGTGGACTGTTTCTAATAAGCCGTTTGACAGGGCTAGTGTTTCTATGTCTGTGTATCCCACTGTGTCTGTGGTTGTAGACATTAGACAAGAGAATGCATCAATGCATGTGTCCTGTCTAGTAGAAAACTCTCCAGTATTTATTCTGCCTAATTGATGAATGGACTGTGGTGTGCCTTATGGATGGGCAACACCTACTAACTTCCTAAGTTAATGTTTTCTTCCTGAATTCTGGACACTCTCTAGTACAGGCTCATGGTTTTGTGTCCAAGATATGTACCATCTCCAAGATATGTGACATGTCCATATACTTGAGAGCTGTAGAGAATGGGAACATCTTAGAAAACTCAGTGTGACCAGTAAACTCTCAGTGGAGTAACCCTGCTTTGGTTGATTTGCTTACCTATGGTTCTGTTGCCCTGAATTTCAGGAAGGTCTTTGCCTCAGGCCACCCCTTTGTGAAGCCTGAATAAAACAGTTTTCAAATGAAAATAAATGGGCATAACCTGTGGCTCTTTGCTTAATTGCTTTGGAAAGGGATGTGTCTGAATCAGCCTCTTGGCCCTGTATGAGGTTGTGGCTTAGATTCTCAGCACACGATGAATCTAAAGATAGATTCCAAGTGTGCAATCAAAAGCAAAATGGCCAAAAATCTGTCATTGTTGATTAGTCTCTTGCCTTCCTCTGTTAGGTCCCTGACCTCTATCAAGTGAGAATAGGGATCATTTGGGTCAAATGAGTTCTTTGAAGCCCTGAAGAGATGCTTGTGTTTTCTTATGACTCCAAATCACATAAAAAATCTATCGCTGAGAATCAGTAGGCCTCAAATTGGAGAAGCAGAGAAGTATTAACGACAGGTCTATTGGATCACTCCAGGTTCACAGGAAGGGTGTCCATGCCACCTTGACTTTAGGCAAATGAGGGGTAAGGGAGATTTTTTTGGACACTCTTTTGGGATGTGTCCCGCTTTGAAACCTCCAGCCACAGGTTATGATGAGTGTCTATATTTAATAAGATGAGGGCCATGTGGGAGTATTTTGGTTTAAATTGTGGTCATTCGTGTGGCAGTTGGAAGAGATGACTGGATCCACCTGGGCTTGAACTCTGGTGTCATTCCCCTGAAAGACTGAGTTCTGAATCAGACATCAAAGAAGTATTGCCATGAATTGTGTTGGGATTTTCGGAGGCCACACATGAGATTCGCCCTTGGAATCTGGGAACTAGTCCCAGGGTGGCTTTCCACAGAGCACTGGGAATCTCAGCCAAGATATCACATAATTTTATTCTGAAAGACTTTGAAGCCATATTTACTAGTCAAAACACACATGGACCTCAATTGTAGACCTCAGTGGGCCTGGATTCTTGTGACCTTTTGGCCACTCTTTGGGAGGACTTGCCTGTGAGAGTTCTCCAAAACTTTCATTGAAATCAGCTTCCTCACCATTGAATGATTCCTGAATGAATTGAAACCCACAGTGCCTCCAACTTCATCCTTGAAAATTGACTAGATAAATACCATAAAATTTTTGAAATTCCAATGACCAGATGGCACTGGAGAACCTTTGGATGTCCTGTTGCTGATCATGACTGTACCAGACAGTGCATTGATTGACTGGATTTCATGAAAATTGTGGAGAACAGAGATGCCATTAAGTTGGTGCCTTCTTAGTAGTGGGACTAGAGCAGTGGTGAGCAAGTGTGTAATAAAACATCTGTTGTGGGGTCATGTGGATCTGCTATTGGCTTCCAAATCGCTGTGACTGACATGGTGCAGCTAGCAGACCCTTATATGTACAAACATCTTGTTATATGGAGAGGTTTCAGGGCAATGTTCAGAATCAGGTTGCTTCGGTCAAGGGGGCAACCTATGTGGTATACAAGCCCTGTTGGTGCATTATCCTGCAGACCCTGACCCACCACATTTGACAGAACTTCCTCCAACATGGTGTCCCAGTTGAACGCATTGTATTTCCTGAAGCAAGTACCAAACTCCGAGTGCAGCAGCAAGAAACACTGTGAAAAGTGGAGGATGATGAAATGGCTTCACAGTCCACGTGGGGAGACACTTAGCCCCCAGTGGCCACAGATTACATACAAAGAGAGAATTCAGCACTGCTGCCTCATTTTCATTGTAAAATAAGAATCCATGTCCTCCAGGTCACATAGATGCAGACCCACCTTTGATGCTCTCACTACAAAGAGATTTCAGCACTGCTGCTTCATGTTCATTGGGAAATTATAACCATATCCTCCAAATCACAGAGATGAAGACCCATCTTTGATGGTCTCACTAGAAAGGAACCTAAAGCTCCTGACAACTACATGTATTTCAAGTCACCAACCTAAAGGCAGTTTCTCCAGACGTCTTTAGGCAGGCAAATCTCCATGTTTGTGGAGTTTTTACACTGTCCCTTATTTTTGGAAACTGTTCTATCATCTCCAAGGTTGTGAACTCCTGAGCATTTTCTATTTCAGATATGTATTTAAAGATTTTCTAACTCTTCTCCTCTAATTGTGTCTTACTTGGGGCGAAGGTAATGTCAAGGCATTGTTCTGGATGAGAGTAGAAAAATTTTTTGTGAAGCACATATTTGATAAACATTGGATTCTTCTTCTTATTTTCCATTCGAAATACTGAATCCCTGACACTAACTCATACCCTACTATAATATGACTACTAATCCTAATATGATGGAGAAAAATACCCAAGCAGAATGAATATGCAAGCATTTCAGAGAAGGCATGGTGTATAGTAGGACTTCCCTCTTGCACGATAAAGGGTAGGTTTTATAAATCTAGTCAATTTTTAATTGAAATAGTCCTACATGTGTTTTTAAAGTTAACAAATATGTGAATTCCTGTCTCCCATTCTCTGTAGCCTACTCAGCACATGTATTTTTATATGCACATATAGAATTCTACCTGGTATCACACGTACATTTTTATGAGTTGGCTGACTTGGCAGAAACAAATTGTGAGAAGATATCTCTCCTCCTAAACGCTGTTGGAACTGAAAATTCAAACAATGGGTGAGCTTCCTAGTAGAACAATGTTATACATAAATCCATGTTTAGTAAAATAAATAATTTTGCATCTGTGGATGATTTATATTACATGATGAATTACGATTGGCATATAGATATTGATACTTTTTAATGTATTTTTTGTGGTTTTTTAATATATATAAATATATATATATATAAATACATATATATATATATATATATCCAAATATATATATATATATATATATATATATATATATATATATATATATATATTCACACTCTTCACATTTTATAAAATATGAAATATATGTGTCTTATATAACTCTGTAAATTCATTTATGTTCATGTATGTGGATTTATAATCAACTATTCACAAGATTATTCTCAGAAATACTCATCCACCTGAAATACATATTTGTTTCCCAGTTCTGAAAAGTAACTTCAATAAATGGTGCTTACAAATCCTAATATTTCTAGAGTAAATGACCCAGTTTAACATCAATGCAAGTAGATTCCTATAGGACATGATTTCTATTTTGACGTTCATTATAATTCAACACTGGTACATTACTATTTCTTCAGTTTTTGCACATCATAAGATATATATTTCATCCACAAGTTCACAAATTTATAGGAATTTGTTTCACTTTCAGTCACTTCCTGCTTCATAACACATGTATTCCTCCATGTTACTTGACTGGTCTTTTCATGAGACTTCTTTCCAAACACATCATTTTCGATTTCCATAATCAATTTCGAAGCTAAACTCACACACTCTTCAAGATAAACCATAACATTAATATTACCATTAGATGTATAGCTGGTTGGAATAAATGTATGTATATCAATAAAAGATTTTCTGTATTTTTTCACATTTCCGTTCAATGCATTATTTAATGTTGGAACCAGTTATGTTATTTATTCACAGTATGGTCTATTAATGCATTATCTCTATATTCAAAGACACAGTGTAGACCTCTTTGTCCCCCCCAATACTAATTTATACCTCTTCAAAATATTGCTCCCAGAAATGGTGGAAGAATTACTCATATCACCTTATCTATATATATATTTATATATATTTTTTATCACAGTATTATTCTGGACACAAAAAGCAAAGGTCACAATCATGATTGTATCAAACCCTAAATGGAAAGTGAGCATGGATTACTAAAACAACAATGTCCAGGTTGCCAAATGCTCTCAGATGTAAATCCTATTGGTGACTACATATTTGTTTCTTCCTAAGATTATATATTATAGTTCTAGCCTGTTGAAAATGTCTAATCCTATCACTCACTTTATACTTTGCCTGATTTCCTAATATCTCAATTGATATCTGTTTTCCTACATATTTTCCCCAGTTCATCATTGTGTCTGACACTTAACATTTGGTGACCTATACATTCACTGTCTACCCTAGACCCTATTGGTAAAGAAATTTTGGTCCAAATCCTATACTCACTCTTATTTCTAAACCTACTGACTATCTTCCTAATCCTACTGACTATTGCATTTTGACTCGATGTTCAATTCGACAATCAATCGTCCAAGGTATAAGGTCCTAAGCCATTGTATTTCAATTTATCTGAGACACATATACAGAAAATTATTAAAACCTAAGTATCCCACTCAAGGGCCCAATGCCCTTCTCGTTTCAAATCGTACCGAGGTTTCTGTTTTTATACTTATATTTCAGCTATATATTCTTGTAAATATCACAGGTTCCCAATACCATTATTCATCCGGCAGAGAGATTCTTAACCCAAATAAACATGTTATTAACCCTAAACATACACTGTTCCCTCAATCTAACTTTACAAAAGAGGAGGGACAGAGTTGGTCTTACAATACTGGAATGTAGGGGATCTTCCACCTGCTGAGAACATCAAAGGTCCATGCAGAAATGACCCCTGGATAAGATATAGGCAGCTATGAAGGACATGAGAAAGCAAAAGTTAAATTCTATGGCAAACAACCTGGTCATGATGAAGGGATGTATCTGAATCAACCTCTAAATATAGAGAAGATGGACCAAACAAGGCCTGTGTGAAGAGCTGTTCACAGGTGCCTATGGTTGATATACCATTCTAACTTGTGAAAGTGTCACAGAAAGTAGGGGCAGCCTGCATCTCATGGGACCCTTAGAAGTAACTGTTAGGACAAAGAGGTTGCCAAGGCAGTGACCTCATTCAGTTTCGGAAGGAAGTGACCTCACCTCACCTCCTTGTCGATGGAACTCTCTGAACTTGTGATCCAGGAAGAGACACACCCAGAGGCACTTGCAGTCCCAGTTCCAGTGGTCTCACTTGTTTCAATTTACCAAGGACAGAGTCAGTCTTTCTTAGTTCCTACTGATGTGAGGATGGCCAAATGCCAGGAAAGCTCTGAAGAGGGGACTTTCCTGAGAAAGCAGGTAGTGGCTCACCCATGGCTCCTGACTACTTCACAGAGTTGGCCAAGGAGACCAGATTTGAGACAGGAGAGGCCATTTTGGGGGAATATAATATGGCCCATCAGTCTGAGGACACTCCGGATAGTCACAGACCTACTTGGGCAAAAGAGGTGCCTTTGTGGGTGTGGATGTGTGTTTCTGGTTTTGTCTCATGTCCTGAGAATAGGTAGGAAAGGCTGTTTGTTTGGATTGGCGTTGACTGTTTCTAGTAAGTCGTTTGACAAGTCAAGTGCTTCTATATCTGTGCATCCCACTCTGTCCGTGATTGTAGACATTAGTAAAGAGAATGCATCAATGGATGTGTCCTGTCTAGTACAAAGCTTCCAGGCATTCATCCTGCCAAATTTATGAATGGACTGTGGCTTGCCTTATCGAAGGGTAACACCTGCTATCTTCCAAAGTTTCTGTTTTCTTCCTGAATTCTGGCCACTCTCCAGAATAGCCTCATGGTTTTGTGTCCAAGATATGTACCACCTACAAGTTCTGTGATATGGCCATGTTCTGGATAACTGACGGCAATGGCGAGCATCTCAGAAAACTCAGATATCAGTGTGACCAGGAAAGTCTCAGTGGAGAAACCCTGCTTTGTGCCTTTTGTTTACCTCTTGTTTGTTGCCCTAAATTTCAGGAAGGTCTTTCCCTCAGGCCACTCCTTTGTGAAGCCTGAAGAAAACAGTTTCAATTGGAAATGAATGGGATTCACCTGTGGCTCTTTGCTTATTTGCTTCGGAAATGGATGTGTCTGAATCAGACTCTTGGCCCTGTGTGAGGCTGTGGTTAGATTCTCAGCACCTGATGGATCCCATGTTTTCATCCAAACCCAAAATGGCCAAAAGAGCAGTCATTGTGGATGAAGTCTCTCGCCTTCCTCTGTAAGGTTCCTGAACTTCATCAAGTGAGAATAGGGATCCTTTGGGTCAAATGAGTTCTTCAAAGCCCTGAAGAGGGAAGCCCATAGGTGCTTGGGTTTTCTCATGTTTCTAATTCACATAAAGAATCTAAACCCCACAGTCAGTATTCCTCAAATTGGAGAAACAGAGCAGTATTAACGGAAGGCCTACTCGATTACTCCTGGTTCACAGGAAGGTGTTCAGGACACCCCGGCTTTAGGCAAATGAGGGAAAAGGGAGCTTATTTTGGACACTGTCTTGGGCTGCGCCCTTCATGGAAACCTCTAGTCAGAGGTTATAATGAGTGTCTATATGGAAGAAGATGAGGGCCATGCGGAAGTGTTTTGGTTTTAATTGTGGTTATTAGTTTGACGGTTGGAAATGATGACTGGCTCCACCTGGGCTTGAACTCTGCTGTAATTCTCCTTACAGACTGAGTTCTGGAACTGACCTCAGAGAAGTATTGCCATGAGTTGTGTTGGGATTTTAGGAGGCCATGCATGAGAGTCACCCTTGGAATTGAGATGTGTGCCCAGGAAGGCTTTTCACAAGGCACGGGGAATTTCAGCAAGGATATCACATGATTTTATTCTGACAAACTTGGCAGCCATAGTTGAGAGTCAAAACACACATGGACCTCACATTGTAGACCTCAATGGGCCTGGCTTCATGTGACCATTTGGCCACTCTTTGAGAAGACTTGCCTGTGTGTGTTCTCCTTTCATTAAAATGAGCTTCCTCAACATTTAATGGTTCCTGAATAAATTGAAAATCATAGTGCCTCCAAATTCATCCACGAACAATGGCTAGATAAACACCATAAAATTTTTGAAATTTTCATGTCCAGGTGTCACTGGAGAACCTTTTGAAGTCCATTTGCTGATCATGAGTATACCAGACAATTCGTTGATTGACTGGGTTTCATGAAAAATGGTGCAGAACAGAGATGCCAGTAAGTTGGAGCCTGCTTAGTAGCGGGTCTAGAGCAGTGGTGGGCAGGTGTGTGATAAAACATCTGTGTTGGGGCCATGTGGATCTGCCATTGGCTTCCAAATGGCTTGTGACTGACATGGTGCAGCTAGCAGACCCTTATATGTTAAGGCATCTTGTTATATTGAGAGGGTCAGGGCAATGTACAGAATCAGGTTGCTATGGGCCTGGGGGCAAGCTATGTGAGAAGAAGCCTGATTGGTGCATTCTCCTGCAGACCCTGACCCACCGCATGTGACAGAACTCCCTCCAGCATTATGTCCCAGTTGAACTCCTTGTATTTCGTGAAGCAAATACCCAACTCCCAGTGAAGCAGCAAGACACACCAGGAAAACTAGAGGATGACCAAATGGCTTCACAGTCTACACGGAGAGACACTTAGACCGCAATTGCCACAGTTTACCTACAAAGTGAGAATTCAGCACTGCTGTCTCATGTTCATTGAAAAATAAGATACCATGTCCTCCAGGTCACATAGATGCAGACCCAATTTTGGTGCTCTCACTACATAGGAAGCTAAAGCTCCTGACAACAACATATATTTCAAGTGCCCAAACTCAGAGGCAGTTTCTCAAGATGTCTTTAGACCTGCAGAGCTCTATGTTTGTGGAGTGTTTACCCTGTCCCTTACTTTTGGAAACTCGTCTACCACCTCCAAGGTTGTGAACTCCTGAGCATATTCCATTCCAGATATGTATTCCCAGATTTTCTAACTCTTCTCCTCTAATTGTGCATTACTTCAGGCGAGGGTAATATCAAGGAATCGTTCTGGATGAGAGTGGGAAGATTTTTGTGTAGCACATATTTGAAAACACATTGGGTTTATTTTCCTATTTTCCATTTGGAATAATGAATCTCTGACACTAATCCATACCCTACTAGACTCTGACTACTAATCCTAATATGATGGAGAATAGTAACTCAAACAGAATAGAAATACAAGCAGTTCAGAGGAGGCATGGTGTATATTTGGACTTCCCTTTTTCATTATATAGGATAGGAGTTATAAATAAGTCAATGTTTATTGAAATAGTTCACCATGTGTTTTTAAAGTTAAGAAATATGTCAATTCCTGTCTCTCTTTAGCCTTTTTCAGCTCATGTATTATTATATGCACATATAGAATCCTACCTGGTATCACACGTACCTTCTTCTGAGGTGGGTGACTTGGCACATACAAATTATGAGAAGAGATCACTCCTCCTAAACGCTGTTGGAACTGAAAATTCAACCTAAGTGTGAGCTTCCAAGTTGAACAACATTATACATAAATCCATTTTTAGTAAAATGTATATTTTTGGATATGTGGAAGATATATATTTCATGATGAATTTCGATTGGCATATATACTGCTTCTTTTTAATGTCTGTGTGTGTGTGTGTGTTTGTGTGTGTATATATATATATACTCTCCAGATTTTTCAAAATATAAAATATATGTGTCTCATTATACACTCCCTAAAATCATTCATATTCATGTATGTGGATTTATAATCAACTTTTCACAAGATTATTCTCCGAAATATTCATACACCTGAAATTCATATTTGTTTTCTAAAACTGAAAACTGACTTCAGTAAATGGTGCATACAAATCATAATATTTCGTCATTGCAAGATGGCCACGAATAGAGTGCATCACACCAAGTGTACTGCACCACTGCACAGGTGAATAACGAGTTAGAGTGACAAAAAAACTATCTTGTTAGGAAATTACAGCAAAATGGGAGTGCACCAAAACCTAGAAGAAGGATTTCTAGCACCATGGTCCGGTAATTGAGTCTCAAACACGAGCCAAATGTGCGACCCGAGATCCCATTTGACTGATCCGCGCGGCCCACCCAGTGGCTAAAGACAGTGCGGCACCACCGAGATGGGTCCAATAAGCAGGGAGAAACGTTGATAAGGATTCTGTGGAATCCTGCCGGTAGAGCCCCCACTGAGCCCTGAACTGAGTTCAGGATTTCAGACAGGGAAGGAAGCGGTACAGTTCTATCTCCCACAATGGAAACTCTTCCAAGGAAACCAATGGCCATCATCTTTGAGAGCTGAAGTAACCACAGCCACTCTCCTACAGATTACAACAATAAAACAGGAGTGTGTTATTCAGCTCATCTCCCATATATCGGGGAATTTGCATAAAATCTCTCCTAGGATTTCCGGGGGAGAGATTATCAGAGCGAGCCTGCATAAAGATGGGGGAAAGCAAGAGGCAACTGACCTTCAACTCCCCCTCTCATCAACTGTGAAAATAAAACCTGTCTAACCAGTGCTGGGGGAGGGGCAAGTGGAAAAAATCAAAACAATAGAGTGTCTGGCTTCCCAATAGACACCCTCCACAACCAACAAACGGCAGGCCCAGAGTACAGTTTGAACTGCCGAGAGCCATCACTCAGGGGAAATCTGGTCTTGCAGGAAAAACCAGGACTAGCAGGAGAAACCAGAGGACTAGAGGCCAGGCCCTTGTGACTGGGCAGCGGGAGACTGCAGGCCCACAGGCGACAGTCCACCCGCTGCCCGCGTGACTAGGCGGCTTGAGAACGCCCTGCCGCCGGCGACCGACCGCACAACTGGGTGGCTAGAGATCGCCCGCCCGCCAGTGAGAGCCCACCTGCTGCACAAGTGACTGGGCAGCTGGAGACCGCCTGCCCGCCAGCCACCGATCGCACGACTGGGCAGCTGGAGACCGCCTGCCCGCCAGTGACCCGGAGCTGAAACCAACAAGGGACAGTACAGTCCCACCCCCCTATACGGACACCTCAGCAAGGAGCCTTGGGCCTGCCAAAAGAGAGAGGTGACGTCACTGGAGCTCGGCCTTCGGATTTTCTTCCAAGCGGAATCCACTTTAGCATGCATAGTCTACCAACACAATGGAGAGACAACAAAGACATACAACACCAAAACAAATCTCTAGAATAAAGCAGAAACACAGCAATCAAATAGAGCTGGAAAGTAACGTGAACATCATGAAAAAACAATGGAATAAAAGGGGTACAAACAATGCAGGACAACTTAATTCTACAGGAGGACCTAGAAGCACCAGAAACAGGGATAGGGAAAGAAATCAAGGCATACTTAACTCAGATGGAAAGAAATATTAGAGAAGACATGAGACAGCAAGTCCAAGGAATAAAAGTATATTTTGAAAATGAATTAAACAAACAAATTCAAATGGCAAAAAATGAGCTTTACCAAAAAATAGAGATCTTAAAAAAATTCAAACAGTAATTCTAGAAATGCAGGAAACTATAAACCAAATTAAAAACTCAAACAAGAATATTACAAATAGAGTAGATCAAGTAGAAGTCAGAAAATCAGAAAATGAAGACAAAGTTTATCAACTTGAAAAGAATATAGTCAACACAGAAAAGATGCTTAAATCTATTCAAGAGATAAGGGATGTCAAAAAAAAAAAAACTTGAGAGTCATCTGGATAGAAGAAGGCATAGAGATTCAAACCAAAGGAATGGACAACATATTAAATGAAATAATTCTAGAAAACATCCCAGAGATGAAAGATGGATTGGATTGCCAAATCCTGGAAGCCTACAGGACCCCAAACATTCAAAAACATAATAGACCAAATCCAAGACATATAATTATGAAGATAGCCAACATGCAGAACAAGGAGACAATATTAAACGCTTATAAGAGAAAGGAGGCAGATTACATTCAGGGGTAAACCAATTAGGTTAACGACTGATTTTTCATCACAGACTTTGAAAGAGAGAAGATCCTAGAACAATGTATTTCAAATGCTGAAAAATAATGGATTCCAACCAAGAACACTGTACCCAGCAAAATTAAGCTTCAGATTTGAAAATGAAATTAAAGTCTTTCATGATAAACAAAAGCTAAAAGAATATGCAGCCAGAAAACCAGCACTGCAAAGCATTTTGAGCAAAATACTACAAGAAGAAGAATTGAAAAATAGTGCCCAAAACTAACAGCAGGAGGTATTTCTGTAAAGGGGGAGGAAAATAACCAAAAAAGTAAAAACTAGCCAAACTAAAATATAATACATAAATAAACATGACTGGAAGTACAAATCATATTTCAATTGTAACCTTAAATGTTAATGGCCAAAACTCACCAATCGAGAGACAAGGGGTAGTAACGTGGAAAAAAAAAATCCAACAATATGTTGTCTTCAGGAGACCCATATTATAGGAAAAGACATACACAGGCTGAAGGTAAAAGTTTGGGAAAAATCATACCACTCACACGGCCCTCGGAAGCAAGAAGGAGTGGCCATACTCATATGGAATAAAATCAACTTCAAACCTAAGTAAATCAAAGGGATAAAGAAAAACACTATATTCTTTTAGAAGGAACCATCCACCAACAAGACTAACAATTATCAATTTGTATGCACCAAGCAATTGAATTGCAACGTTCATAAAACAAACTCCCCTCAAGTTCAAGAGTCACATAGACTACAACACAATAATTATGGGTGAATTCAACACACCACTCTTGGCATTGGACAGATCCTCTAGAGAGAAACTGAATAAAGAAACTATAGAACTCAACAGCACAATCGATAACCTAGACTTAACAGACATATATAGAATATATCAACCATCATCAAGTGGATACACGTTCTTCTCAGTAGCAGCACATTGATCCTACTCAAAGATAGACCATATATTATGCCATAGGGCAATTCTTAGTAAATATAAAGGCATGGAAAAAATACCATGCACCATATCTGATCATAATGGAATGAAACGGGAAATCAATGATAAAAGAAGGAAGGAAAAATCCTGCATCACATGGAAAATGAACAACATGCTACTGAATGATCAATGGGTAACAGAAGACATAAAGGAGGAGATAAAAAAATTCTTAGAGACAAATGACAATACAGACACAATGTACCAGAATCTATGGGACACAGTGAAAGCAGTTTTAAGAGGGAAATTCATTTATTGGAGTTCTTTCCTCAAAAAAAGAAAAACCAGCAAATAAATGAACTCATGCTACACCTCAAAAACCTAGAAAAGGAAGAGCAAAACAACAGCAAATGTAGTAGAAGACAAGAAATAATCAAATTTAGAGAAGAAATCAACAAAATTGAAACAAAGAAAAACATTGAAAAAATTGATAAAACTAAAAGTTGGTTTTTTGAAAAAATAAATAAGATCGACAGGCCCTTAGCCATACTAATGAACAGAAGAAGAGAGAGAACTCAAATTACTAAAATACGGGATGAAAAAGGCAATATCACAACAGACACTACAGAAATAAAGAAGATAGTTAGAAAGTATTGTGAAACACTATATTCCAATAAAATTGAAGATAGTGAAGGTATTGATAAATTTCTTAAGTCATACGATCTGCCCAGATTGAGTCAGGAAGACACACACAATTTAAACAGACCAATAACAAAGGAAGAAATAGAAGAACCATCAAAGGACTGCCAACCAAAAAAAAACCCTGGACTCGATGGGTATACAGCGGAGTTCTACAAAACCTTCAAAGAAGAACTAATACCAATATTATTCAAGCTATTTCAAGAAAAACAAAAAGAAAGAGCTCTTCCAAATTCATTCTATGAGGCCAACATCACCCTGATCCCGAAACCAGACAAAGACACTTTAAAGAAAGAAAACTACAGAACAATATCTCTAATGAACTTGGATGCAAAAATTCTCAATAAAATCCTGGCGAATCGAATACAGAAGCATATCAAAAAAATTGTGCTTCATGATCAAGTAGGATTCATCCCTGTGATGCAAGGCTGGTTCAATATATGGAAATCAATAAATGTAATCCACCACATCAATAGACTTAAAGACAAGAACCATATGATCATCTCCATTGATGCAGAAAAAGCATTCGACAAACTACAGCATCCCTTTATGTTCAAAACACTATAAAAACTAGGGATAAAAGGAACTTACCTCAACATGGTAAAAGCTATATATGCTAAAAATCAGGCTAGCATCATCCTAAATAGAGAAAAGCTGAAGAAATTCCCTCTAAAATCTGGAACAAGACAGGGATGCCCTCTATCACCACTTCTATTCAATTAAGTTCTAGAAATACTAGCCAGAGCAATTAGACAGACAAAAGAAAATAAAGGCATAAAAATAGGAAAGGAAGAATTTAAATTATCGCTATTTGTAGATGATATGATAATATATTTAACAGACCCAAAAGGGTCTAAAAAGAAACCGCTTGAGTAAATAAATGAATTCATCAAAGTGGCAGGATATAAAATCAACACACATAAATCAAAGGCATTTTTGTATATCAGCAACAAAACTTCTGAAATGGAAATGAGGAAAACCACTCCATTCACAATATCCTCAAAAAAAATAAAATACTTGGGAATCAACCTAACAAAAGAGGTGAAAGATTTATATAATGAAAACTACAGAACTCTAAAGAGAGAGATAAAAGAAGATCTTAGAAGATGGAAAAATGAACCCTGTACATGGATAGGCAGAAATAACATTATCAAAATGGCAATATTACCCAAAGTTCTCTACAGGTTTAAAGTGATGCCAATCAAAATCCCAACAGCATTTCTTGTAGAAAAAGATAAAGCAATCATGAAATTCTTATGGAAAAACAAAAGACCCAGAATAGCGAAAGCAACTCTAAGCAGTAAGTGTGAATCTGGAGTTATAGCGATATCAGAGTTCAAAGTGTACTACAAAGCAATAGTACCAAACACAGTGTGGTACTGGTACCAAAACAGGAAGGTGGACCAATGGTACAGAATAGAGGACACAGAAACCAATCCACAAAATTACAACTTTCTTATATTTGATAAAGGGGCTAAAAGCATGCAATGGAGAAAGAATAGCATCTTCAACAAATGGTGCTGGGAAAATTGGAAATCCATATGCAAATAAATGAAACTGAATTTCTTTCTCTTGCCATTCACAAAGGTTAACTCAAAATGGATCAAGAAGCTAGATATAAAATCAGAGACACTGCGTCTGATAGAAAAAAAGTTGGTTACGATCTTCATACTGTGGGGTCGGGCTCCAAATTCCATAATAAGACTCCCATAGCCCAAGAGTTAATAACAAGAATAAACAAATTGGACTTACTTAAACTATAAAGTTTTTTCTCAGCAAGAGAAACAATAAGAGAGGTAAATAGACAGCCTACATCCTGGGAACAAATTTTTACCCCTCACACTTCAGATAGAGCCCTAATATCCAGAATATACAAAGAACTCAAAAAATTAAACAATAAGATAACAAATAATGTAATCAACAAATGGGACAAGGAACTGAACAGACACTTCACAGAGGAAGACATACAATCCATCAACAAGTACATGAAAAAATGCTCAACATCTCTAGCAGTAAGAGAAATGCAAATCAAAACCACCCTAAGATACCATCTCACTCCAGTAAGATTTGCAGCTATTATGAAGTCACAGAATAACAAGTGTTGACGAGGATGTGGGGAAAAGGGTACACTTGTACACTGCTGGTGGGACTGCAAATTGGTGAAGCAAACTTTGAAAGCAGAATGGAGATTCTTGGGAAAACTGGGAATGGATCCACCCTTTGAACCAGCTTTTGCCCTTCTCAGACTATTCCCTGAGGATCTTAAAAGAGTGTACTATAGGGATACTGCCACATCAATGATCATAGTGGCACAATTCAAAATAGGTAGACTGTGGAAACAAACTAGATGCCCTTCAATATATGAATGGATAAAAAAAAATGTGGCATCTATACACAATGGAGTATTATGCAGCACTAAAAAATGACAAAATCATAGAATTTGTAGGGAAATGGATGGCATTAGAGCAGATTATGCTAAGAGAAGGTAGCCACTCTTTAAAAAACAAAAGTCAAATGTCTTCTTTGATATAAAGAGAGCAACTAAGAATAGAACAGGGAGAAAGAACTTGAGGAAAAGATTAACATTAATCAAAGACGAGAGAGGAAAGCAAAAGGGAGAGAGAATGGAAACCATATGGAAATGGTAGGAGAACCTCAATGTTACACAAAATTACATATAAGAGGTAGTGAGGGGAAAGGGGGGTGGAATAGGGAGAGAAGTGAAAAACAGCAGATGAGGTAGAGAGGGAAGATGGGAGGGGAGGGCAGGGAAGATAGTAGGGGATAGGAAATGTAGCACAATACAACAGTCACTTATATGACATTTTGTAAAAATATGAATGTGTAACCATTGTGATTCTGCAACTCTTATTTGGGGAAAATTGGGAGTTCATAACCCAATTGAGTCAAATGAATGAAAGATGATATACCATGAGCTTTTTAATGTTTTGAACAACCAATAAAAAATAAATAAATAAAGGTTTAAAATTGAGTGGGAAGATATCAGCTAAAAAAGTGTTGAGATGCATTCATTTTGCTAAGCAGAAACTTTGTTTTGTTTAGTTGTATCTATCACAATTTTATTGTATCAAAAAACTGGTTTTAAAAATGCACATAATTGAGATTAAAGGTTAATCCACCTACCCTCCTGAAAAATTCATAGTATTTCCTATATTTTTCATATTTCATTTTTTAGTGAATATTTTGTCATGGACCAGTTCTAGTCTTAGGCTATTCTTCCAGAATACTAACTCAACTGACAAGTTGGTACAATGTGTTGGATTGTTCTTTTCATCTTCTATTTAATAGTTTCTAACTGATAATGTGTATTTTTTCTTATCTTTATTTGCACATACATACCCAACTGTATCTTTGCATTTTATGTTTTACTGGGAAAGAGACTCATCAAAAGCTCTGTATTATATGTATCAGTAATCAAACATTTAGAGATCGCAATTATTCTTAATTTTGCCTGAAAATATCTTTGTACCATTTTTCTTATAAAGATTTAGAATTATTAATACTGCCCCTACTGTAATAAGTAACTACTTACAAAAAGGATTAAACAATTGACTTTATATCAATTATGAATATAAAAATTACTAAAATAAGTATTTTTTAATTAACACACAATTGATAGAAATTGAAATCACAAGAAGGCCATTTGAAATGTCAGTGCATATGGTCCTTAAATAATAGGTTGTTCAAAAAAAAATTTCTCTAATTCATAAGAGTTAATATGCCATATTACAACTTAATGTGATATAAAACCTTAAATTATCAGTATTGATAAATAAGAATGATACCTGTTAACTTAAACATGTTTATTTGATTTTCACTGTAAGATGTTAATTCTGGAAGACTTGAAAATTAAGAAAGACTTGGTATATATTATTTCTAAAAGGCTAATCAAAGTAATTTTAAATATATATGTATATATATATATATGTAATACATGTGAATGAATATAGATGCATATGTATAATAAATGTATTGTAATATATCTATCAGGTGATTATAATTTTTAAATTTTCTCAAGAAAAAAGAATGACTATAAAATCAGTTTTAAATGTAAATTTCATAGCATACTAGTGTTTGTAATGACATGAGAGAAAAATACATAAGGAGGGAAAGTGAAAAAGATTAGAGAGAAGGGGGAAAACGATTAAGAAAGTGAGTAATGAAGAGGGTGAGGAGTGTTTGATGATAAGATAAAGTGGAGGAGCTGGGTTTCTGGCTCAGTGTTAACATGCTTGTCTAGCATCTGTGAGGCACTGGGTTATATTCTCATCACCACATACAAATAAATAAAATGAAGGTCTATGAACAACTGAAAAAATAAAAAATGAAAAAGGAGAAATATTACCAAAATTCCAAGTTTTTATGAATGTTAAATAAAAAACAATTATGTTACATAGCCTTATGCAATTTCTAGACTCCCCAAAATAGTCATAAAATGTTAGATTATTAGTGCTAGAACTGAAAATCTATTGCTCTTTCCTCTACATTCTGTGGCATGCTAGTGCTAAAATAAAGTGTATTATGACACCAAAAAAAATCAAATATTTCTACAGTAACTGACACAGTTTAACATCAATGCATGAAGATTCCAATGGGATATAATGTGTATTTTGACGTTCATTTTCATTCAAAACTGGTACATTACTATTTCTCCAGTTTATGCACATAATAGGATGTATATTTCATCCACAATTTGGCAAATTTATACGCATTTGTTTTACTTTCCATCACTTCCTGCTTCAGAATACATGGATTACTCCATGTTTCTTGACTGCTCTTTTTAAGAGACTTTCTTGACTGCTCTTTTTAAGAGACTTCTTTATATTTGATTTCCATTATCAATTTTGAAGCAAAACTCACACAACCGTCATGATAAACCATAACCCTAATATTATCATTAGATATAAAACTGGTTGGAATGAATGATTGTATTTCAATATAAGATTTCTTGTATACTTTCAGATATCAATTTAATCCATTATGTAAAGTGGAACCAGTAATATTATTTATTCACAGTATGGTCTATTCATGCATTATCTCTATATTGATAGACACAGGGTACACCTCTGTGTACGCCCAATAATAATTTGTATATCTTCAAAATATTGCTCCCAGAAATGGTGGAAGAAATACTCATGTCAACTGATTTATACATACATTTTATCACAGTAGTATTCTGGACACAAAATGCAAAGGTCACACTTAGGATTCTCCCAAAAGCCTAAATGGAAAGTGAACATGGATTACTAAACTCATCCATGTCCAGGTTGCCTAATGCTCTCAAATGTCAATCATATTGGTGACTACATATGTGTTTCTTCTGAAGATTACATTTTCAATCTCAACCCTGTTGAGAATGTCTAAACCTATGACTCATTTTATAATTTGCCTGATTTCTTAATCTCTATTGATATCTGCTTTCCTACTATTTTCCCCAGTTCATCATTGTGACTGACTTTTCACATGTGCTGACATATATATTCAATCTCTACCCGACACCCTATTGCTAAAGAACTTTTGGTCCAAATCCTATACTCAATCTTCTTCCTAAACCTACCGACTATCTTCCTAATCCTAGCGACAAATCCTTTTTGACTGGATGTTCTCTTCGTTATTCAATCATCCAAGGTGCAAATTCCTGTTCCATTGTATATCTTGTATATCGCTTTATCTGAGACATATGTGCAGTACATAAGTCAAAGCTAATTAAACCACTCAAGGGGCAAGTGCCCTTCTGGGCTTCAAATCATAACTAGATTTCTTTTTCCATACTTATATTTCACCCACAAGTTAGCAAAATTATTTGCATTTTTGTCACTTTCAATTACTTCCTACTTCAGAACACATGCATTCCTGTATGTTTCTTGACTGGTCTTTTCATGAGACTTCTTTCCAAACACATTATTTTCCATTTCCATACTCACTTTTGAAGCAGAACTCACACACCTTTCATGATAAAATATAACCCTAATATTACCATTAGATGTATAACTCATTGGAATGAATGATTCTATATAAATATAAGATTTCTTATATATTTTTAAATATCAATTCTATCAATCCATTATTTAAAGTGGAATCAGTTATATTATTTATTCACAGTATTGTCAATTCATGCATTACTTCTATATTCATAGACAAATGGTACACCTCTGTGTACGCCCAATAATAATTTGTATATCTTCAAAATATTTCTCCCAGAAATGGTGGAAGAAATACTCATGTCAACTGATTTATACATACATTTTATCACAGTAGTATTCTGGACACAAAATGCAAAGGTCACACTTAGGATTCTCCCAAAAGCCTAAATGGAAAGTGAACATGGATTACTAAAATCATCCATTCCAGGTTGCCTAATGCTCTCAAATGTCAATCTTATTGGTGACTACATATTTGTTTCTTCCTAAGATTATATATTGAAACTCAACCCTGTTGATAATGTCTAATCCTATCACTCACTTTGTACTTTGCCTGATTTCCTAGTGTCTCTATTGATATCTGCTTTCCTACATATTTTCCGCATTTCATCATTGTGACTCATTCTTCACATGTGCTGACATTTACATTCACTCTCTAACCGAAACCCTATTGCTAAAGAACTTTTGGTCCAAATCCTATACTCACTCTTCTTCCTAAACCTACGGACTATATTCCTAATCCTACCGACTATCCCTTTTTGACTGGATGTTCTATTCTACATTCAATCATCCAAGTAACGGTCGGGCGAGCGTCGGAAGAAGAGACCACCAAGTGTCTATCTCATGTAACAGCAATGGGTTTATTGGGGGTCCAGCATGCTGGGGCTCAGAGTTCACTTGAAAAGAGTAGAGAGCCCTGAGAACAGCTTAAGCAGATGTTATAAACTTTTCCTTGCGAGTGCAGGGAGGGAAGTTAATTGATGTGTCAGGGCGAGTGTTCAGTTTGCATGCAACCTGGTGGGGGAGTACATTCTGCAGTTTGGCAGTTGTGGACAGCACATTCTGGGAACAAGATTGGCAAAAATTTCTCAAGATTTCAACAGTGTTTTGTTAAGTGTACAGAAAAACAGGAAGTGACAACTACATATTTTATTAACCTTTCATTCGACACTTCTTTTTCTGGCTACTTTTAATCATAAATATGATCATTGGGTGGTGTCACATTCCATGTCTGCTAGTGGGGTATTACCATTAGTTTAACTTGTCCAATTTGAGCCTGGAGAAAATAAATTACATGGTTGAGCAAGCAGGGTTTTATAGTTAGCAATAATGTGAGGATTATTATTGGACCCGCCAGGGTTGATAAATGCGTAGTTAACCAGGGGGACTTTGTGAACCAAGATTCAAACCACCCTTTTTGGGCCTCTCTCTCTCATTGACGCTCTTCAAGTCGTCATTTTAATTTACTCATAGATTTTTTTACAACTCCAGTATGGTTGCCATAAAAACAACATTCTTCCATCAATGCAAAACAAAGGCCCTCTTCTCTCATGAAGAGAAATTCCAATCCTCGACTGTTCTGTAAAACAACTTCAGAGAGATAGGTTAAAGATTCCTGCAATGCTGTGATGGAGGTTTCTAATATCTTTAAGTTTTGGCCTATTGCTGCTTCTATTTGGGTCATTTGTTTTGTCCCATGGACCAAGGCAGTGGTTCTTGTGCCCACCCCTGCAGCAACATGTATTCCTAATAGGATGGCGAAAGTGAGGGATATATGTTCCCAGTGGAACCAGGTTTTATGCCCCCCTATTTGATCTTCAAATGAACCTGTGTCATAATAGAGCACTCTGGGAAACATTTGCACAACTACACAATTAATTACATCTTTTGACCACTTCATGAAAACATAAACAATGTTTTAAGTATTTAGAATTATACTGTTGTAGGGATGGACAAGGCAAGGCACCTAAGATAGTACCAAAGATAGGAAAACAGTCCTATTTGTTTGCAACCATATTCAGAGGGCATTACTTCTGTTGTAATCAATTAAATCCCCAGAATCCCAAGTTTAGGTAGTTTCAGAATTTTGTACCCACCATATAAGGGAAGGGGCTCAGAAGTTCACAGTCTTAAGAAGTTCACAAGAAGCCATTTTTCTTCTTTTTTTTTCCTCTGTTCTGGGAAAGTTAACCTTCCAAGGACACCTGGGTGAGGGAGAGCTTTATATTCCCTTTATTTTTCCCCCTGCCAACTGTTACCATGGAGCCCAGTTGGTAACTTCTTTATCTTAGAAATGTAGCCATCTATGTGAAGCCTCAGCTCAAGGCCAAGGCCTTGTTCACATATTTTGTGAAAAATTAGTATGGGGGTGTCTAGCTTAGGATTGCAGATTTTTTTAGCCAGTGGCCAAGTGGAATAGGGCAACATGAAAAGTGGAATTTTATCTACTTAGAAATCTTTTATTGGGACTCTTTTGCTGAAATTCCTAAATTCAGCTATGTTGGAGATTTCTGGAGAAGGTCAGTTAAGACTTTTCTGTGGGCCTGGTACAGAGGGGGAAGACGGGGAAGGCATGGCTGTGAGCAGTTCCGTGGATCTGAGAATGAGGTAGGAGAAATGTAAAAGAATAATGGAAAAGGGGTTTTGGATTTTTCTAGGAACAAATCTTGAGCAGTACAACAGGTACAGCAGAGGGTAAGATGGGAGTTAGTATCCCAAAAAGCATTTGAGGGACTTTAAATACTTAGTAACATGTTTTCAGTGATGAAAAAGCAACTTTAAAGGCCATTTACATTGCATCTTGGATAAGGGTGTGAGGGCTCTTCTCAGCTGGTTTGGGCTTTGTGTTAGGTAGTAAGAGGACCTGGTGGGACCCAGTGCGAGCAATGACAGGAGAAGAGAGGAGTAAGTTGGTTGAGGTGTACCTCAGTACCTGCTACCTCAAGAAGGGGGCAACGGTCTTAGAACAGGCGGAGGTTTGGGTTTTTGATCTAGTAATTGGAGGGGAGAAATCAGGTTGCATAGGTGAGAGTAAGAGCAGAGAGTCTGGAGCAGAAGTCTGAGGGTGAGGATCTATTGGAGAAGCATAGTTCAGGATGTGAGCAAAGGAGGGAAAAGGCCTCCACATAGGGGAATCTCCTTTTACCCTTTTCAGCACTTGCAGAAGTTAAAAAGGTCACGCAGAATTTGAGGATCCAGAGACCCCTCGGGGGCCATCAATTTTGGTTATCTAATTGGTAATATGGCCAATGTTGTGTACAGAATTTGATGAGGAGTTTGGGTTCCATCAAGCAGTCCCTGTATGCTCACATCCTCATGACTTACAGAAGAAGCCGGCTTTCCCCCAACACAGCCTTGACTGTTTGTGGCTTTGATAGTCCGCCGGGCAAACATAGTAATCTAGGCTAGCCAACCTGCATCTGGCTCGCGTGTCCCTACATCCATAATATTTGTTTCCATTATCTATGGTAGAGAAGGGATTTAATGGAATTTTAGTGGGATCCACTTCATCAGGGATATCCCAATGGAAAAGACCTATAGCCAGCTGACAAATGTTTCTGAGGAGAGATGGCAACCATGTCCCTATGTGGGCTGTATGCGAGATAGAACATACTTCTTGTCCAGTAAGATTTGTGATCAGCCATCGCTGCTGAATGGGCTGATGAGGGTTAGGACTACTGGTGGTCAAGGGGAGAGTCTATTGCCTTATCCACATGGCAAATACACAATTTGAAAGCGTTACCAGTCTTTTACAGTTTCCAGCCAGAGTCTGGACAGGGCACAGGCTTGAGATGAGAGGTATGGATCCAGGAAGTGATTCTGTCTACCTTTACTGCTGTAGGTGTTATAAGTAGCACCTGCTATGGTCCCTTCCAGCAGGGTTCCAGGGATGACACCTGATGTCGTCTAATGTAGACAAAGTCTCTTTCTTGATATTGATGTTGATTCCCCTCGTCACCGGGTTGGTAGGCAGTGTCCATCTGTCTTCACAGGTATCTATGTGGCTCTGGCTGAAAGACAATATCTCTAACTTTTTAAATTAGTGGGAAGTAGAAAGATCCTTCTAGGGTCCATCCAAATCCAAAGGTGAGCCATTCTGAGGCACAGAGAGTCTGCCAGGTCCAGCATTTTACTGAAAAAGAAAGATTCTGATCCCTTAAGCAAACTTTGTTGCAGTGAACAAGGGTCAGAGACAGAGGCATTGAAGTGCTCTGTCCCATAATGAAAGATACACAAACAGTAAAAGCAACAACACATGACACAGACAAGACAAGACAATAAAGACAGGATATGGAAGTCCAACACTGAGACCAGGACTGAGTAGTTGGCAAAACCCGATGGGTTGGCAATACCGAATCTGAAACACAATATCACTGAGTCATGGAGACTATTGTTCTTCGATTTTCTGAGTCCTCTATGACGTCCCCCAGGGACTTGGCCTGTGGCTCTGTGACATGACTGTCAGCCACCATCGGAGAGAGCTCACGCTCTTCATCGACATCCATTTTGCCAAGCCCTGACCTGAAACCTGAAACCAGAAAGAGGCATCTTACTTTCCCCGAGAGGAGTTCGTTGGGGTCGCTTGTCCACGGCTGCCGGATCTCGGTGGAACCTCCATATGTAAAGGTACGGTGACAATCGGGTGAAGAGACCACCAAGAGACTGTCTCATGCAAAGCAAAGGGTTTATTGGGGGTCCAGCATGTTGAGGCTCAGAGCTCAATTGAATAGAGCAGAGAGCCTTGAGAACAGCTTAAGCAGAGCTTATATATTTTCCTAGGAGAGGGCAGGGGGGGGAAGTTTATTGATGGGTCCGGGCAAGTGAGCGGTTTGTGTGCACCGGTTGAGGGAGTACATTCTGCAGTTTGGCAGTTTTGGACAGCACATTCTGGGAATAAGACTATCAAAAATTTCTCAAGATTTCAACAGTGTTTTGTTAAGCATACTGAAAAACAGAAAGTGACAAGTACTTATTTTATTTACCTTTCACTGCGAACTATACTTTTCCAGAATTCCTAATGTTTCTATTGTGTTTGTTAAAGTTCATTTTTATTCAAACCTGGTACGTAATTATTTCTTCAGTTTATGGACATCATTAGATATATCCATTCATTCACAAGTTCACAAATTTATAAACATTTGGTTCACTTTCAATCACTTCCTCCTTTAGAAGACATATATTCCTCCATGTTTCTTGACTGGTCTTTTTACTAAACTTCTTTCTAAACATATTATTTTCGATTCCATAATCATTTTTGAAGCAAAACTCACACACTATTCATGATAAATGATAACCCTAACATTACCATTAGATATATAACTGGTTGGAATGAATGTATGTATATCAATATAAGATTTCCTATATATTTTCAGATATCAATACAATCCATTATTTAAATTTGGAACCAGTTATATAATTTATTCACAGTAGGGTCTATTAATGCATCATCTCTATATTCATCAAAACAGGGTAAACCTATTAGTATCCCCAGTACTAATTTATAAGTTTTCAAAATATTGCTCACAGAAATGGTGGAAGAAATACTCATGTCACCTTAGCTACATATACATATTATCACAGTAATATTCTGGACACAAAATGCAAAGGTCACACAGAACATAATTTAAGCTATGTATCCCAATCAAGGGCCCAAAGTCCTTCTGGGCTTCAAATATTACCTAGATTTCTGTTTTCATACTTATATTTCACCTCCATATTCTTATAAATATCGCAGGTTCCCAATATCATTATTCATCCAGCAAAATGATTCATAACCCAAATCGAACATGCTATTAACCCTAACCATTCTGTAAACTGAGATTGTTCACTCAATCTCACTTTACAGAAGAGCAGGGACAAAGTTAGTATTACAATACAGGAAGTTAGGAGATCTTTCACCTGCTGAGTACCTCAAAATCCATGCAGAAATGATCCCTGGAGAAGACGTAGGCAGCTATGAAGGACCTGAAACAGCAAAAGTCATCTTCCTTTGCAAACCACCCGATCAGGATGAAAGGATGTGTCTCAATCAGCCTATCTCTTCTTAATGTAGGGATCATGTATGAAACCAGGCATGTGTGGAGAGCTGTTCCCAGGTACCTATGTTTCTATACCATTCTAACTTGTGAAAGTGTCACAGGAAATAGAGACTGCCTCCTTTTCCTGAGACACTAGGAAGCAACTGTTACGACAAAGTGGTGGCCAAGACAGTGGCCTCATTCATTTTCTGAAGGAAGTGACCTCACCTCACTTCCTTGGTGATGGAAATCTCTGAATTTTGTGATCCAAGAAGCCAGGCACCCAGAGCCAGTCCCAGTCCCAGTCCAAGTGGGCTCACTTGTTTGGATTTACCAAGAGGCTAGATAAATACCAAGAAATTTTTGAAATTCCCATGACCAGATGGTATTGGAGAACATTTGGATGCACTTTTACTGATCATGAGTGTACCAGACAGTGCCTTGATTGACTGGGATTTATGACAATGGTGTAGAACAGAGATGCTATTAAGTTGGACCCTCCTTAGTAGTGAGCCCTGAGCTGTTGTGTGCAGGTGTGTGATGAATCATCTGTGGTTGCGCCATGTGGATTTGCCATTGATTTCCAAATGGCTTGTCACTGACATGGTGCAGTGACCAGACACTTATATGTAAAGGTGTCTTGTTAAATTGATAGTTTTCAGGGCAATGTGCAGAATCAGGTTGCTATAGACAAGGGGGCAAGCTATGTGGGAATGAAGCCTGGTTGGTGCATTCTCTTGTAGACCCTGAAAAACCACAAGTGACAAAACTCCCTCCAGCACTGTGTTCCAGTTGAACCCCTTGTATTTCGTGAGGCAAATACCAAACTCCCAGTGCTGCAGCAGGAAACACCACGAAAAGTGGAGGATGAACAAAAGGCTTCACAGTCCACACGGGGAGACACTTAGACCCCAGTGGCCACAGTTTACATACAAAGAGAGAATTCAGCACTGCTGCCTCATGTGCATTGGAAAGCAAGAAAGAATGTCCTCCAGGTCACATAGATGCAGACCCAGCTTTGATGATCTCACTACAAAGGAAGCTAAAGCTACTGACAACAATATATATTTCAAGTGCCCATCCTCAGAGGAAGTTTCTCTAGAAGTCTTTAGGCCAGCACACCTCCATATTTGTGGAGTGTTTACCCTGTACCTTACTTTGGGATACTCCTCTACCACCTCCAAGTTTGTGACCTCCTAAATATTTTCCATTCCAGATATGTATTTACAGATTTTCTAACTCTTCTCCTCTAATTGTTTCTTATTTGGGGAGATGGTAACGTCAAGGCATTTTTCTGGATGAAAGTGGGAAGATTTTTGTGTAGCACATATTTGTATACACATTGGATTCATTTTCCAATTTTCCATTCCAAAAACTGAATCCCTGACACTAACACGTACCCTACAAAACTCTGACTACTAATCCTAATATGATGGAGAAAAATGACCCAAACCGAATAGAAAAACAAGCAGTTCTGAAGAGGCATGGTGTATAGTCGGACTTGCCTTTTGCATGATAAAGTGTAGGTGTTATAAACCTAGTCAATTTTTAATTGAAATAGTTCTCCATGTGTTTTTTTCCTTTGATATTTATTGTTTGTTCTTCAAAACATTACATAGTTCTTGACATGTCATATTTCACACTTTGATTCAAGTAGGTTATGAACTTCCATTTTTCCCCGTATACAGATTGCAGATCCCATCAGTTACACATCCACTGTTTTGCATATTGCTATACTAGTGTCTGTTGTATTCTGCTGCCTTTCCTGTCCTCTACTATCTCCCATCCCCTCCCCTCCAATCCTCTCAATGTACCCCATCTGCTGTAATTCATTTCTTCCCCTTCTTTTCGTCCCCTTTCCGCTCACTTCATCTTGTATTTAATTTTGTATAACCATGAGGGTTTCCTTCCATTTCCATGCAATTTTGCTTCTCTTTCCTTTTCCCTCCCACCTCTCACCCCTGTTTAATGTTAATCATCTTCTCATGCTCTTCCTTCCAACTCTGTTCTCAGTTACTCTCCTTATATCAAAGAAAACATTTGGCATTTGTTTTTTAGTGATTGGCTATCTTCACGTAGCATAATACGTTCTAATGCCATCCATTTCTCTGCAAATTGTATGATTTTGTCATTTTTTAATGCAGAGTAATACTCCATTGTGTATAAATGCCACATTTTTTTAATCCATTCATCTATTGAAGGGCATCTAGGTTGGTTCCACAGTCTTCCTATTGTGAATTGTGCTGCTATGAACATAGATTTATCAGTGTCCCTGTAGCATGCTCTTTTTGGGTCTATAGGGATTAGAGCGAGAAGGGGAATTGCTGGGTCAAATGGTGGTTCCATTCCCAGCTTTCCAAGAAATCTCCATACTGCTTTACAAATTGGCTGAGCCAATTTTCAGTCCCACCAGCAATGTACAGGTGTACCCTTTTCCCCACATCCTCGCCAGAACTTGTTGTCGTTTGACTTCATAAAGGCTGCTAAGCTTACTGCAGTGAAATGGTATCTTAGGGTGGGTTTGTTTTGCATTTCTGTGAATGCTCGAGATGGTGAGAATTTTTTGATGTACTCATTGATTGATTGTATGTCCTCCTCTGAGAAGTGTCTGTTCAGGTCCTTGGCCCATTTGTTGATTGGGTAATTCATTTTCTTATTGTTAATTTTTTTGATTTCTTTGTATAACTCTGGATATTAGGGCTCTATCTGAAGTGTGAGGAGTCAAGATTTGTTCCCAGGGTGTAGGCTCCCTTTTTACCTCTCTTATTGTTTCTTTTTCTGAGAAAAATCTATTTAGTTTGAGTAAGTCCAGTTTGTAGATTCTAGTTATTAACTCTTATGCTATGGGTGTCCTATTGAGGAATTTGGAGCCCGACCCCACAGTATGTAGATCATAGCCAAAGTTTTCTTCCATCAGATGCCGTGTCTCTGATTTGATATCAAGCTCCTTGATCCATTTTGAGTTAACTTTTGTGCATGGAGAGAGAAAGGGATTCAGTTTCATTTGTTACATATGGAATTCCAGTTTTTCCAGCACCATTTTTTAAAGATGCTATCCTTCCTTCATTTCATGCTATTAGCTACTTTATCAAATATAAGATAGCTGTAATTTTGTGGATTGATTACTGTGTCCTCTATTATGTACCATTGGTCCACCCACCTGTTTTGGTACCAGTACCATGCTCTTTTTGTTACTATTGCTCTGTAGTATAATTTGAGGACTTGTATCGCTATACCGCCTGATTCACACTTTCTGCTTAGAGTTGTCTTTGATATACTGGGTTTTGTATTTTTCCATATGAATTTCATAATTGTTTTATCTATTTCTACAAGAAATGCCCTTGGGATTTTGATTGGCATTGCATTAAACCTATCGAGAACTTTTGGTAATATCGCCATTTTGATGATGTTAATTCTGCCTATCCATGAACAGGGTATATTTTTCCATCTTGTAAGATCTTCTTCTATTTCTCTCTTTATTGTTCTGTAGTTTTCATTGTGTAAGTCTTTCACATCTTTTGTTACGTTGATTCCCAAGTGTTTTATTTTTATTTTGAGGATATTCTGAGTGGAGTGGTAGTCCTCATTTCCATTTCAGAGGATTTGCTGCTGATATACAGGAATGCCTTTGATTTATGATTGTTGATTTTATATCATGCCACTTTGCTGAATTCATTTACTTACTCAAATGGTTTCTTTGTAGACCCTTTTGGGTCTGCTTGGTATAGAGTCATGTCATCTGCAAATAGTGATAATTTAAGTTCTTCTTTTCCTAATTTTATGCCTTTAATTTCTTTCATTTTTCTAATTTCTCTGGCCAGTGTTTCGAGAACTATGTTGAACAGAAGTCGTGAGAGAAGGCATCCCTGTCTTGTTCCAGATTTTAGAGGGAATGCTTTCAATTTTTTCACAATTCAGAATGATACTAGCCTGAGGCTTAGCATAGATTGCTTTTACAATATTGAGGTATGTTCCTGTTATCCCTAGTTTTTCTAGAGTTTTGAACATAAAGGGATGCTGTACTTTGTTGAATACTTTTTCTGCATCTATTGGGGTGATCATATGGTTCTTATTTTTAAGTCTATTGATGTGGTGAATAACATTTATTGATTTCCGTATATTGAACCAGCCTTGTATCCCAGGGATGAATCCTACTTGATCATGTTGCACAATTTTTTAAATATGTTTTTGTATCTGATTCGCCAGAATTTTATTGAGGATTTTTGCATCTAGGTTCATTAGAGATATTGGTCTGTAGATATGTTTCTTTGAAGTGTCTTTGTCGGTTTTATGAATCAGGGTGATATTGGCCTCCTAAAATGAATTTGGAAGTTCTCTCTCTTTTTCTATTTCCTGAAATATCTTGAAAAGTACCGGTATTAGTTCCTCTTTAAAGGTTTTGAAAAACTCTGCTGTATACCCATTTGGTCCTGTTCTTTTCTTAGTTGGTAGTCATTGGATGGTTTCTTCTATTTCCTCAATTAATATTTGTCTGCTTAGGTTGTCTATATCCTCCTGACTCAATCTGGGCAGATCATATGACTTAAGAAATTTATCAATGCCTTCACTATCTTCTAATTTATTGGTGTATAAGGATTCAAACTAATTTCTGATTATCTTCTGTATTTCAGAAGTGTCTGTTGTGATATTGCCATTTTCATCCAGTATGATAGTAATTTGAGTTCTCTCTCTTCTTCTCTTTGTTAACATGGCTAAGAGTCTGTCAATTTTATTAATTTTTCAACTTTTAGTATTGTCAAATTTTTCAATTGATTCTTTTGTTTTGATTTTATTAATTTCAGCTCTGATTTTAATTATTTCTTGCCTTCTACTTCTTTTGCTGTTGTTTTGCTCTTTTTTTTTCTAGGATTTTGAAATGAACTATGAGATCATTTATTTGTTGTTTTTTTTTTCTTTTTTTAAGGAAAGAACTCCAAGCAATGAATTTTCCTCTTAGAACTGCATTCAATGTGTCCCATAGATTCTGATATGTTCCGTCTGTCTTTTTCATTTATCTCTAAGAATTTTTTATTTTCCTCCTTGATGTCTTCTATAACCCATTGATCATTCAGTACGTATTGTTCATTCTCCAAGTGATGCATGAAGTTTCCTTCCTTCTTTTATTGTTGATTTTTCAGTTTCATTCCATTATGATCAGATAAGATGCCTGGTATTATCTATACTCCTTTATATTGTCTAAGAGTTGCCATGTGACATAATATATGATCTATTTTTGAGAGGTATCCATGTGCTGCTGAGAAAAAAATGTAACTGCTTGATGTTGGGTGGTATATTCTATATATGTCTATTAAGTCTATGTTATTAATTGTGTTATTCAGTTCAATAGTTTCCTTATTCAACTTTTGTTTGGAAGATCTGTCCAGTAGTGAGAGAGGTGTGTTGAAGTCTCCCATGATTATTGTATTGTGGTCTATCAGACTCTTGAACTTGAGAAGAGTTTTTTTTGATTAACATAGCTGAACCATTGTTTGGGGCATATATATTTATGATTGTTATGTCTTGTTGGTGTATGGTTCCCTTGAGCAGTATGTAGTGTCCCTCTTTATCCCTTTTGCTTAACTTTGGCTTGACATCTATTTTATTTGATCTGAGTATGGACACTCCTGCTTGTTTCCGAAGTCCATATGAGTGATATGATTTCTCCCAACCTTTCAACTTCAGTCTATGTTTCTCTTTTCCTATCAAATGCGTCTCCTGCAGGCAGAAAATTGTTGGGTCTTCTTTCGTGATCCATTCTACTAGCCTGTGTCTCTTAATTGGTGAGTTTAAGCCATTAACATTTAGGGTTACTATTGAGATATGGGTTGTTATTCCAGCCATATTTGTTTATTTATGTTACTAACCATGTTTTTTTTTCCTCTTCGATTATTTTTCCCCCCTTTACTGTACTACCTCCCACTGTTGGTTTTCATTGTTATTTTCCATTTCGTCTTCCTATAATGTTTTGCCAAGGATCTTTTGAAGAAAGGGTTTTCTAGCTGCAAATTCTTTTAACTTTTGTTTATCATGGAAGGTTTTAATTTTATCTTCCATCCTGAAGCTTAAATTCGCTGAATAAACAATTCTTGGTTGGAACCCAATTTCTTTCAGTGTTTGAAAAATGTTATTCCAGGATCTTCTAGCTTTCAGAGTCTGTGTTGAAAGATCAGCTGTTATCCTGATTGGTTTACCCCTAAATGTAATCTGCTTCCTTTCTCTTGTAGCTTTTAAAATTCTCTCTTTATTCTGTATGTTTGGCATCTTCATTATAATATGTCTAGGTCTTTATCTCTTATGATTTTGCACATTCGGCATCCTGTAGGCTTCTATGATTTGGGATTCTGTCTCATTCTTCATGTCTGGGAAGGTTTCTCATATTATTTCATTGAATAGATTGCTCATTCCTTTGTTTTGCACCTGGATACCTTCCTGTATCCCAATTACTCTTAAGTTTGGTCTATTCATGTTATCCCATATTTCTTGGATTTTCAGCTCATGGTTTCTTAACAGTCTTGCTGAGCTGTCTATGTTCTTTTCAAGTTGAAATACTTTGTCTTCATTGTCTGATGTTCTATCTTCTACGTGATCTACTCTGTTGGTAGTATTCTCAATTGAGTTTTTAAGTTGGTTTATTGCTTCCTGCATTTCTATGATTTCTGTTTGTTTTTTTTTATAACCTCTATCTCCCTGTATAGTTGATCTTTTGCTTCTTGGATTTGTTTATGTAATTTATTGTTGAAGTGATCTTTCATTGTCTGATTTTGCTGTCTAATGTCTCCCTGTTGACTCAGATCATCGGAAGCAAGTATATCCTAAATTCTTTATCTGACATTCCATCTGCTGCAGATATTACCTCTTCTAATGTTGAGTTGACCTGCATTGCTTGTGGTCCTTTCTTTCCTTGTCTTTTCCTACTGTTCGCGTTTTTTTCTGTTTGGTGGAACTTTTGTGTTATTGAATTTTACCCCTAAATGTTTATATTGCTATTGTATTCATGAAAAGTCTCCCTCACAGGTGTGGGCGGTGGCTCTGCCCCTCCTCCAATTGGGGCAATGTGCCTACCACACCAGCAGCCCTCTGGACCTGTTCTGCCGGTCGGTAGCCTGTCCGCCTACCTTGCAGGAGCGGGCAGTTGCTCTACCCCTCTTCGGGCGTTTCTCCTGTTCAGCCAGTGGGTCACAGGTCCACCTACCTTGCAGGCGCAGGTATCGGCTCTGCCCCTCCGCGTGCCGCTGGGCCTCTTCTGTCTGTGGATTGCAGGGCTGTCTACATTGCAGGCGCGAGTGGCAGCTCTGCCCCTCCCTAAACCGGGGCGATATATCTACCAGGCTGGTAGGTTGCTGGGTGTGTTCTGCCAGAGGGTGAGAGGTTCACCTGCTTTCCAGGCACGGGCAGTGGCTCGGCCCCTCCCCAAACCTGGTTATGTGTCTAGCACCGTGGCGGGGCCTAGCGCCTGGTCTGTCGGTGTTCGCAGGTCTGCCTACTTCGCAGGCGCGGGGCCCGGCTCTGCCCCTCTGAAGGCAGCTGGGCCTCTTCTGCCGGTGGGTCACAGGTTCACCTACCTAGAAGTTGCAAGGGGTGTCTCTGCCCCTCCGCGGGTTGCTGGGCCTGTTCTCCCTGTGGGTCGCATGTCCGCTTTCCTTGCAGGCACGCAGCGGCTCTGCCCAACCCCCAACCAGGGCGATGTGTTTTGTACGATTGCGGGCCGCTAGGCCTGTTCTACCGGTGGCTCGCAGGTCCGCCTATCTTACAGGCATGGTTGGCGGCTCTGCCCCTCCCTTCTCCATGTGTTTTTAAAGTTAACAAATATGAGAATTCCTATCTCCATTTCTCTGTACCCTATTCAGCACATGTATTTTTATATGCACATATAGAATCCTACCTGGTATCACACGTAGATACTTGTGAGGTTGCTGACTTGGCAAATACAAATTGTGAGAAGAGATCACTCCTCCTAAATGCTGTTGGAACTTACAAAACAAACTATGGGTGAGCTTCCTAGTTGAACAACATTATACTTAAATTGATGTTCAGAAAAGTGAAGATTTTTGGATTTGTGGATGATATATATTTCATGATGTATTTCGATTGGCATTTATATTGCTACATTTTAATGTATATATGTGTGTGTGTGTGTGTGTGTGTGCATATATATATGTATAAACTCTCCAGATTTTTCAAAATATGAAATGTATGTGTCTTATTATATACTCCCTAAATTCATTGATGTTAATGAATGTGGATTTTTATTAAACTTTTCATAAGAATATTCTCTGGAATATTAATCCACCTGAAATATATATTTGTTTCCTAGTACTGAAAGCTAACTTCAGTGAATGGTGCATACAAATCCTAATATTGCTACAGTAAATGACTCAGTTTAACATCAATGCAAGTAGACATGATATGTACTTTGACGTTCTTTTTTATTCAAAACTGGTACATTAATATTTCTTCAGTTTTTGCACATAATAGAATACATTTTTCATTCACAAATTCACAAATTCATAGGATTTTTTTTCACTTTCAATTACTTCCTGCTTCAGAACATATGTATTCCCCCAGGTTTCGTGACTGTTGTTTTAATGAGACTTCTTTCCAAGCACATTATTTTTGATTTCCATAATCATTTTAGAAGCAAAACTCACAGACACTTCATGATAAACCATAACACTAATATTACCATTAGATGTATAACTGGTACGAATGATTGTATGAATATCAATATAAGTTTTCCAGTATATATCCAGATATCAATTCAATCCATTATTTAAATTTGGAACCAGTTATATTATTTATTCACAGTATGGTCTATTCATGCATTATCTCTATATTCGTATAACACAGCCTATACCTATTTGTACCCACAATACTAAATTATATGTCTTCAAAATATTGCTCCCAGAAATGGTGGAAGAAATACTCATGTCATCTGATCTATATATACATTAATCACAGTAATATTGTGGAAACAAAAAGCAAGGTCACACTTATGATCGTACCAAATCCTAAATGGAAAGTGAGCATGGATTAAAAAAAAAATCCATATCCAGGTTGCCTAATGCTCTCAAAGTGAATCCTATTGGTGACTACATATTTGTTTCTTCCTGAAATTACATATTCAACTTCAACCCTGTTGAAAATTTCTAATCCTATCACTCACTTTATACTTGTCCTGATTTCCTAATGTCTCTATTGATATCTGATTTCCTGTATTTTTTCCCCAGTTTATCACTGTGACTGACTCTTCACATGTGCTGACATTTACTTTCAGTCTCTACCCAAAACCCTATTGCTAAAGATCTTTTGGTGCAAATTCTATACACACTCTTCATTCTAAACCTACCGAATATCTTCCTAATCCACCAACTATCCCTTTTGGACCAGATGTTCTCTTCGACATTCAATCATCCAAAAGACAAGATCCTATGCCACTGTATATCAACTTATCTGAGACACCTGTGCAGAACATAATTGAAAGCTAAGAATCCCAATCATGGGGCCAATTCCCTTCTGTCCTTCAAAAATTACCTAGATTTCTTTTTTCATACTTATATTTCACCTATATATTCTTGAAAATATCGCAAAATCCCAATACCATTATTCATCCCAGAGAATGATTCCTAACCAAAATGGAACCTGTTATTAACCTTAACCATACAATGTTCCCACAATCTAACTTTACAGAAGAGAAGGGACAGAATTGGTCTTCCAATACAGGAATGTAGGGGATCTTGCACCTCTGAGAACCTCAAAGTTCCATGCAGAAATGATCCCTGGAGAAGATTTAGGCAGCTATGAAGGCCCTGAGAGTGCAAAAGTCATCTTCCATGGCAAACAACCCGGTCAGGATGAAGGGATGTGTCAGAATCAGCCTCAGTCTTCTTAATGTAGAGAAGATGGACCAAAACCAGGCCAGTGTGGACAGCTGTTCCTGGCTGCCTATGGTTGATATACAATTCTCAGTTGTGAAAGTATCACAGGAAATAGGGGCAGCCTCCATCTCATGGGAACCTTGGAAGCAAATTTTAGGACAAAGTGGTTTCCAAAGCAGTGACCTCATTCAGTTCACAAAGGAGGTGACCTTCCTCACTTCCTTGGTGATAGAACTCTCTGAACTTGGGATCCAGGAAGCCAGGCAACCAGAGGCAGTCCCAGTACCATTCCCAGTGGGCTCACTTATTTGGATTTACCAAGAACAGAGTCAGTCTTTCTTGGTACCTACTGATGTGAGAATGGCCAAATTTCAGGAGAGCTCAGAAGAGGGGCCTTTCCTGAGAAAGCAGGTAGTTGCTCACAGCTGGCTCCTGACCACTTCGCAGATTTGGCCAAGGAGACCAGATCTGAGACAGGACAGGACATTTCAGGGAACATAATAAGGCCCACAAGTCAGAGGACACTCCGGATTGTCACAGACCTCTTTGGGGGAAGGAGGTGCCTTTGTGGGTGTGAGTGTGAGCTTGTGGTTTTGTCTCATGTTCGAAGAATAGGTAAAAAAGGTGGTTTGTTTGGTTTGGAGTGGACTGTTCCTAGTAAGTCGTTTTACAAAGTGAGTGTTTCTATGTCTGTGTATCGCACTGTGTCCGTGGTTGTCGACATTTGAAAAGAGAATTCATCAATGGATGTGTCCTGTTTAGTAGAATCCTTCCCAGCATTCATCCTGCCCAATTGATGAATGGACTGTGGCTTCCCTTATGGATGGAAAACACCTACTAATTTCCTAAGTTCCTGTTTTCTTCCTAAATCTGGCCACTCTCCAGAATAGGCTCATGGTTTTGTGTCCAAGATATGTACCACCTCCAAGCTCTGTGACAAGGCCATGTAGTGGATAACTAAAGGGAATGGCTAGCATCTCAAAAAACTCAGATATCTGTGTTACCAGGAAAGCTTCAGTGGAGAAACTCTGCTTTGGGCCTTTTGCTAACCAATTCTTCTCTTCCCCGAATGTGAGGAAGGTCTTGGCCTCAGGACACAGTTTGTGAAGCCTGAAGAAAACAGTTTTAAAATGGAATTAAATGGGCATCACCTGTGGCTCTTTGTTAATTGCTTTGGAAATGGATGTGTCTGAATCAGTCTCTTGGCCCTGTGTTAGGCTGTGACTTAGGTTCTCAGCACCTGATGGATCTAAAGAATGATCCCATGTGTGCATCCAAAACCAAAATGGGAAAAAGATCAGTCATTGTTGATGAAGTCTCTCGCCTTCCTCTGTCAGGTTCCTTACCACCATCAAGTGAGAATAGAGATCCTTTGAATCAAATGAGTTCTTCAAAGCCCTGCAAAGGCAATTGCATACATGCTTGTGTTTTCTCATGACTCCACATCACATAAAAAATCTATACCGACAGTCAGTAGGCCTCAAATTGGAGAAGCAGAGCAGTATTACTGGAAGGCATATTTGATCCCTCCTGGTTCACAGGAAGGGTGTACAATCCACCCTGACTTTAGGAAAATGATGGGCAAGCGAGCTTATTTGGACACTGTGTTGGGCTGCGCCCCTCAAGGAAACATCCAGCCACAGATTATGAGGAGTGTCTATATGGAAGAAGATGAGGGCCATGTGGGAGTGTTTTGGTTTTAACTGTGGTTATTTGTGTGGCAGTTGGAAGCGATGACTGGGTCCACCTGGGCTTGAACTCTGGTGTGATACCCCATAGAGACTGAGTCCTGGAACTGACCTCAGAGAAGTATTGCCATGAATTGTGTTGGGATATTAGGAGGCCACACATGGGAGTCGCCATTGGAAACAGAGATCTATTCCCAGGGTGGCTTTCCACAGAGCACTGGGAATCTCAGCCAGGGTATCACATAATTTTATTCTGAAACACTTGGCAGCCATAGTTGAGAGTCAAAACACAAATGCACTTAACATTGTAGACTTCAATGGGCCTGGCTTCATGTGGCATTTTGGCCACTTTTTTAGAAGCCTTAGCAGTTAGAGTTCTCCAGAGCTCTCATTGAAATGAGCTTCTTCACCATTTAATGATTACTGAATTAAATGAAACACTCAGTGACTCCAACTTCAACCTTGAAAGATGGGCTCGATAAATACCATTAAATTTTTGAAATTCCCATATCTAGGAGGCAGTGGAGAACCATTGGATATCCTGTTGGTGATCATGAGTGTACCAGACAGTGCCTTGATTGGCTGGGTTTCACGAAAATGGTGTAGAACAGAGATGCCAGTAAGTTGGAGCCTGCTGAATAGTGGACCTAGAGCAAAGGTGGGCATGTGTGAGATAAAACATCTGTGGTGCTTCTATCTGGATTTGGCAATGGCTTCCAAATGCCTTGTGACTGACATGGTGTATCCAGCAGACCATTATATGTAAATGATTCTTGTTATATGGATAAGTTTCAGGGCAATGTTCAGAATCAGGTTGCTATGGTCAAGGTGGCAAGCTATGTTGGAAAGAAGCCTGG